>NC_056737.1:1090923455-1091130955 GCF_019279795.1 Protopterus annectens
TGGGTAACCCTGATGGCCCATGGGCCGAGACAATTGTATGAAACGGGTCCCATGAAGTGGAGACTGGGCAACCTGTAGTGGTGTGTCCAGAACAGACCAGGACCCAGAGTAAGGATGGGTGCTGTTGTGGAGGTCAAGGTGGGGGAACTATGGGTAGCTACTTATGGTTCTAGGTATGTAGGTGGGATGCAAGTGAATGTGTTCATTGGGCAGAGGCATCGGCCAACGAGCAGCCACACCCACTGCAAGACCCACTAAAGCAAAGTGTAATCTATATGGCAAGGAACGGAATAACCACATGTAGACGTATATATGTAGAGGTGTGAGTGTGTATATCTATCCATAGCGACATAGAGATATGCCTCTCCTTCACCGTAGTACGAATGTATACATACAGAGAAAGAATACAGGTACATACCCACATATAAACATATTCATATGCAGACAACCATAGACCCATATGTCGTTAGATTTTAAATATATATATGTATATATATATATATATATATATATATATATATATATATATATATATATATATATATATATATATATATATATATATATAGACAGCAAGATATAAATATACATGTATGCATACATATACCAATATATCTGTATATATTAATGTAAATATATATATATATATATATATATATATATATATATATATATATATATATATATATATATATATATGTGTGTGTCAGTAAATATACACATGTATATAGCTAGGATATGATACAGCAGTTATGAGTAACATATGTTCACAGGCCATGCATATGGTGGTGGGAGGTCCAATAAACAAACGTGTAACAAGTAGCATCACCCCCCCATCCCACCCCCCAGCTAGGCCTGTGAGACATACAGACACACAATAAAGGTAAACACACCACTGCTTCCCAGACCACTGGCAGGATACTACCAGTGAGAGAGACCTGAAAGGTCTAATCTTGAAACATAGAATCGATGTTCCTTGTGCGACACCAAAAATTAATGATTGGAGCCAGTCCCGGTAATGATTTATCAAACCAGGCTGTAGATGTACATGGACCAGTAGGTTGTGCAAGCCTGATAACCCATGGGTCGACACAACATATGACATGTGCCCCAATACAGGGAGAGTGGGCAGTGTGCAGTGGTGTGCTTATACCCCACCTGCACCCACAGTAAGGATGAGGCTGTAGAGGAGTGGCAGGTGGGGTAACTATGGGTATGCGATTATGGGCCTAGGCGTGCAGTTGTTGACTGGCAGAGCCGTATTAGGACCGCCCCTGGGATGTAAGTAATATCCCGATATGGGCATAGCTGATGGCCATACCTCCCAACCCCTAAGAGCACATCCAATGGATAGGCCATAAACTATTGGGGGAACACATAGGGACCATACCATTGAACTGTCCCCGATTACCAGGGACGTTCCTGATTTCAACTCATATTCTAACTCTGTCTCACCTAAACCCTCCTAGAACTAGTGATATTAGGAGGAAAGGTGGTGGATTACACGTAATAAATAATGACAACAATTAAGAGTCATAAACAGCATGTACCTTAGACAATGTGTATGAATTCATATGCTCTGAGTCTGTCAATGTGTCAGGTTAATAACACCAATAATTTAAGTGTGTCCCTGATGTTGTTATGCCATGTCCCTGATTCAGTCTTCATTTTTCCCCAATTGTATGAGAGGTCTGATAGGGACAGAAAGCACATATTCCACTAACTGCCTTAGAAAGATGATAGAATAATAGATATGCAGTAGCATGACTCGGCTGACGGGTGTGGGTCCCAAAACCCAATCACTTGTCTATATTGAAGAGTCTCAATTCCCATGTATCAGCCAGACGGGAGCAGATTGTAAGAGGAACACACAAATAATATAAATAAAACACTGGACAGGCCACAGATTATGTACAGTCGAACGGCATGCCATCACCTAATGGGCAGCCATTCCCGATACTGTAGGCATGTAATCCGATGTAATAGGCATCACAAGGTAATATTGTGGTTCTCGCTCCCACCCAGGGGTGTGAGTGTCAGATGCAAACACCAATATCAGTGCATTTGCAAGTGTGGGAGCAAGCGGGTGTAAACCTGTTTGGCCATCAGTATGCGAGTATTACACTGGTAATGCAATGTAGAGGCTAAATGAGTGAAATAAGCTGTAACCAGAGGTTAGCATTGCTTAACACTGTGCACACCCACGCACACCTGCTCACAACTGCTTTAATGTGCCTTAATCCCGCTGTATTAATGGCCTTGTTCTGCCCTGCAACAAAATAAACGGCCTCTGCAAGATTCGGAACCAGGACCCTGCACACACAGCTAATGTGATTTACCAATACGCCATGGCAGATATACAGACATCGGACCTTACCACAAACATATCATACAGCGCAGTCATTCAACAGTATAGGAATGTATTCCATCATGTAGATGTATGTGTGAGTGTTTATGTCCAGCATATAGGTACATGCATATATAGAGATATATCAGGAACATACCATGTGAGTGGCATTGTCCTATGTAATTTCAAGACTCCCTCAGACAGACATTTGTCATTCATACACACAAACAGTTGTACATTGGCCGTATACATCACTCTTTGCATGAAATGTACATTAACACAACAGTTCCTGTCCAATCATTATGTAAGAACGGTACTCTTGCAAGGAGCTGTGTGCAACATCATCATCATGATAAAGGTAAATGGGGTAACTGTAGAGGGACTGGTAGTGTTGTCTGTACAATGGGGTCATCCGCATCATGTGTGCCTGGAACATTTAGGAGTGATGTGCATACCAGGATTGTACTCCTGAGGGACAAGGGTGAGGATAACAGTAGTATGTTGTGATGCATATTACAAGGGCTAAATGTGTCCAGTGGGCACATGTGTGAAATGGTCAGGTTATGTATAGGGCAAATGTTGTCCTAGGAACCGATTGGCCTTATTTTTCCGTAGGGTGAAAGTAGGATGTGGGGAAGGAGAGTAGATATGCCCGTGGAGGATAGGTAGGGTAGGATCACAGATAAGACAGCATACAGGGTCGGTATATGACACATGTGGGGGATACCTCTCCAATGGGAAGGGGTGTTCGGCATTCAGAAGCCCATGGGAACAGTGGGATGGAGGTCCCCAGCCATGGACAGCCACCACTGCACCAAAACAGCTACAAAGGAGGCAGTGCTGGGGACTGTCCAGGAGGGGCAGCCTCACACTGTAAATGTGACACTCCATCCTTGAGCTTGTGTATCTGACCTCGGAACCCCTTACTGAGCCTCCAACGCACCATGTCCAGGACCGCATGACAGCGGACATGTTTCTGTCTGGCCCTGCTCCCAGGGGGGACAAGCCCCATCCTCAGTGGTGGTACCACCAGAAGGTAGTGCAGAGCCAACAGAGGTTGAGGTCCAAGGCTGGGCCCCAGATGTGCTGGTGCCTGGTGCCATGGTCATCTGAAGTGGGACAGGAGGTTCTGCCGGGACCTCCAAACCCATACAGCCTATGGTGTTGCAGTTTAAACACAGATATGACTTAGCAATAGATAACAGCATTCAGGATTACTTACAACAGTATGCATAGATATGACCATCAACCCAACACGAGAGATGGTATACATTTGCAGAGGGAGCACAACACATGCATATATACAGCATGACATCTGTACAAAGTGTAGAAGACATGTGACTGCAGCTATGAACAGTGGCCCATTATTGGCTTGCCACTGAGAACCCTAGACAGTGTCTGTCATGCCACTGCTTCAAGTGACATATGTCCAGTCAGGGATGCGATTGCAGTAACACATCCCTATTACCATGTACTGGCAGCAATCCTCACACTATGCTCCTGCTGTGCAAAGATGTGTGTTCAGTGTGTAACGCAGGAAACAAATGGTTCCACACACTGACCAGTCCACAGATGGCCCTACAGATGGGGGTCCCTCATGAACAGAGCACTGTCATGTCTGTTTTAAAACATGCAGAATAGCCATTACCACACACAACATGTTAAATAGGCAGTAGTCTCAGTGAAGCATAGCTACACTTACATGCTGTAGCCATGTCTAGCACATCATCCTCCTGTCTTTAGGCTATTTCCCACTGTGTATGATGTTTGAGGAACATCCAGATATCATCTGTGATGCCGTTTCCAAACACCACATCCAGGTACCACTCACAGCGACTGTCATGGCCAAACATCAACATGATGTTCCTAGATATTGTACTGTGTTTATCATCCGAATGCCTATGGGAACATCATCACAGCTGTTCCACATGCAATCAGCTAGAGGTGGACTGCAGTAGGTGCAGAGGCCATCACCTGATCATGTCCATCACTTATAATACACATGCTGCTGCTGAGCAGGTGTACACCTCCACATCCACCAGAGAGTATGTGGGAGGGACAGAAAAAGTACATCAGAGAAGGGCTTGGAGACTAAAACCTAAGCATCGTCTGTCACACACCTACCAGTACAGGGGCCAAACCCCGGACTGACTAGTCATTACTATTACAAGTGCATGCACTTACTACATGTGCCACAAAACCGACATGTTGCTGTGTGTTAAGAACATATATGTGTGTTGGTGAGAGACATGTGCAACAGAGATATAGTAGACATACATTAGGTGTAGCAGACATGGCTGTCCAAGTGAACGGATGCCATTGTCACCACAACCACACTCTCTAATGGACTCACATTGACACTCTTTGCCAGGGCCACAAATACACTTCCTAACTACTTAGTTTGCCACACTGCAGTAATTCACAGGTACTACATGCACAACAGGGGATATCTGGAGGTTCTATGGGCTAGGGCATGTGAACGTGTTTGACATCTGTTGGTATGCCAATGGGGGTTTTACTGGGAGTGACTGTGGTTGGGAGCATCATAACCCACACGCAGACACAAGGTGCCAGTACTGACATGCATGTATGCATTGCTTCATGGGTGTGTAGCGGATGGCTGTGCAAGATGGCTGTACAAGGCTGAGTGAGGGGGAATCCTTGGCATCACGCCACCCAACAATGGCGTGCAGTGTGGTACAGGGGTGTAGTGTCTGGAATGTTCCACACAAATGGGTACTACATGATCTGCCCTGACATCCTGGTTACCATTGTGTATGGTCATAGCTTTGTAAAGCATGCCATGTCTGTGTTTGATAGTCCTTGGCATGGACATTGCCTGGGATGTGCATGTCCCACAATACTGTACAGTGACATGTACAGGTGTACCTGGTTTGGCAGGCACATGTTGTGTACACAGACTGTTATCCTCCGATATGCCAATACTGGCCTGGTGTGGCAAAACCTACTTATAGTCAGCAGGTCGACTCTGCAACTGCATTGATAGCATGATACAGGTATTCCCTGGTGTCAGTGGCATCGGTCCATGCAGGGCACATGTATACAACATTGTATGATCTCTATGGATCACATTTGATGGCACCACATATGTTGCAGGCATCTAGTGGGGAACATAGTGAAGGCACATTGTCCGCAATTATGTCACTATTGTACCGCTGTGCAGGGTGCCATGTCCTCTGCAGCCCACTGCAATCACACCATGCCTACTATCTGTCATCAATGTGCATGCTACTAGCAACATAGCAGGATATCCTAGACAAGTGTGTTTGTGTATGACACATGGGTTCAGGACATATACCGGGTACTTGCAGGGTTGCATACTTTGTTCACCAGGCCTTTTGCCAGATGTAGGGGTATGGCTTGCCAACACAGTCCCGTGGTTGACTGACATCTGTACACCTCGTGAGGTGGGCATTGTGTCATAAGACGGACACCATATAGGAAAACTACAAAATCCGCTCCCCCAACATGTCCAGTGGTTAGACACTCACAACCATCCCCACACAGGCTCTGACAGTCAAACACACATACCTGCCATATCCTGGATTCAAACCTCTACCTACCTAGTGTATCACACTGCAGCAATATGTATTTACGTCATGCGCTATGGAGATTACCGGGTCACAGCACTCCTAGAGGTGTATTTCTAGGTGTGTGACATCAAGAGGATTGCCAAAGGTGAGTATATGACTTGTACGGACTGTGGGTAGCCTATAAACCATTTCTCTCTACACAGTCTGAGACAGACAGATGTGCACACATTCCCACACACAATTGGCAAGTCTGGGGTTAGAACTACTACCTAACTAGTATAACACTACAGTAGTACGCAGTTATGGGATGTGCCATGGAGATTACTGAGCTACAGCTCTCCCAAAGGTGTATTTCACAATGGATGACCTCAGCAGGCTTGTCATAATACTGCTAAGGGGAGGGCAGTGTGTGCATGGGCCATAACCCAGTCATGTGGGGGTTGACATGCCACATGCAGGCGCACGTGGGGCCATATGTCAGAGGTACCTGTATGCAGCTACTAGATGACTACTTCCCTGTACACTCATATTGCACAGCTGGCATGTGCACCACATAGTCTGACGTGCTGACAGATACAGGTGGCTAGTATCTGCAGTGAATGACATCTGTACCGCATGTGTATGGGGCCCTTTGGCTGTGTGCTGGATGGGACAGGCCAGAATGGCTCCTTGTCATGGTCACCCTCTTCCACACATCTATGTCTGTCTACCTTTGACATATTATAGTGTGCTGTCCTTACATATATGCCTGTATTCCTATCCACTGTGTGTGCAAGGCAGGCATGGTGCATACTGACATGTGTCTGCACTAAGAACTGCGACCGCCAGATATGTCCGGACCACTGGTGTTTGCAAACATGGCCTTCATGTGTTTAAGTGTGTGAGCATACCCAGTATGACCATTCAGTATGTTGTTGACTGACAGTGCCTTCATACCTTCAAGTGTATGAGCATGCCCAGTATGGGAATCTGTATCGCATGTGTTACATGTCCAGGTAGTCTGTACTGTGGTGCTGACCTTTGTGTTGGACACCGACAGGTTGCATCTAGTGTCTGCAGGGTATCCATTGATCATGTGGCATTGACTGTTGCTACATTTCTGCATAGCGGGGGGACAGCCGACTGTATCTACATTCCTACACAGGAGCGGGGGGCACACCTGACAGTTGCTTTAAGTGTATGTTGGATGGGGGCACACCTGACACTTATACACATTTGCTAGTACTGTACTGGTATGTCAGGCACTCCATTTCAGTGTGTAGTCTTACCTATTGTGCTGGCTAGAGGAATACCAGTGTACTACAGATCCTAGCTTTAATTACCAACATATTAGTTTCTGACTTCCTAGCCTTCACAACCTACTTCCAACTGCCTGGCCTGCTGTAGTCTGTGTGGGTCTGTGGGAGGGGTTACCCATAGGGCACATTCAGAGGCCATAGTACAGCATTTGTTTGTGTCGGTCTACACCTGTCCAGCTGGTTGAGACTTGTGTGGGTCTTATGGACACACTTGATGCTCAGCCCATTACCTGCAGTGGGTTTTGTCACCCTGAGTAGTATTAGCTACTATGGTGACTCCAGTATGTGTTACAGATGTCACGGTGCCACTATGGGTGTCTACTGTCAGCTGCCTTAACATTCAGCCACCCAATTCCCTTGCATGCTCACATCCATACCATTGCTACAGGTACCAACACATTCTACTACATTTGGCAATGGGTAGGTTGATTGACTTAACTTGAGGGTGTGCCAGACTTGAGAATGGTGCTGGAGGGCTCCCTATGTCGGATGCTCATAGTACACTCCCTATACATGGCTGAGCACAGGTAGTGTCATGTTTGGCATCCCTTTTACTGTCTGTGCGGGTCAGAGACGGTGACATTCCCTGGGTCCCTATTGTGTCAGTGCATGTGCTATGCATTGCCTCTTTGCAAAGGCCAGGTCATACTGGGCATGCTTCCTTCCGCCTACTGGGTCAGGCTCAGGTTGTTTCTCCTCTGAGTCACTCTGTGCCTGTACAGGCCTTGGCATTGGTGGGGGGGATCTGTGGCCCTGCCCCATGCTGTTCCTACACCTACTGTTTCCCCAGGATCGTATTGTGTAGCATAGCACATACCATAACAATTTGGGTGCATGCAGCTGGTGAATACTGCAAGGTTCCACCAGATGTATCCAGACACCGGAACCGTGACCTGAGCATCTCAAACACAAGCTCTATTATATGTCTGGCCTGTGCGTGTGCCTCATTATGGCGTTGTTGTTCAGGTGTGTGTGCATTTCTGATGGGTGCCATCAGCCATGGCTCCAGTGGGTACTCAGCATCCCCCACTAGGTGACCGTAGGGGATGTCCCTATTGGCAAAACTGTGGTACAGCTGTGTCAGATGCCATATTTCTGAATTGTCATAGCTTCCAGGGCAGCCAGCACAAGCATTCATTATAATGCCCTGGGAATCACATACGACCTGGCAGTTGATGGAGGGGATGCCCCTGTGGTTGATGTAGGCCCTACACTGCTCAAGGAGTGGTGCTTTGATGCGTAAGTGCATGCAGGCTGTAGCACCCACTACCTCAGGGTAGTCTGCTATTTGGTGGAAGAGATGCATATTGCTGGTCAACACCTCACTTGTGTTAAGGAAATATATGTGCTCACTGGCATGTGCTGACATGGTATCCAGCAACTGGTAGAATAATCTGGATGTTGATGCCTGTGAGATCCCCATGATATCCCCAGTTGTGCTTTGGGAGGTACCTGTGGCTAGTATACCTAGGCCTACACATACCTTGGTATCCACTGGGATGGGTTCCCCTCAGCCTGTTTGAAGTGTCAGTTGTGGCCAGCACAGCTCAACAATCTGCTGTAGGAGGTCTCTGTCCACCATATAGCGTTCCACTATCTCCAGCTCATGTAACCCCTGGTAGGTTACCATGAGTCTGTACACTCTTCTCTGTCTCCTCACTGAGGGTTGTTCAGCAGCATTCACATCTTCACCACCCTCAGCCTCTTGCACATATTGGTCTATGTTGCCTGCTGCAGCCCTTCTCATTTCATAGGTTTGTTTGTTAAAATGTATCCGCATGTATACACCGGTGGTGTAGAGTGTGGAAAAACCAGAAGGGAAGGTGTTTGCTTAGTTTATAGTAGTGTTCTGGGCTGGGCTGGGCTGGTCTGCTGCCCCTGTAATCGTCTGATTCTGATAAATATCACCTGTCAGCTCAACTAGTTCACCTTGATTACTCTCCTACTGCTGTTGTTCCTCCCAATTGCACTAGGCAGGTATAGACACACCCCTAGTTTAACCATGCTAAGCTAGAAGCAATCCCTAGCCACAGGGCTCCAATCCACATACAGTATGCCTGACACCCCCCCCATAATGTCACCTATATCCGAGTCCTGCACGCAGCTATCTATACACATACACTCTTAGGACCTGCCTCACACCCTGGGGATAACCTGGATTCACTATCCTTTACCTCATTTGCATAAGATTGCCTGCTAATGCATAGTTACATGACCCATTCTGGGCCTCCCCAAAACTAACCACTGCTTATCGTCACACAAACCCACACACAACTGCTTAAAAGTGCCTTACTCACACTGTATTCAACAGCCCTTGTTCTGCCCAGCGACAAACCAACCGGCCTCTGCAAGGCTCGAAACCAGGACCCTGCACACCACAGACAATGTGCTTTACAACTAAGCCAGGGTAGCAGTATAGGACATGTATTCAGTCACGTAGATGTACATGTGTTAATGTCTATATATATATATATATATATATATATATATATATATATATATATATATATATATATATATATATATATATATATATATATATATATATATATATATATATACACATATAGAATATATATCTCAAGAACAATCCTTGTGACACCAAAGCATTAGACAAGAATGAAAAGGAAACCACCAGTGACTCCTGTATTATGTACTGGTGTTAATCCCAAGGCAAGTGTGTTTCTGTGTAACACACAGGTTCAGACTGTATTCAGGGTAAAATTAGGGTTGCTGACTTTACTCACCAGGCCTATTGACAAATGTATGGGTATGTCTTGCTAACCCAGTCTCTTGGCTGATTGTGATATTTATGGCCACTATATAGGGAAACAATTTATTTATTTATTTTATTTTACATTTGTTGACCGGGCTAGTCTAGCTGGATACATGTCCATTTTCAGTAGAGGCCCGGGGAGAAAAGCTCCACAATATAAGAGGTAGTTAAACATAACATTCAAGGATAGAGTTATAGTTATTACATTCAAAGAGAAATCAGACATATATGTTATACAATTGTTTAAAAGAAGTACAATACTTATAATGAACTAGCATTAGTATTAGTTGAGACCTTAGGTTAGTGGGTTGGGTAGGGACTTTAGTGGGCCAGGAGAGTTTTAGTATTAGTCAGGATTAGAGCAAGGGCAGAGCCATTGGGACTTTAATAGGTCTTTGAGGTGTTTTTTGAATTGGTAAAGAGAGGTCATGTGTCTTAGGTTATTTGGGAGGGCATTCCAGGATTTGCCAATGGAATTTGCATAGAGTGCTTCGCCTCCCAAGTTGTTAGACTTGATGGTTTGAAACAACAAAACACGCTCCACAACACATCCAGTGGCTAGCCACTCACAGCCACCAACACATAGGATATGACTGACAAACACACACACCTGCTATGCCTTGGAATAGAACACCTACCTGACTACTTTATCATAATACAGAATTACGCAGTTACAGAACACGCTATCAAGATTACTGGATCACAGCAATCCCAGAGGAGTATTCCTAGGTGGGTGACATCATCAGCCTTGCCAAAGTTGAATATAGGAATTGTACAGAGTGTGAGTACTCTAAAGAGCATTATTCTGTCCACCAACAGATGGACGGACACACACACACACACACACACACACACACACACACACACACACACACACACACACACTTGGTATGTCTGGGGTTAGAACACCAACCTAATGACTTTATTACACTACAGCATTACACGGTTACAGAACGTGTTGTCGAGATTACTGGGTCACAGCAATCCCAGAGGAGTATTCCTAGGTGGGTGACATCATCAGCCTTGCCAAAGTTGAGTATAGGAATTGTACAGAGTGTGAGTACCCTAAAAAGCATTGTTTTGTCCACCAGCAGACAGACACACACACACACACTCGACATGTCTGGGATTAGAACACCGATCTAACTACTTTACTACACTACAGCATTACACAGTTACAGAATGCGCTATCAAGATTACTGGGTCACAGCAATCCCAGAGGAGTATTCCTAGGTGGGTGACATCATCAGCCTTGCCAAAGTTGAGTATAGGAATTGTATGGAGTGTGAGTACTCTAAAAAGCATTGTTTTGTCCACCGGCAGATGGACACACGCACACACTCAGCATGTCTGGGATTAGAACACCGAACTAACTACTTTACTACACTACAGCATTACACAGTTACAGAACGCGCTATCAAGATTACTGGGTCACAGCAATCCCAGAGGAGTATTCCTAGGTGGGTGACATCATCAGCCTTGCCAAAGTTGAGTATAGGAATCGTACAGAGTGTGAGTACTCTAAAAAGCATCATTCTGTCCATCGGCAAATGGACACACACATACACACACAAACAGACTCACACACACTCGGCATGTCTGGGATTAGAATAACAATCTAACTACTTTATTACACTATAGCATTACACAGTTACAGAACACGCTATCAAGATTACTGGGCCACAGCAATCCCAGAGAAGTATTCCTAGGTGGGTGACATCATCAGCCTTGCCAAAGTTGAGTATAGGAATCGTACAGTGTGTGAGTATTCTAAAAAGCATTGTTTTGTCCACCGGCAGACAGACAGACACACACACTTGGCATGTCTGGGATTAGCACATTAACCTATTTACTTTATCACATTACAGCATTACACAGTTATAGAATGCGCTATTGAGATTACTGGGTCAAAGTAATCCCAGATGTGTATTCCTAGGTGGGTGACATCATCAGCCTTGCCAAAGTTGAGTATAGGAAATGTATGGAGTGTGAGTACTCTAAAAAGCATTGTTCCATCCACTGGCAGATGGACACACACACACACACACACACACACACACACACACACACACACACACACACACACACACCAGTAATGGGATCAGAACACCTGCTTATCTACAGATCACTATTACAGTACTACGCAGCTACGAGTCACACCACAGAGATTACACATTCCAAGGCAGTCATCATGACCTTCTAGGATTGCGGACATCAACAGGGATGCTGACAGTTATGATGTAGATAGCTGTGAACCTGTATGTTTAACGTAGGAGTCCATCCTGAACAGGAGTATGCCCTTCTGTGGAATGGATGACTACTATCACTATACAGGTTTACAATCGCCATGCTCATACACATAGAAGCACATATCTTACACAAGGTGTCAGTGGGCATGCTCAAACACTTAGTAGCACATGGCTGTTTGGAATGCACTATGAGTCCAAATACACAAGGTTATACTGGGAATGCTCATACACTTAGTAGCACAGGGCTGTTTAGGATGCACTCTGATTCTAAACACGGAAGGCCACAGTGGCCATGCTCATACAGTTAGACATACAGAACATGTGGTAATGGTCTCCCGTGTTAGTATTTGTCATTGTTAGAAGGAACACTACACTACATGTATCTGACACTGGTCATCTACACAACACCTGCTGCTGTCTGACACCTTAGATGTATCAGTCTATACCAAGCACAATACTATCACTCACAGTGATGTCATGCTAGGAATGGCAACTGCTTGACCAACACAATGAGCCAATGTCCTGCTGTAATTACGAGGTTGTCCAGTGTCTGTCAGTCTAGGATGACATGACTGAAAGAAGACAAGCCTTTGTCACAGATCACATGCATCCATGATTCAAGGGAGTGTTGATAATACCTTGTTCGCATTTGCCCATATAGTGCCATTCCAAGGCAAATGACCTAAACACAGGATAACACCCTGACATCTAAAAGACAATTACATTGTATGCTTATGCTAACCAGTTAGATGTGTTGCTGTCATAATCACAGCTGCTCACTGTTGAACCTACAATGGGGAATACTGACATCTGTGCAGTGAGGAACACCTGGCTGATGGCTCTCTTGTGCACAATAGCACTACCACCATATAACTCACAGACATGTGGGCCATAACACTGGTATGGACCACTCCAGGTGGGAGTGTCCCCATATTTATAATGGCTACTCACATGTACAGACCAGTACTCCAACATATATTATCACAGATGAGTCAGGTGCAGGTCACAGTGCCAAAAGCTGCATTCTAGGATGTAATCCTCAGACACCACCATGTCCTCAGACCACCAACACACATCCACACACTTGGTATGACGTGTAATGGAACAACACCAAGTAACCTTTGACTGGTGGACTGTACCTAGCCCTACAACAACTGTGCAGAGTACCCATGTATTGACATAGTTACATTATGTGTTATGAAAATGCGATGATACCAATGTTTTAACCAGGTCAGCTGTACACATACCAGGGTCCCTCGGATATTGACAGCATTAACAGATGACTGTTGCTGTGCACCATTGAGTGCGTACACAGCCTGATATGAAGCTATGATTGTACAAGATGTTTATGTAGGGAGCAGATTATTTTGACATTTCTATAGGATATAACCTGGAATGTGGGCAGGTCCCATGCAGCCTGTATGTGTGGCATTAGAGAGTGCAGCTTGTACCTGCATAGTTGTTATTACAGGGGCTCTGTACATGGATATATGAATGTGTACCTGTTGGGGGGGCAGTGTGTTTATGTTATCCAAGACCCTATTTGGTTAAACAGGTGCTAATTCCGTAGGTGCAGTACCTATCATGCCATAGTGCTGTGAAGCACAGCAGGTCTTGTTGTTGCCAATATGTTTCATGACACAGCTATGGAATCCTCTGTGTTTGGCCTCATAATATGTGGATGAGTAACTTCACAGTAGCTTTGTGTGGCATTATATTGTGTATGTACATCTTACTGAGGCTGATCATGGATCAACTTCCACTCATGTGTGTTGACCCTTGCAACAATTACTACCTTCTTTGGTACAGATTAAAGCAGGGTACCACCGGTTTGCCTTCATGGTTCTGTTTGTCTGAATCCTGTTTCTGTTTCAATGGCACAGTCACTGCACATATGTGAGTGTCTAAAGTGCATTTGTGTAGGACCCAGCATTTGCACATGCATTGTACATCTGCATGGGTGCCATGACAGTCACCACTTTGCTCTTAAGGAACATAACATTGGCTTTGAAGAGTGACCATGTGTGGCATACTGTTATCCCTGTTGGTGTGACTATGGTGATCCAGGTCATTGGTGTTGATGACATCCAACATGCATTGAGCACGTGTTGGTACATGATGAGTCTTCCTGGTTCATAATGGGATAGCTGAATGGCCATGATTATGGTGTCCTATCTCACAACTGGTATTCCCCATTACAGCACAATGACAGTTGGGATTCCTGAGGCATGGTGGATGATCTGTCACAAGGTGCAATTTGGATTACACTTTGGCACAAAGGTAGTTGTTCAGCATAAAGCATCTTATGTTGTGCAAGTGCAACTTGCGTGGGGGTGTACATATCCCTCAGGAAGTTGGACACACCTGTGGCCCATGTGTTCCAATAAAAGATGTTGGCCAAGAGGTGAGGTATGTGTTATAACATGGTCATGCAGTGGTGCTCTCCAAAGCACTGAACCATATCTCAATCACTGTACAGATATGTTCTCCATGTTTCAGATTGCTGTGAGTCCATATTGAGTACCTGATTTGTATCATTGAGTAGCAAGACTCTGGCTGTCCCTGTTGCACCAGTGGACTTTCACTTGAACCTGGCATGATGAGGGCACTATAGGGGATGCATGGGCCGTTGCCAGTATTCAGATTTTCAGGGGTGACAGGTGCAGGCCCTGTCTGGCAAAGCATCATGGTCTATCAACCATGTTATCCCAGGCAGAGAGATGCTGCATACTCTTTGAATTACACCAGTAAATTTCATGATTGTGGAATACAATCCTTGTCCCCGTACTGCTGCATCATTCTGCCCACTGGCAGAATGCTACACAGGCCTTGGGACATACCCGCATGGGCTACATGACCTGACAGTTCCTACATGTGTTTCCTTGCAGTCCAGGCTACTGCATCACAGGTCCTGCACAACAACATAACATATGCCAGAGACGTGTATAGTTCTAAAGGCGGCTGAAGTGTATGGGTATGTGGCTAATCATGGCAGACAGGCAGTTGAGAGTATGTTTGCCCTCATATAGCTTGGTGTGTAACATAGTGCTAGGGTTTGCATTCACAAATGAGTACTGTTGGCCATGTTTCCAGCCACGTGTTCTGAGGTGTGACACAATTATGCAAACTATGTCGTACAGTCTTTGTATTCTGTTGTCTGTCTATTCCAACTTGGGAGGCCTCTTACTTGGCCAGATACTTAGAGGCCTCTGTGGATATGTGTGATATCTGGTGGAATGTGTGTGTGTGTCCTTACTGTGTTCTGGTAAGGGTATATGTTGGTTGTGGTGATAAGATGCATGTGTTAACCTACACCTCTTGACTGTCTAGTCAAGTCATGGGTGTAGTATGGACTGCCTCCAAGATTACTCCTGTAGCTGCATCCCAGACAATGTGTGGGGTGTGGTGTTAGGTGGGTTTGGCAGTGTACATGACATAGAGATTGCATTCCCCCAGGATGACCACATACACAGAGCTGACATAAGTAAACACCAGTAGCTGAGTAGTGGACATGCCTGTATGAGCATTCAGTACTACAAGTACCACGTACTGTATTTAGTATACTTACTGCTTATGAAGATGTTTTAGACAGTGATGCTCACATGTAAATACTTATGGATGTGGCAACACTAGCTATTACAGGAACATGGTAGCTAACTTTAGTAGCAATCCCCCTCTGAGGGCCACATCACATCCTGATAGTTGATTACAGATGATGCAAGTGTAAACAAGGCTGTATCCTTGTCTGAGTATAAACTCACATACCCAGCAGAACCATGAGCTCTGTTGGGCACAGACACCCACTCCCCACACAGAGCCAAATATCAATAGATTCTGCTGCCACTATCGACATGATCAGGATATAATCAGATAGTGTAGGCCATCACCTATGAAGCTGCTATTACACATGGGCAGCATTTTCCTACATCTTACACATCTATTGCAGATGTCACACTGCAGTTAGAGATGATATGCATCCTGTTTCATTACCAGTACTGTCAACATATTTCCAAGCAACTGTTAGTCTGACAATGAGAGGTTAGGCTACACAAATCTACATGTTCAATCAGTGTGTCTCTACTGTCAATATCCACTCTATGTAGGTGTGAACATAGCCATTTGGCGCAGCCCTGTAACAAGGGTTAGTACACATTTGCAGAACATGTACACATGCACAGTTGTCACTGATTGCAAACAATAGTAGAGAGGTGGAGATTAGGCAAGGTGGACTTTTAGGCAAGGCTCATAAGACAAACCCACCACCATACATAGCACAAGTAACCAGAAACTGAGGGTATTGCTACTCAATGCCAGAAGTCTAAACCTCACATTGCACACACTCGAGGCACTCCTCAGTATGGAGAACATCAATATCTGTGCAGTAACAGACACCCAGTTTAAGGCTCCACAGAGCACCCCAGCATCACCAGGCTATAACTCATACCACACTTTTCAGCCACAGAACCCGGACTGGAACACAAAAGGCAGGGGTGTATCCATATTCATCAAGGATACTCTCACCTTCAGGTTAGTGGCACAGCACGATGCATCAGAGATCATCCAAGTGCAACTGACAAAGGGCAACACTGCAATCCAAACTGTAGCTTGCTACAGATCACCCACCATGACCGAGGACCCACATTCCGCATTTCCAGGGACACTGGGAAATATGCGGGTCCTACCAAACACCCTAATACTGGGTGATCTCAACTACCCAATCATTAACTGGGAGGACTACTCGAGTACTAACTCCCTTGCCCAGTGCTTCCTAGAATTTCTCGACTCAAACACCCTGGAACAACTGGTCTACTCTACACCCCCACCAGAGGGAACAACATATAGGACCTGGTCATCACCAACATGGGCGACCAGTGTTCCACACCCAACGTCAACCCTGCGCTGGTTAGATCAGACCATAGACTAATCACTCTGGATATTCACATTCCGCCCACAACCCCAAACAAGGAAATCACTGTGAAAATCTTTTCCAAAGCAGACTTCATGTTGCTTATACCTGAGGTGGAACAGTTCACAGCCCCAACGCCAATAAACAATGCTGTCCGAAATGCTGAAACCTATACAAAGGTGCTCTATGATCATCTGCAGGAATGCATGGATCATGCTATCTCAAGTCTAACCTAGACTCACTCCTCCAAGAACAGGAAACCAGTCTGTTGGACCCCTGCCATACACAGTCTCTACAATAGTCGGAGGTAACTAGTACAGATAAGAGCAAAATCCCTAGAAGGACAGACATCCCTGATCAGTATTAGCAAGAAACTATGATCCCTTATGAAATCATCCAAGGCTAGCTTCAAAAGACAATTTCCCAAGGACCCTACAGACAACCACAAAGCATTCTTTAGCTATGTCAAAAACCTAAGTGGGAACTCTCAAATCTGCTCAGAGTTGGTGCAGAGTGGCACAAAATACACTGAACTGACTGATATTGCCAGCATTTTGGCAGACATGTTCAGTGCAAACTTCACACCCCTCTCAACCCCTAAATGGCCCTTAACCATACCAGAAGAATGTACGACCCCGGCAGTCACCGACACACAGGATAAAACAGCCCTATCCAAAGCCACAAATACAGACTTAATGGGACCGGACAGTGTCCCATGTTGTGTCTTACATGAGCTCCAAATGAACTAACCCCTCACCTAAACACACTGTTCAAACACAGACTCTCTACAAGCTACATACCCACAGAGTGGTGCACAGCAACAGTGATCCCACTCCACAAAGGTGGAGCCACAACGGACCCAGGGAATTATTGCCCTATAAGCCTGACTAGCCTGGTCTGCAAGGCTATGGAGCGCAACATCATGGAACTCATTAACAAAGACATTGGGAACCTCCAAACACTCGACCCAACACAGGTCTGTTTGATTGAGTCCAGATCATGCCTACTGAACCTGTTTGACATCTTACAGTCACCTAGACCTTAGGTGTGGGGTGTGGTAGTTCACACATTCTACCTGGACCTCGCTAAGGATTATGACACTATTCCCCACTCAGGTATTGTTTATAAACTCACCAGCCAGTACATGCACCCATACATCCCAGGTTGGGTTGCCAACAGGCTTACACACAGAACCCACATGGTAAGCCTAGCAGCCTCCAGGTCCAACTCTTAACCAGTCACAACTGGTGTTCCACAGGACTCAGTCCTGGGACCCCTACTGTTTGCCATATACTTCTCAGAGGCAAACACAGATGAACTACAGCAGACTGTGTTTGGCGATTACTGCAGACTGGGAGCCATAATTGACAGTCCTGCTGTCACAGACATCCTTCAAGGGGCCTCACATAGACCAACACAGGATGTCACAGTCATGGTCTCCAGCTAAAGGGCACAAAATGCATGGTCATTCCATGATGGGAAAACTAAACACCCACATATTAACACATGAGTGGCAGCCACTTTAATACAGGCGAGGTAATGGGTATGTGGGGACTACATTAGATAGTTATCTCTCCTTTGAAAATCATATCTCCAAAGTAATTAGGCCATCCATCTATGTAGGCCATCTGATTACTTAAGGGTTTGCATCTAGACATACTGAGGTTATTGTGCCCCTTTACTCATCACTCATCAATCCCATCATCGAGTATGATAACCCATTTGGGATGTACCTCAGAAGACACATCCAACAGCTGGATGGTCCATGAACATACCTCGCCAAGAGCATTACTGGCCTCAGACATGTGTCCTATGCTGCCAGACTGCATGAACTCTTGCATTACTCAGTGGCATCTCGTTTACTCAGAGATGATCTTTGCTGCCCAACAAAGCCATGTCCAAGTCAGGCTTAATGGATATGCTCCACCTATGGGAATCCAGTGAACCACACACTGTAATGAGCTAAACCTTGCCACATCCATAACTGGAAGATGCTGGAGTGACAGATTCCTGTCACAGGTACTCCCCATGCTTTGGAACTACATCCCTGATTGCATTATACGGAGCCCCTTACTAACTCTTCAGGAACACCCTGCAGACTGGATGAGGAACAGTGGGTACACCCCAGGGATCCCGCAATTGGCTCTGCTTCACAGATGTACAGTTAGTTAATCAATGGGGTGGTGATGGCTGACACATTTTGGCTAGGCATATGAATGGTCTAGGGCAGTTAGCCAAGTACCTACCTATGTACCTATGAACCTATATATACAGTATCAGAACATGCTGATAGCTTAATTTACTGTTCAGGTGTTGACTTACCTTGTGCCATTAGCAGTTGTGTGTGCAATAGTTGAGGGTTGCCTCTGTAGAATGCACACAGTAGACCACCTATACATGACAATTTACAGGTGGTCTTGTGTGTGTGCCTTCCATGTTTACTGTGTGTGCAGGTGGAGAAGGGTGTCAGTCTGTAGGTGCCTACACTGTCAGTGTGTGTGCTATACGTTCCCTCTTTGCCAAGGCATGAGCATACTGGACATCCCTCAATCTGCCTACTGGGGAGTGGCGCAGGGTGTTCATGGTCTGAGTACCTCTGTGCCTGTGGGGCCCTTGGCAATGGTGGTGGGCTGTGAGGGCCTTCACCATTCTGTCCCTGCTGCAGCTGTTTCTGCAGGATCATATTGTGTAGCATGGCATATATATATGAAGATGTGGGCACACGTGCCTGGAGAGTACTGCAAGGCTTCACCAGATATGTCCAAGCAACAAAACTGTGATTTCAGCATCCCAAACACATGCTCTGTGATGATTCTGGTTTGTGTGTGTGCCTCATTATGGCATTCTTGCATGGGTGTGTGTGCATTTCTGATGGGAGTCATCATCCATGGTTCCAGTGCATAGCCAGCATCCCCCACCAGGTGGCCATATGGGATGTCCCCTCTGGAAAATACCTGATACAACTGTGAGGCATGCCAGATGTGGGAGTTGTGATAGCTTCCAGGGCTGCCAGCACAAACATTCATGATAATGCCCTGGACATTGCACATGATCTGGCAGTTAATGGAGGGGTATCCCATGCAGTTTATGTAGAGCCTATCCTGCTCACTGGGTGGTGACTTGATGTGTATGTGCGTGCAGTCTATTGTACCCAGTATCTCTGGGTATTCTGCCACATGGTGGAAGAGACACATATTGCTGGCCAGCTCCTCCTGCATTCAGGGGAAGTATATGTGCTCATTGGCATGTGGTAACATGGCATCCAGGAACTGGTGGAGTACCCTGGATGCTGATGCCTGTGAGACCCCCAGGATATCCCCAGTTGGCCTTTGGGAGGTACCTGTGGCTAGTATTCTCAAGGTTGCACATACCTTCATGACCACTGGGATGGGTTCCCCTCTGTTATTTCTCGCTCTGAGGTGTGGCTGACACAGCTCAACAAGTTGCTGTATGGTGTCGCTGTCCATCCTGTAATGCTATACTATCTCCAGATCATTTAGCACCTGGTAGGTTACCCTTGGTCTGAACACTCTTCTCCTCTTCCGGTGCCTGAGGTGATTGTCAGCATCATCCTCCACACCACCTTCAGTCTCCAACACTTGCTGATGAATCAAAGCTATGGCAGCCCCTAACATGTCCATTTTAAAATTTCCCCGTCTGTTTACACCAATGGTGCAGAGTGTTTGGGAATATACAAGTGTGTGTGAGGTGCTTTCACACTTTATACTATTGTGCTTTGGATGCTGCTGATGTCATTGGGTGTGTATTTGCAATTCCAGCTGCAGGGTTTCTTAATTATGGGTTTTACAGTGAGTACTGCAATTGTGGGGCCTTTGGTGTTGAATTATGCTTGCCTGCCATGATTTATCTGTTGCCTTCTTTCAACTCAAATCCCCTCCCATTGACAGGCATGCATCCAACTGCCGGCTTTCTTGTTTTGTACTTTCCCTACCCAGGAATATGTTGCAAAATGTGTTATGTAGCTGATCTACTGCAATTCTGCTTTGTTCTGCTGTGACAGTTCTGTTTTATTTACAGTATGGCACCTCCCATTTCCTGTTCTGCAGGTAGCTGCTAGCAGCCTTGTTAGCTGTTGTCAATAGCCCACTGTGGGGTCGTAGGTGTTAATTACTCATTAGTACTCCTATTTCCATGCTGCAGCATTTCCTTATCTTTTTCCCATATTCTTCCTGTTTCCGCTCTGGTACATGCCGTGCACAGCCGTTTACCGGGTTTACAGTGCATTTTCATCCACATTCACATGCACATTCGGTTACCTTGTGTGCTCTCAGTTAAGCAAGGCTATGGCTACTTCAACACACCCCTATCCTGCAGCTTTGCTTAGCAACAGGCAAACTGGGTTAGCAATGCTCCAATGTGCTTACAGCAATGGCGACACACCCCTCTCTTGATGTCATTTTTATCTCAAAGGCTCACCTCGGTGTTATAATGTTACGCTGTATTGTGCATCCTTACACCTGCGGGAAATCAGCGATTCAGTATTACTCCTCTCATTTGCATGGCATTTCCTACTAATTCCTAGCTACTGCACATAACACTGTCACTGCCCCTTAGCAACCCTTGCGCCATGAGTATGGTGTAGCATGCCTGCCATTGACTATTATGGGGAAATCATGATATGTGTTTTATTGCAGTTTTATTCTATATTTTTGTATATTCCTTGCGATCCCCTTTGCGCACCAAAAAACACTTTTTTTGGTTTACATTTCTGCATGCTTACACTATGCCTGCACCACTTCCTGAATCGCTATATACCTTCTTTTGCATGCTACACTGCTGCGCATGGGGTGATTAGTATACAGGCACTGGGAGCTGTGTGGGCGTGGCATACGCAGGTAGTGCACGTGGAAACAGCTCGTACTTGAATCACACGGCGGCCATATTTGGTGCTAGATCGCCGATGCTACGCCTGCACCTGGCGCAAGCTTCATGAATCCCGGGGACAGTCTTTTTTACCTGGTGATTTTATCATTTAAAGAGACAACATGGAAGTTCTGGTATGCCCCGTATTGGATCATAATGTATAGCAGTGGATATATCCCCTCGCATTAAACTATTGCCTCCCTATATAAGAATTCCAACTTATATCACAAAATTGAAAGAACTTATAGACATAGACAGAGACATAATCAATTTGTATGATTAATAAAAGAGGGAGAAGTGGATTTGGTTATTCAGTGGGATTACATTAAAGTATATTTATTTGGAAAAATTAAAACATAGTGCAAGAAAAAGAAAACAATGAGAAGAAGATATAAGTAAAATACAAAATTAAATTGTAGAATTAAAATAAAAGAATTACAGAAATGAGGTAAGACTAAAGCTTTGCAGATCAGTGAATCAAATAAAAATAATAAAAATGTTTAAATTATAAGTAACAGTAACCCTAGGAAAAAAACATTTGCAATCATATGAATCAGATAGCAAAGGTATGTACAGATTAGTGAACAGAACAAAAATAATAAACCTAAATGAGATTACAAATATTATTATTTGCTGCATAACAATAATATGTTCTCCAATACAGAACATATACTTTGAACCATTCAAGAAACATAAAAGGAAATACATAACAGGGAAAAGAATTGTACTAATGGTATGTAGACATACAATTTTCTAAAAGAAAATATATTAAATAAAATTTCTAAAGATGATATAAAATCTCTCATAAAACCTATTCCATTATTCCAAATTAAAGAGTAAAATAACAACTTAAGGCAAATAAAGTTTCAGTCTTGGTGGCCTATTTCCTGAAGCATATACAAATATTACTGCAAAATATAATGGCATTCTTTAAACAAATCAGCAGAATTAATTCATGATGAAAGTAGAACCCAAGCCTCTAGGAAATATTCTGTAATTTCTCCCACCCTAAAACAAGACAAGAATCCTGAATTATGCAACTCATATATGTTGATGTCATTGTTAAATATTGATTATAAAAAATCTATATTTCTACTCTTTCAAATATATTGAAAACATACATTCAATACTTAATATGTAAGGACCAAACAGGGTTTGTCACTAATAGGCAAAGACATGACAACATAAGGAAAATAATTACTCTGTTTATTATCCACACACACACACACACACACACACACACACACACATATATATATATATATATATATATATATATATATATATATATATATAAAAACATTGTATATGTGTATGTATGTGTATATATATATATATATATATATATATATATATGCATATACATATATTTTATATATATATATATATATATATATATATATATATATATATATATATATATATATGGGGTTACCTTTAGTTAATCGACAGCCCACTTCAACACATGGTAAGTAACCATTTGGCCATCCCAAATTCAAAAACTACCATTAAAACAAACTCACAAATGTTCCCCCTTAATAAATATTATAGCTCTGAGAAAGCACTGCCGTGGGGGTAAGGGGCAAAGTTCAGATTGATGGCGAAACAATTAGTATAACCATTAATAGAGTTACTAAAAAGGCTATTTGCCTCCTTTATTATTTAGTCATGTCTTTGAACTTTTTTCAAACCTTATTAGAAACAATAAAGAACTAAATGAATGGATAAGAAATGTAGCAGGAAATAATTCAAAATATAATTATTTTCTAATGATAGTCTCCTGATATTTGAAAGTATATATAATTCAAAACCTCTGGCTGATTAGATTTCTTTATTTGAAAGGATATATAAATTGAAATTTAATTCTGAAAATAGATATAATATTACTAAACTATTCCTATTTAGGGGCTACACATTATCAATTACACAAAAACTGAGATAAGAAAAGCATTAAATGTTTAGGCATTTCAACTATCAGGAATTTAGAAGATATTATTTAGATTAATTATAAGAGGCTAATTTAAAAATATTATAAGCATCACTAAAACTAAACCAATAAAATGTAACTAAATATAATAAAAACTGAATGCAACAACTGGAAGACCTACAGACTTACTTACTAAAAGGATAGAAGGTCCACATGGATTGACTCAAAACCCTATTGCTATACTTGGGTCTGGCATACAAGGCATCCTCCAACACATTCCTGATGGATTTATTGCACATCAGCAAGTCAAATGGCATCAGAAATACTCACCCTTGGATTCATAAATGTTACCACTAAGTGTACACTAATTGTACACTTCATGTACACTTTCTATATTCAAGAACATTCATACTACATTGCTTGTGCTTTCTATTCACATAGAAGTGGTAGACTAAGTGGACACTTAGTGATAACCTTTTTGTATCCCAGGGTCAGACTAAGGATATAAACCTCTTCTGTAACATCAAAAAATGGACTTGAGGGACAAGTATATCTTGCAGGGAATACCTCTTCTGGAATAGATTCCCCAACCACATAAAACAAAGTTTATCCCTGTCTATATTATACAGCCAATTTGATCTATGGATGGGAAACATAAAATTTACCCCAGGTCTGTATCGCACACTACTAATGGACAGAGGCAGTTTCTAAATGCTTTATTCCATGCAGAGGTCCCCTCAAATTATCTATGGTATGATCCCAGTTATTCTCATTAGGATTAATATATAATTATCAGCAATGTGATGGGTAAGGCCAATCTCAAACCAAACGTGATAGGTTAATTTGAGCATAAAAGGGAAACTGGTTAGGCTTAAATGGCCCACAACAGCAGTTAGCCTAGAACGTACCTGTGAACCCATAACAAATGTATTTTTTTAACCTTTGAAGCTAGATTAGAACTAATCAATACTATACTTCTCCCAAAACTGCTATATGTCATACCAGCACTATCTTTAATTCTGGATAAATCTGTTTGAAGGAAAATCAGTAATGCATTATTAAAATCTTTGTGATAACCAGGTAACCTAAATATTGCTTTAAAACATTATAGTCTCTGGACAGATATGAGGTATTGTTGGAATTCGTATAATGTCTGATGAACAGGATTTGCCTTCCAAGCAAAAGATGAAGGAGCCAGTTAACAGTGGCACAAGACAGCAAAGGAGTAGAATTTTGGGCAGTATGGTATTTTCCGGAATGGAAACATATGCAGCAGTGGTGGTCAGTCAGCATTTCACAAGAACTGTGCACAACCAATGTTCTCTAAAACTGTTTGTGGTAATTACAAGTAAAGTAAAACCTTGTGTTGACGAATATGGAATCTGAGACAATGTTGTTTTCTATTAAGTTTCAAAGCAGAAGATCATTTCCTTATCATTTTTGGAAAAGGAGTGATTTTTGTAAATTTACATTTGAATTTGTCACGTTATTACATACATTTTATATTTGTGTGAAGAAAAAAAATGCTTAATGCCTTGGTCTGATTATATTTTTGTGAATGTGAATTCACACTAAAGATTATTAGTGCAATTTAGAAATGACATTATTGAGGAAAAGGCACAGTTTTTTTTATTTTTCTTCTATTTCATACTCCACAAAACACTAAAATAGACATTGAGAGCTGAAATGTTTGGGCAAGGGCTGAGGAAATTTAGGAAAATTAAACAGTAAACAACAAATAGTGTAATAGGTTTTGAAGGTGTGTGGAGGACTAATTCATAGTGTACTATGTTAATGACCACAAAAGCTTTTTTAAGCCTAGCCATGAATCCCAAATCTCTGACAAGTTCTGATACCCTTGATAAGTATAAGCAGGGGCTTGGGAGGGGATAAAACATTTACAAGCAAAGACATGGGAGATGAACCATTTCCAGGCTGCCTGTGTCTATTAGAGACATAGGTGTCAAACCAGGGCTGAATTTCCTGTTCCCATTCAACTGTCCAAGTTACACTTGAATTTGGTTAGGAAGGAACTCTGCTTCAAATCAATGGGGAACCCAGGTGACTGTGTACAACTAGGGTTAAATAAATATTTGCTATTTTTCTGAGTCTGACAAACATTTAGTTACTGATAGTAATAATAAAAATAGTTGTTTACAGTATGATGAAAAAGGGCATTCTGTAAAGCATCCCATTTTGAAATTTAAGAAATGTTTGTTCACAGGTTACTAGGTCACTGTAATTTGATTGTCCAGAGGGACAAACACATGAATGTTAGGTGAAACCATTACACAAAAACAGCAGTGTTATCTGATTTAGAGGAAAAGGATTATGTAAATGATACCATGGTAGAAGTCAGTAATAATAATGAACATGAACATGTTGCAGAAATGGAATCACATAGTAAATATGTATGTATGTTTTTTTACTGTTAATATATTTGATGTGTTACATTGAGAAGCAGACTATACTGATGCATTTGAGAGTCAACTTTATGAAACAGACTCCATGTTAAGAAGGTTAAGAGAGGGGAAGTTAAAAGATATAAATGGACCTGAGCCACAAAAGGTAAAGGATCATGTTATAGTATTGATTGTGGAATGAAAATAATGTTATTAATGAAGATATGAGTGTTTGAGTATTACATTGGTGCCAACAAAACATAGTTAATAATATACGCTTACTGGATGTCAATTTTTAAATGAGATGCAAAAAAGAGTTTAATATAATTTGGACTATAGGGCCAGAAATCTATTCAAGGATGGCATTTCCTCATACAGTATTGTTAGGCTGGAAAAAATTTTGATGGCCATCAGTATGCTGGGTCATACAACTATGCTCATGCTAACGGGAACTGCCAGCATCACCCTGGGGTGCAAAGGATGAAAGTGCTGTTTTGACTCCAGTCCAAATGGGACTGGGAGGTGGGTTACACAGGCAATGGAGCTATTTCTGTCAAAGGGAGAGCAATATCTGGAGACATTAGCCTAGTAATCAGCTGTGGAACTATGAGTATGCCACCTCATGGTACCCTTCTTGACAGTGGCACCGTGCCACAGACTGCTTCATGCTGTGGCTGCCATCAGTATCAGGCTCAGATATTTCCCCGACATCATTATGTTAAATCCTCAGTGAAGGACCTATACACTAAATCACCTGGTAAAGCAGAGACACTATTGTATCAAAGGTGCTTTATAATAGCCATGGTTACAGAGATACCACAGCTGGAAAAAATATGGCATGCAAAAAATATAAGCCCATGTACCTTGTACAGAGTCATGCAACAGGTGAAGCCCTGAACTGCATGTAGGGATGATTTAAGCATAATTACTATATGACTAGTTCTTTCTCTGGCATGTTTTACTGCATGATATATATGTAAGGGTATACACATTCAGGACATTGTCCAGAGATGTCACTGGTAAAGCCCTCCACCAAATATGAGGGTGTGGTCTTTCACTCCAGGCAGAAAGTTCAGGAACTCCTTCATATCTGTAGGTGATGACTGTGTAGGAGGATCACAACCTATAGCCATCTTCTCCCATGCAAGGTTGGTTGCACTGGTGTATGCATAATGGTTTACACTGGTGACCTCATTTTAATTTGCTGTTATGACCACCAACAACATTTATATCTGAAAAAAGAGTCCCAGCACACACATTCGTGGAAGGTCCAATCACTCTTGTTAGTTTGGAGGATCACTGGCAGTGTTCACATGAAGTTTGCAGCATAGGTTCATTGGTAAGTACTAGGCTAGTTGCCCTTGTGGGCCATTTTAAGCCTAGCCAATTTCCCTTTCAAAGGTGACAATCAAACTCTGTACTGTGTCTGTCAGGTAAACACCTCAAATATTATGCCAATCTCAATGATAATAATAATAATAATAATAATAATAATAATAATAATAATAGTCCTATCTGTGAACCAGGTTGGCCCGCTGGACACAAAGTCTCTTGGATAATTTCTGTTAAATGCCTTGCTTAAGGTCACACAGTAGGCAAATGAGGACTGAGGGAATTAAACCATGTACCACAGGAACTACAGCTTGTAACCTTCACCTCTATACCAACTGCCAATCATTTGATGTCTGTCTGTCTTGGGAAACATCTCTATTCATTTCCTTTCTTTCTTTTGGAGCCACCTGGGTCTGTAACTGTGAAGATATGCATATACTGTTGGACAGTGATATCTGCCGCACTTCCCATTAGAATGTCCCATTCTATAGTCCACAAAGACCACAGACTAAATAACACCTGATTCACCCAGAGGCACAACCCACCTTAACAAGTCATTGTCACAGGGCAATTGTATGTAGCTGGCAACCTATGTGCCTCCAACACACCTCACTGTATTGTATGTATCTGAGAATCCTGCTGTGACAGTGTGACTGCATGCCAATGCATCTGTACATGTGTTCTACTTGGCATGACCCTTTAGCATCACATATATGGCATCCTCCACACATTTAGATGGCTTCAGCTGTATTCACCTTTACCATGCTTGTCCCATTTGGTGGTGCTTTGCAACATCTTTTAAATAATTATTTGTTTGGCTTTTGATGTCCCCCCACCATCCCCATAACAAACAAGTTTGGTGATGGCATGGTCATTGTAGTCTGATTTGCACTCCCTGGCCTCTGTAGGTGTTCAGAAAAATTGGTTGAGGCAGACAGCTAGCCAGCTCTGAGTAGATCACTTGCACCTCCTATGCTTCACGCTGGATTACACGTCATTTATGACCCTTATGCTTCACCTTGAGTAAGAGTGGAACATGTACATGTCAGTAAGGAAACCTGATCCCCAGTTCAGCACAGCACTACTACTCATTCAATCTAATTGTAATTAGAGTCCCCACTCTAACCAAATAACAGAAAGACATATTTTGAAAAGCAATTCCTCCCATCTACTAAACAACACCTCCCAACTACTGAACAAAAAGCAGACACATTTTGAAAAGCAATTGCCCTACCCAACAACTGAGAAACACATTTTAGAAAGCAATTCCACCCTTTGTATGATGGCCTGTATCCCCAACCCACAACCTAGAGCAGACATACCTTTTGTTATCATCAGAAAAGCACTGTAGCATTACACATAAAAGCTTCCTACCAAACTGTGACAGTAAGATGCTGACCAACCCCCACCACAATAACAGCAGCAACAATAAAACAACAAGGATTTTGCCCACATATCTCCTGTCAATGTCTGCTGGACACAACACAGAAGGTGTAGATTCATCCATTCTCTACACTTTCCAGGCACCAGTTCTTTTGCTACCACTGTAACCAATTTCCTTACTACAATAAGCAATGCAGCTGTATTTATTGCACAATTCTGAGGCTGTTAGCATGGAAATTATGATAATGAGCCAATGAATGGTAACTGTTTCTAAATTGCCTGGTTTATTCAATGTACATTGGACCAAGGGTGCATTATGTTGCATGTATCTAGCTATGCACCCACATTTATTTTATTTGTTTACTTATTTAAACATTTGTTTACTGAGAAAGTCCGACTTGGAATGAAGCCAATTTTCAGCGGAGGCCCTGGGAGAAATGCTCCAGACACATGTCCTTGCAACATGGGAGGAAAGCAGAGTACCCAGAGAAAACCCACACAAATGCAGGGTGGACATGCAGACTCCACACAGAAGGCACCCCAACTGAGAATTGAACCAGAGAACCTCTTGCTGTGAGGTGACAATGCTACCGCTGCAGCACTGCGCAGTCCATGAGTAAGTGCATTGTGCATGGATGGGCAGATCACTCACTCTTGAGGGGATGTGGGTGTACTAAGCATGTGTTGCAACCACTAGAGGTGTTAAAGAGCACTAAAGGATCATAGGATCATAGGATATTACTAGGCTATCAGCCCAGAGGTCATTTTAAGCCTCGCCATCTCATTCCAGTATAATACTGTGACAATACTAGTTAATACCCAGACTATCCATGTCCAGGAGGGTTGTGGGCACTATCCCCAGTAAGAATTTATGGTGTTCCATCCACTCGTCCAGGTTACTCTTGAACAGTGTCATAGAGGTGCTGTGTTTCACATGAATTGGTAGCCTGTTCCAAAGATGCGACATTCGCTTGGAGATAAATCCTATTTATGTTGCAGGCCATATGTAGGTCCCTGGAACAGGTAGCCCTAGTCCTGTTTGATTTACCGATATGCAGCAAGTTCATTATTTTTGGGTCTTGGATTGCTCTACAGGCCAGGCATAATTCTCCCCTAAGAAGTCTATATGATATGGAGTATAGTGACTGGGACTTCAGTTAGTCTGTGTAATGAACATGCTGGAGCCCCTTGATCTTCCTTGTTAGAAACTTTTAAGGCCTCTCCTGTTGCTGTAGGTGCTTTTTATGCTACATGCAGAGTGGGGCATTATACTCAATTATGGGCTGCATTAGTGATGAGTACAGAGGAATTATAATGTGTTTTTCTCTCAAGGTGATGCCTTTACTAATCAAGTGTGCTATGTAGAAAGATTTCCTTACTACAGTAGACACATGGTGATTGAAGATGAGGTTGCAGTCATCTTGTGATCCCAGGTCTCTTACCACTTTGTGGGTACTTAGGGTACTGTTGTTGATTTATTAGTGGGAAGGGACATTGTTTGTGGTGAAAGGAATGATGATGCATTTCTTTGCATCCAGTTTGAGACTGTGACTAATACATCAATTGCTGCTCTGTGTGAGACTGTCCTGGAGTATATTGACATCATTTGGTGATTAAATGATTGCACCTAGTTTGCATTTGTCTGCAAACTTGTGAGCCACAATCCCTTAGTTTTGACCTGAGCTTCTGAGAAATATATACCAAACAGTAGGGAGCCCAGCAATGACTCCTGTAGCACCCTGCTGGTAACAGGACTGCTGATTGATGTGGAGTCACTCACTTTGATAGTGTGTGTCTGGTTTGTGAGCCAGTTGGCAACCCATCTTACAATAAAGGGGTTTACAGTCAGTCTGTTAAGTTTATTGGTGATGCCTGAATGTGGTATTGTGTTGAAAGCCTTTGCCAAGTTGAGTTATGCTGTGTGCACAGATTTGCCATCGTCAATGGCCCTGGTTACATTTTCAAAGTCCACCAGATTTAACATTCAGGATCTGCCCTTGATGAAGCTGAATTAGGTAGGATACAGGGTTTGGAGGGTGCCTATGTCTTTATTTATGAGGTCCATAATGATACATTCCATGGCCTTACAGATGAGGCTGGTCAGGCATATGGGTCTGTAATTCCCTGGGCCTGTTGTTAGGCCATGTTTGTGGAATAGAATAACTGTTGCTGTTCTCCATTCCACAGGAACAAAGCCTGTGGTTAGGGTATGATTCATCAGGGTACTTAATGGTGGTGCTATTTCATGTTTTAGCCTGTTTAGAAGATAGCCTGTGATGTCTTCTAGTCCCATAGAGGCTGTTTATTGCCTTGGACAAGGTTTTGAAGACCTGATCTTTAGATATGTAGGGTGGAGTTTGGGGGAAGGTTTGTGATAAGTTAGGAGGAGATACTGGAGTGAAATTTTCACCAAACCTATTCGCTAGCAGGTTTGCAATCCCTGTGGGGTCATTGTGTGTGATACTGTTGGTCACTAGTTCTGCACATGCTTGGGTCCTACCTTTTAGGCTATGTACATATCTGTAAAAGGCCTTATGGTTACGCTTGGCTCTACTTGCTAAGTTTCTTTCAAAGGAGCCCTTAGAGGATTTGACAAGTTGTCTTATTTGCCTGTTGGGGCTGAGGAGGGTGCTTTTCTATTGTTGGGGCCTTGCCTTTGTTTTCTTGGGCAGCAACTTTTTGCATTTATTGTAAAGCTTGTTGATGCTGGATGTCCACCATGGCAGCTTGTTTTTACTTGGGCCTCTAGCTTTGATTCTTTCTGGTACAACCAAGTTTATACACCTCGCAAGTGATTGTACAGGGCTGTAGTGTAAGTTTCAGTGTAGTTACCAATTCCAGCTAGGGGTGGGGCTCAGAATGCATTTATACCTTTGCCTGGGAGGGTATAGTTTGCCTTGGTGAAGTTTTTTAGTCTGACTTTACCCTTTGTGAGTTCTGGTGTTAGTGCCAGCTCAAAGGTAACTGTTTTGTGGATCAGACTTAACTAATGAGTGTCCTACAGTGGAGGCATTGCATCTGTTTGACATGTTAGTGAGGATCAGATTTAGAATGTTTGTTCCTCTTGTCAGGGTATGAACAATTTGTTCCAGGGCATTTGAATTAACAAAGTCAAGGAACTTTTGTGCTAGCAAGTTAGGGCTAGCGAACGTTTCCCACTTGATGATGTGATAATTGAAATCTATTTATTTATTATTTATTGCATGTGTTTACCAGGAAAGTCCACTGGGACTGAGATGAGCCCATTTTCAGTGAAGGCCTGGGGAGAATAGCTCTACATTTAGTTACATACAGAGAAATTATTACACAAACACTACAGAGTATAGAAGACGGTAGAAGCACATTAACATAAGATAATGCTGACATAAATAGCATTGATAATGACATTGTATAGATTTGGTAAAAACAGTAAAGGATTGTCTACTATCATGATATGTTGGTTGTTATGAAAGGTTTAGTTGTATAAGTAAGAGTGATAGAGTTAGGAAGCATTTAGTTTAAGGGGTAAAGAAGGTGACAGAAGGCTTAGGATAGGGATAGCACAGGTAAGTAAACAGCAAAGTGTAATAGGTAAGATTGAGAAATGGAGAAGATAGGTTAGTTATGGAGTGAATTGCAGTAAGGAAGAGTAAGGATTCAGAGAGGGGTCAGGTTTTGAGGTTGTCACTAGGGGTGCAGGTGCATAGCCAATGTGAGGAGAGATGAAGTTTAAGGGATTTTTTAAATGTGGTGGGATTAGGGATGGCCCTGAGTGAAGGGGGAAAATTATTCCATAGCTTGGAAATGGTAAATGAATACAGCATTTGGCCGACAGAGAGCTTCAGTTTATTGATGTTTAATAACATTTTGTTTTTTGGATCTAAGGTGTTGATTAGGATGGCATGTGGTTAGAATGTGGGAGAGGGATGGGCAGGCTACTGGATGGTAGGTAAGTTTATGGGCAGTAGTGAGTTGTAGGTATGTGAGGTGATGGGGAAATTCAAGTCAATTTAGCTGATGTAGCTGATCCCCCATAACAAGAGTGTTTGGTAAAATTTGGATTGTCTCCAGTTTGGTCAAGTAGGCTCTGTGGGCATCATGACCCATGGAGAAGGATCTATAACTGACTATGACTTGAATGGGGGGTCTTACCCACTGTAAAGGAAAGGCATGTGGTGTCTTATGGCAAAATGTAAGCATATCATTTAGTCATTCACACCCCAAGCACCACCCAGGCAAACCAAGCATCTATGCCCTGAAATATGGAGACATCTCACTGTTGCACTGCCTTCATACCCATTGGTGCACAACATGTGATGCCTGCTTTGTGTGAAAATGCAAATGTGTTGCTCTACAGTATATCAACCCCAGCAAGTACGGCAAGTGCACAGACCAAAATACTCAACTGCAGTCAGAAAAAAGGCCATCACTCAAAAGTGTGGAAGTCCATAACAAAGATTCATTATTGTAATAACACCATAAGGTAATTTCTGACATGCAGTTGGATCCTGGGTGGTATTTAAAAACTCTAGTAAACTTCTTATTTCCACTTGTAAATCCTATAACATGGCCAGAAACTCTTTGTTCTCAAACACAGTAGGAAAAATCTGGAACGCCCTTCCTGACAATCTCACTGCACTCCCTTCTCCTCCCTGCTTTAAATCCCAACTCAAATCTCACCTCAAAACCCACTGGCTCTGCCCATGTCCTAACCCTGACTAGTTTTCTATATCCTCACAAGTACTTCCTTTTTTTCTGATTACAGAACTTCAACTAACACTTCCCTATGTCTTCTATCATGCTCAATTTGGACACCTATTAAATTTATAGTTTTTGTAGTTAATTTCTAATATTTCTTCTGCAAATATATGCTATTGAATCTTCTCATAGCTAATTGTTATTTTTTTTTCTCTGTTATTAATGTATGCTTTTGGAGCTTTTCTCCCTGGGTCTCTGCTGAAAATGGACATATATCCAGTGGGACCAGCCCGGTCAACAAATGTAAAATAAATAAAATAAAATAAAATAAAATGTATGTACTCTTGATGTTACAGCATTATACACCAATATTCCGCACTGGGCAGGTTTACAAGCCCTGCAATATTGGCTTGATAGGGCTGAGTTGTATCCACCTGGGTGTAACACTTTCCTGATTTGCTTGGCAGAACATGTTCTTACCAAAAATGCTTTTTATTTTCATGGTAAATGTTATTAGCAGGTACAAGGGACTGCAATGGGGGCATTGTTTGCTCCCATTAACACGGACCTATTTATGGCTTTCTTAGAGGAACAACTGATCTATGACCCCCAGTCCTAATATATTTTTGGATGAGATAGATATATGGAGATGTTACTTGGATGATTGTTGGCTGGTCTGGAGGGCGGATAGTAATAGTTTACAAGAATTTGTAAAATACCTTAATAGTAATAAATGGGGAATCCAATTTACGGTTAATTACGGACTTCAACAAATTAATTTTCTTGATGTTACAGTTACTAGGAATATTGACAACACTCTTAGTAGCCAAGTATACTGTAAATACCCAGAATATAACACAATACTACATGCCACCAGTTTCCATCCACGCTATATCATACACAATATTCCCAAGTCACAATTTTTATGCATGAAATGTATTTGCTCAACTCAGGGCTCTTTTGAAAACTATAAACAGGATCTCATCAATAGATTTCAAACTAGGGGGTATAGACATGATAGCAGTACTTCTGCCAGCAATTGGGCTTCCATGTAGTACAGAAATAATTTGTTACAATACCAGCACCAACATCGCAGGGATGTTTCAGATATTCGGTTGGTCACTACATTTGGTCAAAATATCAATTTACATAGGGTTATTGTTAATCAGCACTGGAACATATTATTGGCAGACCATAGATTGTCTGACATACTTACTTCCAAATGCTTGTTCTCTTTTTGAAAGGGCCAAAAGTTGGGTTCTCATTTTAGCCATTATAAACAATGGGCCAAGCCCACTAGATTCAAACAATTAACTATTACTGGGAAACTTCTATATGGGTGTGTCTCTTCTGGATATTGTACACATTGTCCATGTGTTGTTAAATCTAAATAATTCTCCAGCAAAAATACAGCTGTTGTTTATGACATTAAATTTCTTGCAAACTGCCGTACTGATTGGATAATCTATTTAGCCACATGTACATGCTCTGCATTTTATATTGGCCAGACCTCCCATACATTACGTTTCCGTACATCAGAACACATTAGTGACATTAGGAATAAAATAAATTCTAATGCTTTATATAAGCACTCTGTGAAACATACTACTGCATGTTTTAGATTTATTATTATTGATAGAATACAAAGAGATAAGACCAAAAAAAAATGGTTGGCATACTATTCTGAATAACAAAGAGAGAAACTGGATCATTAAATTGGGAGGGTTGTTTCCCCTTGGTTTAAATGAGCATTTATAATTAGCCAATGAAATTGTTATGCTTGTAACCAGGATGCATATAAATTGTTGCATAGTTTGGTGCATTTTTCATTTACACTGAATAAGGCTATTATGGCCGAAACTGGTCTGATTTTTTGTGGGATATTGTGGTTTCATTTTACCCTTAAGGTGTTATTACAATAATACATTTTTGTTATGGACTTCCACACTTTTGAGTGTTGGCCTTTTTCCTGACTGCATTGCAAATGTGTTACCATATTCTTCCATATTGTGACATGTTAGGTGGTCATGGCTTTTGAGGAAGGTGATTGTGACAGGGGTCCCAGGTGGTACATAAAGGAATCAATAATATTTCTGTACATCAAATACAGAGCTCACCGGAAGTACCTATTAGAGACCTCTTATGAAGGTCCCCAGTATAAGGTGGATGCTTAGCATTATATTGCCAGGACAATGACTGTTATTATACATTTCGTCTGCACTGGTGAGCAATGCAAGCACCTCTACAGTGACTTGAAGAAGCACCACCTTGACTTTCTTTGCCAATGACAGGAGGAGGTGAAAGTATCCCTTGTTCTACAGAAAGTACTTGTAACAGGTTTATTTTACTGCAACATGCTAATAACTGTCCCACCAAATGCAGGACTACAGGACATGTGATTCATATACATTTTCATTTTTCTTTTATATTTCCAGCTCCTGGAGAGGTTGAGGAAAACAGGATGACATTTTAGAGGCATATGGAAGTATATAACAGTTTTAGGATAGCTGCATATAGTTTTCATACCCGCTGACTTATGTTATTACAAATTTGTTGCTAGTAGTAGAAAATCCTCCTAGTGGTAATACATGTCTCTTAGTATAGATGCACTCTACGTACTGGCTGTCTTTCTGTCCCCTCCCAACCTGTGTGACCTGCCCACACTCTTAAGATAGGGATCATACACTTGCCTCTTCTCATCCCTCCAGCAAGCTGTCTGCCATAATCCACCTCAAAGCTGTGTCTGCCATAATCTACCTCACACCTATGTCTTCCATAATCTACCTCACACCTATGCCTGTCATAATTTACCTCACACCTATGCCTTTGACATCTTCCAGTGCTATATCAATTGCCATAGACTTGCCGTGCATTGAAGGTGCAGTGTTCAGACTCATTGGAATGCTATATGTGCTGTCACTTATATGCACCAAAGCTGTGGCATTTCTACCTGGCATACCTGAACATGCCTTGTAACTACATACTCTATCATGTACTACCTAGTGGCATATGTCATACTACATGACTGCCAACTATTCCATTTTGGCAATGTTTAGGCTGCTGCTTTGACAACTGTGGCAGTATTTCACTGACATAGTGCACATTTTGCCCCACAGGCATGCGTAGAGTTGGCCAATGAGTCTTGCATGTGTCTTAGTCACACAAAATCTCACACAAAATCTCACTGGAGTTATCCCACTACACATTCAATGGCCCCTGCAACCATGAATTGCACTTCATGCATTATTCTCTTCACATACATAAAATGGGGCTGCCTAGAATCCATGTCATCCTGCCCCTTGTTTCATACCACCTAAAATTCTTACGATTTGTCTGGCAGGTCAGAGCTATTCTCTATGCTGTCATTCCATAGATAACAACATTCTTCTTCTCCAGGTACTTATATTTCCAACAGTATTACACAATCTTGCTAAAGTTAGGTGTCACCTTCTGACATCCCTGCACTGGCCCAGTAATCAAGGAGCCTCAATCCTCATCACTGGCAACAGTGGGGGGTGTACACACTGGGAGGATGACAAGTACACACACAGCAAAGTGCAATTTCCCTAACAGCACACAGAGTTCACAGTCAGTCTGGGGATGATTTCTCCTTCTTTCTCAGGATCCCAAAAAAGACTCCCCACTGGCACAGCTATAGGGTTGAGATCTTAGCCGAGTGGCAAAGCTAAGACCTCCTGCACCCTCTCTGTCCAACCAGTGCTTCGTGTCCCTGCCCAAGTTACTGACACACTTTGACATTTGATTTACACACACACACACACACACACACACACACACACACACACACACACACACACACGCACACACACACACACACACACACACACACACACACACACACACACACACACATAGGGAAGGCTGGCACAGATTTACTATCTATGCCCCCTTTTTCCCAGACTATATATTAGTTCCATCTACTACCAGCCAACTCTTTATCTACTACTTAAGGCCCTTAACAAAGGATGTCCAATCCTACTGTGTAATGTTACTAATAATCTAAATGGTAGTCTGACCAGGGGCAAGGCTATTTAGGAGTGCCCTGTAGAGTGTCACCAAATACATATGCAAGTACGCTAAGAGCTTAAATATGTCTCAAAGATATCAGCCACAAAGATAGGTTTAAATATATTTAATGATAACTAATAAAAGAACAAGACAATACTCAGTAAAGCAGCACAGTAACTTCAGAGTTCAAAATCACGAGAAGTATTTAAAACAACATCGCAGGACAATCTCAAATAATGCAGAAAACATTTAAACTAATCTTTACTATATTCTTAACTATATCTAAAAAGAGTTAGTATGCCCTAAAAAAACTTACTTACAGCAAGGCAAGTGCAGATGGTGATGATGAGTGGATGTTATTGCTAGGTCCAAGACAAAATACAAAATGTACAGTCTCTCTCTGAGAGAGTTTTTAAATTAATATCAAATATTATTGCTGGGTTAGCTTGGATGACATCATTTTTTCTCACCCAATGTCAGTTCCCAGGCTAAAACAGAAGCTAATAGAATTTAACATCGCTGTGTGAAAAATACATATCTCTCAGATGTTTGCAGATCTTGGAAGTCATGAAACAATAAAACACTTTCATATTTTAAACCCAGTAATTACTTCTCTTTCAAGACAGTACAAAAACTTCTAGCTCTGGGGATGCACAAGCCAGTGCATTTCTTTGTGCCGGTCCCAAGCCAGGATAAATGAGGAGGGTTGTGTCAGGAAGGGCATCCGGAGTTAATCTTCACCAAATCATTTCATGCAGACACCAATAAATACTTTAATAACAGATCGGTCGAGGCCCGGGTTCACAATGACCGCCACCAGTACTGTTAGCCAACAGGGTGCTGGTGGAAATTGGGCTAATGTTGGCTGAAGGAGGAGAAGAGGTGGAAGACATGGCCGAAGACAGGAAGAGAGGAGAAAGGCTAGGACTGTGGTAGTGAGGGTCGTAACTTTGAATGTTGGCAGTATGACTGGTATAGGGAGAGAGCTAGCTGATATGATGGACAGAAGGAAGGTTGGTATATTGTGTGTGCAAGAGACCAGATGGAAGGGGAGTAAGGCTAGGTGTATCAGAGATGAGTTCAAATTGTTTTATCATGGTGTGGATGAAAGGAGAAATGGCATAGGAGTTATTCTGAAGGAACAGAATACTAATAGTGTTTTGGAAGTGAAAAGAGTGTCAGATAGAGTAATGTTTGTGAAGCTGGAAATTGATGGTGTAATGATGAATGTTGTTAGTGCATATGCTCCACAAGTTGGATGTGTAATGGATGAGAAAGAAAAATTTTGGACTGAATTGTATGAAGTGGTGATGACTGTACCCAAGGGTGAGAGAGTGGTGATAGGAGCAGATTTCAATGGGCATGTTGGTGAAGGGAACAGAGGGGATGAGGAAGTAATGGGTAGGTATTGTGTTAAACAAAGGAATGTAGAAGGTCAGATGGTAGTGGATTTTGTGAAAAGGATGGACATGGCTGTGGTGAATACGTATTTTAACAAGAGGAAGAAGCATAGGGTGACATACAAGAGTGGAGGAAGATGCACACAGGTGGATTATATCTTATGTAGGAGGGCCAGTTTGAAGGAAATAAAGTAGTGACCGGAGACAGTGTAGTTAGGCAGCACAGGATGGTGGTTTGTAGGATGATGTTGGTGATTAAGAGGAGGAGGAGGAGTGTGAGGGCAGTACCAAGGATCAAATGGTGGAAATTGAAAAAGGGTAATTGTGAGGTGGAGTTCAGGGATGAGTTAAGACAGGCACTGGGTGGCAGTGAAGAGTTACCAAATAGCTGGGTAACTACAGCAGAGCTAGTAACGGAGACGGCTAGAAAGGTGCTTGGTATCACATCTGGACAGAGGAAGGACGACAAGGAGACATGGTGGTGGAATGAGGAAGTACAGGAGAGTATACAGAGAAAGAGGTTGGCAAATAAGAAGTGGGATTGTCAGAGAGATGAAGAAAGTAAACAGGAGTATAAGGAGATGAGGTGCATGGCAAAGAGAGGTGGCGAAGGCTAAGGATAAGGCATATGAAGAGTTGTATGAAAGGTTGGACACTAAGGAGGGAGAAAAGGACCTGTACCGATTGGCTATACAGAGGGACCGAGCTAGGAAAGATGTGCAGCAGGTAAAGGTGATAAAGGATAATGAGGGAAACATACTCACAAGTGAGGAGAGTGTGTTGAGGAGATGGAAAGAGTACTTTGAGGGGTTGATGAATGAAGAGAATGAGAGGGAGAGAAGGCTGGATGATGTAGGGATAGTGAATCATGAAGTACAATGGATTAGCAAGGAGGAAGTAAGGATAGCTATGAAGAGAATGAAGAATGGAAAGGCTGTTGGCCCAGATGACATACCTGTAGAAGCATGGAGGTGTTTAGGTGAAATGGCAGTGGAGTTTTTAACCAGATTGTTTAATGAAATCTTGGAAAGTGAGAGGATGCCTGAGGAATGGAGAAAAGGTGTTTTGGTACCGATTTTTAAGAATAAGGGTGATGTGCAGAGCTGTAGTAACTACATAGGGATTAAATTGATCAGTCACAACATGAAGTTGTGGGAAAGAGTAGTGGAAGCAAGGTTAAGAAGGGATGTGATGATTAGTGATCAGCAGTATGGTTTCATGCCCGGAAAGAGCACTACAGATGTGATGTTTGCTCTGAGAGTGTTGATGGAAAAGTACAGAGAATGTCAGAAGGAGTTGCATTGTATTTTTGTAGACTTAGAGAAAGCATATGACTGGTAGCCTAGAGAGGAGTTGTGGTATTGTATGAGGAAGCCAGGAGTGTCAGAGAAGTATGTAAAACTGGTACAGGATATGTACAAGGGTAGTGTGACAGTGGTGAGGTCTGCAGTGGGAGTGATGGATGCATTTAAGGTGGAGGTGGGGTTACATCAAGGATCAGCTCTAAGCCCTTTCTTATTTGCAGTGGTGATGGACAGGTTGATAGACGAGATCAGACAGGAGTCCCAGTGGACTATGATGTTTGCAGATGACATTGTGATCTGTAGTGAGAGTAGGGAACAGGTGGAGGAGACCCTGGAGAGATGGAGATATGCTCTAGAGAGAAGAGGAATGAAGTTCAGCAGGAGTAAGACAGAATATATGTGTGTGAATGAGAGGGAGGATAGAGGAATGGTGAGGATGCAAGGAGTAGAGGTGGTGAAGGTGAATGATTTTAAATACTTGGGGTCAATAGTTCAGAGTAACGGTGAGTGTGGAAGAGAGGTGAAGAAGAGAGTATGGGCAGGATGGAGTTGGTGGAGAAGAGTGTCAGAAGTTATTTGTGACAGACGAGTACCTGTAAGAGTGAAAGGGAAGGTCTACAAGAGGGTAGTGAGACCAGCTATGTTATATGGGTTGGAGACAGTGGCATTGACAAAAAGGCAGGAGTTAGAGCTGGATGTGGCCGAGTTAAAGATGTTAAGATTTGCACTGGGTGTGACGAGGGTGGACAGGATTAGGAATAAGTATATTAGAGGGTCAGCTCAAGTTGGAAGGTTTGGAGACAAAGCCAGAGAGGCACGATTACGTTGGTTTGGACATGTGCTGAGGAGGGATGCTGGTATATTGGGAAAAAGATGCTAAGGATGAAGCTACCAGGTAACAGGAAAAGAGGAAAGCCTAAGATAAGGGTTATGGATGTGGTGAGAGAGGACATGCAGGTGGTTGGTGTGACACAGCAAGATGCAGAGGACAGGAAGAAATGGAAATAGGTGATCTGCTGTGGCGACCCCTAACAGGAACAGCCAAAAGAAGATGATGATGACAAAAACGTCTAGCTCCAGACATTGTCTGCTACACTGAAACTGAGAGAGAACTTTTATAGCACAATCTTATGTTTCAACTTATTTTATTGAAGTTTTGCAAGTTAACCCTTTTATGTTCTAGTTTCTACTGTTTAAACATACATTTGAACATGTATATAGTGTATATGCATTTTTGTTCATAGTCAGCAGGGCATGCTATGGTTACATTTTAGTTCAGTACATAACATACAGTTCTGTATAAATCATATTTGTATTCACAAATGACATAGACTTATTTACAAAATTCCAGATAGCTAGGCTGGCAATATTTCCCTATATCACATTTCTCCCCCCACCCCCACCCCAAAAACTCAAGCTAGTTTTTCAAGTGACCCTTGAGAAATGTTGCTTAAGGGGGTTGAGCCTATCTGGGATTACCTTACCCCATTCTCTGCCTTGAGAGACCATCTGAGTTGACATTGCTAACCCCACTGTGGTGCTGCACTCTCATATCCCATGCTTGCAACCCTAGGATTCACCTTAGTAACTTGGCATTTTGCTGGCTGGCTTGACCTAGCCATATTAATGGACTGCGGTCTGTAATTACAGTGAATTTCCTTCCATACAGATAAAGGCATTCCTTTTCTACAGCTGCATAGCATTCCTCCCTGGGTTGGAGCCTATGACCGAGATATACCACTGGGTGTGCCTCTCCTACTGAGGAGACCTGGCTAAGTACAACCCCCACTCCATGGTTTGAAGCATCCACCTGCACAATAAATTCTTTGCTGTAATCTGGACTGGCTAACACATGAGGTCCTTCCAAAGCTCCTTTAAGTTTCTGGAATGCTTGCTCACATGCTAGGGTCCACACTACTTTATCTGGCTTGTTTTTCCTTGTCAGGTCTGTGAGGGGTATGGTACTATACTTGGGGACAAACTTTCTGTAGTAGCCCACTGTTCCTAAAAATGTCCTCACCTGCTTTTTGGTAACAGGAGTAGGCCATGCCTTAATGGCTTCCACTTTGGCAGGTTCTGGCCTGATTTTACCACTTCTCACTCTATATCCCAGTTAGGAGACCTCTGCCATACCCACGTGACATTTATTGGGCTTAATGATAAACCCTGCCCTCTGTAGTCTGCCCAGCATCTCCCTGACATGCTGATGGTGCTCCTGCCAGGAATGGCTGTAGTTGGCAATATCATCTAGGTAAGCAAAGGCAAAATCTCCTGCTGCTGCTAGGATATGTATCTACCAGCCTCTGGAAAGTCACTGGGGCATTTTTTATTCCAAAGGGCATCTTCATAAACTCCTACAAGCCAAAAGGAGTCACAAAGGCTGACCTCTCTCTCTAGCACTGGGAGTCAAGGTCACCTGCCAGTAACCCTTGGTAAGATCAATAGTGGTAAGATACTTAGCCCCATCTAGCTGCTCTAGAGTTCATCTGTCCTAGGCATGAGGTAAGCATCTGACTCTGAGTGACTATTTAATTTCCTGTAGTTCACACAGAACCTGGTGCTGCCATCCTTCTTTGGTACCAGCACCAATGGGGAGGCCCAGGGACTGCTGGACTCCTGAATCACCCCTAGTTCCAACATTTCCTGTATTTCCTCCCTCAGAATCATCTGTTTGATTCTCTTAGGCACCCAATTAGGGGCTGCTTAATAGACCTTTGGGGTCCTGTATCCAAATGGTGCTGCACCAGGTGGGTGCACCCTGGTTTCCCAGTGAACATGCCTCCAAACTCCTGTAATACTGCTCGGTTTCTCAACCCTGGGTAGGGGATAACTGCTGGGACATTGCTACCCCTTCTACTGAGGTGTCAGTTTGAGCCTCACTGTGGAGATCAGTCACCAGATCCCCCTCAGACTTATCTTGCCCTCCACTGCAAATACTCAGCACAAGGGCCACCCTATCATGGTAAGGTTTCATCATGTTAACATGGTACAATTTATGCCCATGCCTCCTGCCTAGCAGTTCTACCATGTAATTACCATCACTGACCTTCCTTACCACTTTGTAGGGTCTCACCCAAGCTGCCTGCAGCTTGCCGTGTCTGACAGGAATGAGAACCATTACCTGCTGCCCTACAGCATACTCTCTAGCTCGAGCATTCCTGTCATACCAGACCTTTTTCTGCTGTTGGGCTTCTGCCAGGTTCTCCTGGGACAAGCCCATGATTTCCCTGAGCTTTGTCCTGAGAATTAGGACATATGTCACAACAGACTCCTTGTGGAATTCACACTCACCCTCCAACTCATCTTGAATCACATCTAGAGGTCCCATCACCCTATGCCCATACAGCAACTCAAAGGGTGAAAAACCTATGGATTTCTGGGGAAACCTCTCTGTAAGCAAACAACAGATGGGGCAAATATTTGTCCCACTCCCTCTTAAACTGGTCTGCAAATACCCTTAGCATCATCTTGAGTGTAGAGTTAAACCTCTCAACAAGATCATTAGTTTGGGCATGGTAGGGGGTGGTCTTTAGGTGCTTCACTCCACAGTGCTTCCACAGACAAGCTAGCAGGTCTGACATTAAATTGGCACCTCTGTCACTCAGTATTTTGTTTAGGAAATAAACCCTGCTGAAAATCTCTAACAAAGCATTTTCCACCTTTTCTGCCTCAATGGAGCACAGAGCCACCACTTCAGGGTATCTGGTAGCCTAATCCACTATCACTGGGATATACTTTTTCCCTGTGGAACTTGGGGTACTCAGGGGCCCCACAATATCCATAGCTACCCTCTGAAATTGCTCCTCAATCACAGGCAAAGGCATCAAAGGAGCTTTCACCTTGTCTCCTGCCTTGCCTACCTTTTGGCACTGCTTACAGGTTCTGCACTACCCTGTTACATCTCTGGAAATCCCAGGCCAATAAATGTTCTGCATAATAAGTCTCTTTGTACATTTTATGCCCATATGATCTGCAAAGGGAATATCATAGACTATGGCTAGAAGTGCTAGACAGTAGGCTCTGGGCACTACCAACTGCTGTATTCTTTCACCTTCTAGCCCTCGCTCAAGGGTCCACCATTATACAGTAACCCTTTGTCCAAGTATATAGTTACCCCCTTCCCTTGAGAATCAAGTACCTTACTAGCTACCTCCCTCAGGCCTTTTAATGTAGGGTCTGAGATCTGAGCCTGTCTCAGCTCTCTCTTAGTAACCCTTCTCGGCTCTCCTTCCACAGGAATTCTGGTATTCTCTGACAGAAGTGCCTCACTGTCAGCCTGGGTACTACTATTCACCTCTGCCCTTGCAGTCACTCTATCCAAGCCAGAAGTGGTGAACTTCATGACACCCATGCAGATGGACAATACAGTTACAACTGCTGAATCCTACACAAATGCACTCTATAAGCACTTACACGGAGTGCATGGGTCATGCTATCCTAAACAGAACCAAGACGCTATCCTCCAAAAAAAGGAAGCCAATCCAGTGGTCCTCTGCCATAAACAAACTGTACAACAGAAAGAAGAAACTATTGCAAAAGAGAGTAAAATCCCATGAGTGGAGGAGCTCCCTGGTCAGCCTCAGTAAGAAGCTGAGATACCTTATAAGATCCTTCAAAGCTAGCTGCAAAAACAAAATCACCACTAAATCCAAGGACAACCACAAAGCATTCTATAGCTATGTCAAGAATCTAGATGGCAACACCCAGATCTGCTCTGAGTTACAGCACAAAGGTACGAAAATTACAGAACCAACTGATATTGCCAACATCCTGGCAGATAGGTTCAGGGCTAACTTTACCCCCCTCTCACCCCCTAAAAGGCCCATATCTATACAGGAAGAATGCAGAGTCCATGTAATCACAACTACGCAGGTAAAAGCTGCACTCTCTAAAGCCAAAAACACAGCATCCATGGGACCGGACAACACCCCAGGCTGTGCTTTACATGAACTTCAGAATGAACTGGCTCCCCACTTAAGCCTCGTGTTCAATAATAGCCTTGCATCAGGCTTTGTGCCCACTGAATGGCACACAGAAACAGTTATCCCACTCCACAAATGGGTAGCCACCACTGATCCCAGGAACTATCGACCTATTAGCCTGACGAGCCTGGTCTACAAGGCCATGGAAGTACCATCATGGAACTCATAAACAAAGACATTGGTAACCTCCAAACTCTGGATCCCACCAAGTTCAGGTTTGTGAAAGTCAGATCATACCTCCTGAACCTGATCAACTTCTTTGAGGCAGTCACCAAAGCCGTGGATGAGGGTAAGGTGGTTCACACAGCCCATCTTGACCTCACCAAGGCTTTCGACACCATTCCCCATTCTGGAATTATAGCTAAACTCACTAAACTAGGTATAAATCCCTCCGTCACAAGATGGGTTGCCAACTGGCTCACTGACAGAACCCACACTGTAAAAGTTGCAGACTCCAAATCTGACCTCAAAGCAGTGACAAGTGGAGTACCACAGGGTTCCGTCCTGGAATCTCTCCTGTTTGAGATCTACTTCTCTAAAGTACAGGCTAACACAGAAGGCCTCTGCTAATGATGTTTGCAGATGACTGCAAAATAGGAGCCATAGTCAAGTCCCCAAATGATATGGACATCCTACAGAAGGGCCTCACTGAGACAGATGCCTGGTGTCAGAGCCATGGCCTCAAGCTCAATACCAAAAAGTGCAGTGTCATCCCCTTAAAAACTCTGTACCCATGAACTACCACATAGGCAGCAATCTACTTAACACCGAATGCATGATAACAGACCTTGGGACCCAGGTGGACAGTAGTCTCTCCTTTGATAGTCACATCGCCACAGTAGTCAGAATGTCCTTCTACGTGGCACACCTCATCATAAACGGGTTCTCATCAAGGAAAAAAAGAGGTCATTGTTACCCTCTACTTGACACTCATTACACCCATTATAGAGTACAATGCCCCTTTTGGAATGTACCTCACAAGACATCTGCAGCAGCTGGAAAGGCCACAGAAATACCTCACAAAGAGGATTACTGGCCTCAAACAAATGCCCTACACTGACCGGCTCAAAAAACTCCAGCTTTACTCTGTAGCATATCGCCTACTCCGAGGTGATCTCTGCCTAACATATAAAGCTATGTCAAACCCAGAGCTGTTGGACATGCTACACCTAAAGAAATCCCAATCCCTCTGAGCTACATGCTCTAGGGACCTAAACCTTGTCACCACAACAAACAGGACACACTGGAGGGATAGACTCCTGTCCCAGAGACTTCCTATTCTCTGGAACAAGCTACCCATCTATGTCAAGCAAAGTTCTTCATTAGCACTCTTCAAGAAAAATCTTGATGAGTGGATGGGAAATAGGAAATACACCCCAGGGATCACTTCTGTGTCTCTGCTAGACAGTGGCACAGGAAAATAAGTTTCTTGGGTGGCGTAAGCCATGGAACCTTGTTGGCTGGGCTTATGTAGGCCCTTGGGCCGATAACCTAGTACCTGCCTATGAACCTATAATATCAGTACCTACAAGCAGCTGTGGCTCACCTTTAGCCTTAAAGCAGCTGTGGCTCACCTTTAGCCTCATTGCTACAGGGTATCTCCCTCCCTGAAGTAGCTACCTCACCAGTCTTTGCTGCAAGTGTCTGTCTCGGTCTCCCTCAGACTACCAGACCCACACATTTGTCTCCAAGCCTGACTGCATTTAACTGCATGCACACAGGGTATTCCATTATCAACATCATTCCCTACCAAGACATTAGCAGGGATATCCTCAAACACACATAATTGCTGGCTTCCTTTTCCACCCACCCAGTCAAGGTGAACCCTAGCCAAAGGTATCTGGAATGGGGTCCCTCCTAAAGCTTTGACTGGAGTAGACTGCCCAAGCAACTAGTGCTCCTGTTTAACCATTGCAGGATTCACAATGGTTATGTCAGAGGCTGGGCCTCTCTTAGCAGTGGCCTCTTTCCCATCCACTATGATATGATATAACCTCTTGTGGTAGTTTGGTACCCTTGTTGTCTCGAGACAACTTACTGCTGGCATTCTGTCATTCCCACATACTGGATCTCCCACCTTTTGTTCCCCTCCTTGCCTCTGTGGATATCTATATGCTACATGGCCCCACTGGTTGCATTTAAAACACATAATCCTTGGTCCTGGATGCATGCTTGGACTAGTGGCTTTCCCTGCTACTGGCAGGCTCTGTTAGGGCATTCTGGGCTGCCCACCATGGGTTCCCTTAGACTCATGAGCAGCATTGGGTGTCTCTTTCCTGTGCAGTGATGCCCTGCTTGCTATGTATAGGTCTCCCTTCTTCCCCAACTCATCTGCAGTACTGCATTGTCTATCAACTAACCAGATTCTCATGTCCTCAGGCAGAGATAAGAGCTTTTTCCCTCAGCAAAAGATTTGCCAGCCCTTCAGAAGTGGTGACCTGACATTCACTCACCCACCTATGAAGACATGTGCTTAGTTCAGCAACATATTCACACACACTTTTATCTGTCTTGCATCTATGCTCACTAAACTTTTTTCTATAAGCTTCAGGTGTTAACTTAAAACATGCTAAAAGACAATTCTTCACAGTACTATAATTTAAGCAATCAGTATGAGAGAATTTAGAAATACCTGTACCCAGAGCCCTTGGTCAACATTATACTGTTTACATACCCTCTCAAACATATGAGTGAAACTATCAAAATTATCCCCCTCTGTAAACTGTGGAAGAAATTTAATAACCTTTGGTGCTTTTGGGGTTCGGTTACTCCCTTCATCATTACCTCCATGACTCTGGTGAAGAGTCAGCATCTCCTTTTCATGTTGCCTCTGCCTCTCCTTCTCTAGATGTTGCAGTTTTTCATTTTCTTCAGCCTCTAGACATCTCAGTTTCTCATTTTCCTAAGCCTCCAGATGTCTCAGTCTCTCTACTGTTTCTATTTCCAAACTCTTGGCCTCCAGCTCAAGTCTCTTTAACTCAAGATGGATTTTTAAGTCCTCTGTGGAAAAGTTAAGCTGTCCATTTTCTGAAAGTTGCACATCTCCAAGGCCAGCCTGGTTGTCCTCCTGATCGCTGGTCTGCAATGCAGCTGGTCCCAAAGCTACAATCATTTCTGCCTTAGTCAGGTTGGCAGGTACCAGTCCTTTAGCCTGCCACATCTCAGCCAACTAGCACTTTATCAGCTTGCCATAATCCTCTGCTGACATGCTTGCCTGCTCTTACTGACTAATTAAGCTAACAAAAAAAAAATAAAACAATTGTGATGTGAAACTCTGAATGTTCATTGCATGGCTGATTGAGAGAACAAACACCTTCAGTGACCACTGTACACAGGCTACAGGAATTCAATATCCACACTACTACTAGCCAATTAATATGTGATGTGGTTATCTCACCATTGTTAACCAATTAGTATGTGATGTGGATATCCCACCACTGCCAACCAATTAATATGTGATGCCTCTGCATTGGTCCAATAATCAAGGAGTCTTAATCATCACCACTGGCAACAGTGTGGGCCGTACATACAAGGAGGACTGAGGCTCCATGTTGTGGTTACATTTTAGCTCATTACATAACATACAGTTCTGTATAAATCATATCAATATTTACAAATGACATAGAATTACTTAGAAAATTCCAGATAGCTGGGCTGGCAGTATTTCCCTATATCACACACTTCACCCTGCCCCATTATGGTGTTCCCTTACATTGTGTGTCACTTCCCTCACTATTTTGTAGTCCAGGGCGTACCATCACTGTCTGTCCTCCCCTCTTTCTGCCTGTCTCACCTTTTTGTCCCTCCCTTTTGAGTCATCATCTTCCCGGTTGGTCTTTACTTGACTACTGCGTTTGTTTGTTTGCCTCGCTGCCTTCCTTATACCTCTTTGCTACTAACACCTCTCCCCTTATCTCTTCCCCCTCAAGCCTTATTAGAAAAACAAAATGGGCATCTGTCTCATGAATTATACTCTTGCTTATTTGTTTCTGTTCCACTCCCCTTTTCCACTCCCCTTCCACTTTCCATGCTGTGGATTTGTGTGCTTGCTCTTCCCCCTTTCTAACTGGCCTGTATATCCATTTCCTTTCTACTGATGGAAATGCTCCACCTAAAAAAAAAAATCCCTGAGAGCCACATGCTCTAGGGATCTAAACCTCACCATAACGATAAATAGGACTTGCTGGAGGGATAGATTCCTGTCCCAGAGGCTCCCCATGCTTTGGAACAGGATTCCAATCTACATTAGGCAGAGCCCCTCACTAACACTCTTCAAGAGAAACCTTTATATGAATGGATGGGAAACAGAAAATTTACCCCGAGGATTACCACAGTGGCTCTGGTAGACAGAGGCACAGGGAACTAATGGCTCTGCTGGACAGAGGATTCTTCCAAACAAAGTCCTATGCACGGGGGAGTGCACGGCCAAAACCATATCAGCAAAAACAAAAATTGGCCAGCAAAAGCAGACACGGATGTTGGAATAAATAAGTCCTTTATTTCAAAAAATATTAAAAAAATATTCAGACCAGTTTCGGCAAAGATTGCCTTCTTCAGTGTAGGACAAACATATAATGCCCTGTTATCATATGTAATATATACATGATGCTAACCAATAGGCAAACAGAAGTCATGAATATTCATGAAAAACTGATAATATGAGATACAACAGATACCCTGAAGCTTTGTTCATCCAAAAAAGCTCAGAAAGTGAACAAGTGTAACACTTGAGTACAAAAATAGACAATATGAACAAATACAAAAAAGAAAAGAAACACATGAATATGAACTAATAACAATAATAAAATGTAATGAACCATATAGTAATACATAATTATAAATTACATATTAAATAATTCTCATTATAAAGAGGGGAATGATTTGGACAGATAAGTAAATGATGAAATAGTAAACATAACTATCATACATGTAATATATACATAATGAAAGATGATGAATGCCCCCCAAAAAATTATATAATAGAAATGCACCAAAGGTAATAAACCACAACTATATGAAACCTAAAGCTAGACATTGACTATCCGTCGATGCTTAGAGACAGAAAAACTCTACATAGTGGATCACTACAGATGGTCATTGAGGCCAGGAGAAAAAAGGCCCCCAAGGGTGCAATCCAGTATTTCTCTTTATGATCCAAAAGACCATGCCAACCCTGTTTATGACTGCAATCGCCCATGATACGATCAATAATCATAAAAGTGAATTTGGCTTGTGGATGTTTGAGAGTATGTTGGTACAGGGCATTAGTAGTTTTGTGATTTCTAATATCACTACGATGTTCATTAATTCTAGATCTGAGGGGCTTGGACGTTTGGCCAACATAAAACGCCCCACAATAACAGTTGGCAAGGTACACAACCCAATCACTACCACAATTACCAAATATTTTAATGTTAAATACTTGACTGGTATTGCGACTTGAAAATTCCTTAGATTTAATCATCAGTGAGCATGACCCACAATGACCACAGGGAAAGGAACCCACTAACTCCACTCCATGTAATGTAAGTTGTTTATGAGTGGCCCCCCACTACCTATGTGTTTATAATGAGATAAGTGTGAACCCAATGTTTTGCCTCGTTTGTAAGCAAAGCGACACTGTTGCCCCAAAAGTGACCTCAATTGATCACTGGCAAGCAAGATGTTCCAGTGTTTATTAATGGTGTTCCTTATCATATTAATGTTTCTACCAAAGGTAGTGATGAATCGAAGGGGGGCCCCCAATGTGGTGTCCCGCGCTGTTTTATATTCTAACAACTTATCCCTATTGATCTGGTTGACCCGGCATCTGGCTATGTTTACATCCTTGTTATCATAACCTCTGCTGGTAAATCTCTGACACAAATCCATGCAAGCTAAATCATATTCCGCACCATTTGAACTGAGGCGCTTGATGCGCATGAATTGTGACACATGAATACTCCTGATAGTGTGGCGTGGATGCATGCTGGACAGAGGCGCAGGGAACTAATCTAAGGGGGCAGTGAAAGCCAACACATTCTGGCTAGGCTTACATATGCCCTCAGGCAGATAGCTTAGTATTACCTATGAACCTATGGACCTATTATTGACAGCAAACTAATAGGGAATTTCTGAGAAGCCCTTATTATAGCTGTCAGTAATTCTCATGGTAGTGTGGCCTTGTATGTCTGAATATGCATGCCATGGGGTTTGCCAGGTTGTCATACAATGCTCTGCTTTATAGGGGCTGTGTGGTTTTTACCAGCACATTCCTTAATTAGTTAGACTTCGTCATGCTAATTAGTTCCTATTAAATTGCTAATTAGCTTCAGGACACATCACGCTGCTTTGATTGCACACCTACTAATTACACTGCTACTTAACCGATATTTCAGTATCCCAGGGAATGTTTGCTACTGTGGAGTATGAGGTGCAAATATTTCATAAGAAATAAGGAAAAGTGAGATATAACCGGGGAGTAAAGAATTTAAAGAATATTGTTAACCAGGTAGGCCCACTGGACACACACAGTCCATTTTCAGGGGTGACCCATGAACATGACATAAACAATGGCTAAGTGACTTGGTCAAGATCACACAGTAGGCAAATGAGGCTGACGAAATCAAACCTTGCATGACAGCAACTACAGCTTACAACCTTAAATTCTGTACTAAGCCAGAGAAATAGCATTTTAGAAAGATATAACATAGAAATTGGATGATTCTGGTAGCTCTTATAAGGAAATAATAGCTGAAGAAAAACACTTTGTGTGAAAGTGCTGAATGAACAGCTAGATGGTGGAACACAAGAACATTATGTATGTGCAGTGGCTTTAAAGATTATATGGAAATATGGTGAAAGAGAATTGATCAAAAATTGGAGAATAGTAATGTTATGCAATATAGAATAATAAACATTACTGGTGAAGATAGTTCCATAAAGGTTGTAAAATGTGATTCATGCCTTTTGGTTGATGGTGTTTATAGAATAAAAAGGAAAAAGTCCAAACAAATATTAATTATTTAAAAAAAGCTATAGACAGTAAAGTAAAAATAAAATGGGGTGTAGACTAATTTGGTTTGAAGTGGAAAAAGAGTATGAAAGCATAAATCATGCTCAGGTATGGAGCATTTTAAACAGACATGGCATACATTTTTGAAGTCAGTGTATCAAAGGTATGAGTTTTATTAAACAGAAGGTTAAGTGAAGTTTACCAAGAATGGCATTAAGCAAGGATTTCTAATGCGTACTCTGCTGCTTACCATGATTGTGATGAATACAATTATGGTCTGCATGAGCAATAAGTTGCAGTAAACATGATGGGATGGTAGCTCAAGTGTGGTATTCTCTATAAAGATGTTATATCCAGGTAACTCAAAAGTAATAACTAAAAACAAAACTCTGGAACACAGACTTATTTGAAGAAATAAAGGGCTACTTGTATTGTCACCAATCATTATCAATCCCCCTTTTCCCCATTTTCTACATGGGGAGAGGATGTTGCATCACCTGTCACCATTTCTGTCGATTCAATGTCACTTTCCTGCCTTCTTTGACATAGGTTCATAGATTAGTACTAAGCTAACTGCCCTTGCAAACCATTTTAAGCCTAGCCAGTTATCCCTTATGAGACTCAAACCCTACACCTTGCGTTTGCAAGGCAAACACCTTAACCATTAGGCCACCCTCCCAACCCGACAGACAGCCATACTTGACTGTTGCAGGTCTTCTCTTACACAATCAGTGCCAGGTAAGTGATACCAGTGGCATCATTTGTAATGTGTTGGTTTAAAAATCTTTGAAGCAAAACTCATATATTTTGGTAAAAAGAATATGATGGGAGGCAGATACTTTTCTACTGCAGATATAGAACAATGAGTGGTACATTTGAAAATAAGACATAGGACGGGATTCAGAAACAAATAACACAATGCATTTTGTGAAACTGCATGGTGAAGCTTGACAAGCACGATGGGTCTGATTCAGATACATATGTAGCTTTGTCACATATTATGGTGAAACTGTGTCGTTGACAATGTGATTCAAGAAGAAATTGCTAACATTTTCTCCAAATATCAACTTTTAAAGTGGCAATGGATTTTGAAAGAGATTAGTTTTGAAATACTACCATATGATGTAAGAATGACGAAAATATTTCTCCACCTTCTGCACTGACACTACCATAACTGCCTGCTGTGGAAATCCGATCAAACACCCCAGTATAAGGCAGATTCTTGGCACTACATTGCCAGGGTGGTGAGTGATGTCAGGGTCATCATCCACTGTTGTGACCAGAGCCAGCATCATTTCAGTGACCTACAGAGGCTCCACCTTAAATTAATCTGCCAAGGAAAACAAGTGGTTAAGGAGAGTGAAGCTGGAACTCTACACTAAACATGAGTAACTGATAACTGCTTATACATGGGCAGGTATCCCTGTACAGGCAGATGCTGATATCAGTGCTCATGGATGTGCCTTCCTTCACTTTTGTCTTTTTCCCAGCACCTGGTCTTACTGAGAAAAAATATATAGAGCCGGATTCACGAAGGCTTGCACAGAGTCCTAGAGTAGAGAAAGACTCCATGCAGCCATCATGTCCGATGAGTGATCCAGGAACAGCCTGTAGGGGTGTGTAAGAGAGCTACTAAAATGGCTCTTACATGGACAGGGCTGGGATATGCAAATTACCTCAATTGCATGCGAAAGTTTTAGTCCGTGTAATCATGTGTGCGCACGTGTTAGCTGCTGTGCGTGTGTTTGCGCTTGTGTGCGAGGCGCTCCCCCCCTGAGGAAACAGAAAGGAAAAAGGAATCACAACAAATAGTAGGAAGCTACCAGGGAGTACTAGCAGAGCTAGCAGGTGAAAACAATCAGAATCAGGCAATTACACAGGCAGTACACTAGCCCAGCCCAGCCTAGCACTTAAAACTCTGCAAACAACAGTCCATTATGTTTCTTACAACAGACACTGCGGTAAGCTAATAGAAGGGAAAACTGAAAAAGCTTTACTGAGACAAAGAAATGTTAGGGGCTGCCATTGCTGTTATAAGGCGACATAACATGCTGAGGGTGGTGACAATGGAGATGCTGCTGGACAACCCACAGTGAGGAGACGGAGAAGAGTGTACAGGCCCAGGGTAACCTACCAGGGGCTACATGAGCTGGAGATAGTGGAGCGCTATAGAGTGGACAGAGACCTCCTGCAGCAAATTGTTGAACTGTGCATGCCATGCCTCACACACAGAACTAACAGAGGGGAACCCATCCCAGTGGAAACCAAGGTATGTGTTGGCCTAAGAATATTAGCAACAGGTACCTTCCAGAGACCAACTGGTGATATGATGGGGATATCACAGGCATCAGCATCCAGGTTACTACACCAGTTCTTGGATGCCATTTCAGCACATGTCGGTGATCATGTATATTTCCCCAATTCCCATGAGGTATTGGCCAGCAATATGCATCTCTTACAGCAAATAGCAGAATACCCTGAGGTAGTGGGTGCAATAGACTGCACGCAAATATGCATCAAAGCACCTGCCGCCGGGCGGGGTAGGATATACTTCAACCACAAGGGCTTCCCCTCCATCAACTGCCAGGTTGTGTGTGATGCCCAGGGCATAATACTGAATATGTGTGCAGGCTGCCCTAGAAGCTACCATGATTCCTATATCTGGCATCTGACGCAGCTGTACCAGACATTTGCCAATGGGGACATCCCACATGGTCACCTAGTGGGGGATGCTGGCTATGCACTGGAGCCATGGCTGATGACACCCATCAGAAACGCACACCCACCTGAACAGGAATGCCAAAATGAGGCACATGCACAAACACGTAATGTAATAGGGCATATGTTTGGGCTGCTCAAGTCATGGTTCCGGTGCCTGGATACATCTGGTGGAGCCTTGCAGTACTCACCAACTACATGTACCCAAATTGTCATGGTATGTACTATGTTACATAATATGATCCTGTGAAAACAGCTGCAGCAGGACCAGCATAGGCCTGGGCCAAACAGCCCCCCACCATTGCCAAGGCCATCACAGGAAGAGCGTGACTCAGAGGAGGAACAACCTGAGCCTGCCCCAGTAGGCAGAAGGAGGTGTGCCCAGTATGCTTTGGCCTTGGCAAAAAGGCAACGCATACACTGGCTGAGTAGGAACTCTGGAAATGATATCTCTCTCCGACTCGCACATATAGTAAAAGGGATACCTAAGTTGACACTATCTGCTTTCAAACATGTACAGGGAGTGTAGTATGTGCATCTGACATAGGCAGCCCTGCAGCACCACCTAAGGCATGATTGCCATGTGTTAAGCAATATAAAGCAGTGCTAAACAGCATTTACCACCATGTAGTATAAGCAAACAAAATTGCACACGCCAACTAGCACAACTGTGGTCAATGTTCAGTAATATTGGGCAACATCCAGCAATGTTGGTGAATATTGAGCAATGTTGGACAAGCCTGGTCTAAGAAGGGCATAGCTGAATAAAAGCCAACATGTTCATATTTGCTTAACTGGCCCTTAAGCAGCCTGGTCTACTCAGTATGAAAATATAAAGCAGTGATGGGCCTCGAATCCAGGATACTGTGCACTGTAGCCAAAGTACTGAACCACTAAACCATGACAGTATTGCAGTGGTCAGCCTGTATGAAGGAATGTTAATAAGTCTATGCAAAGTATTTCATGGAAACCCTGCAGGCACAGCATAATCCTTGTCAAGTTATGACACAAAGGTGAGTCCTGCAGTGAGAACAGAACCTGACTTCCAACACACACAGTATAAATGTTAATATCAGTCATGTTCGCACACATCAACAAATGTAGTGAACCTCAGATAGCAACATATTGAAAGGTTACACTGGACATGCTCACACGCTTGAATAAAAGAGACAAATGTCAGGCAACAAAACATGGAATGGCAGAACTGGGCATGCTCACACACTTAGGCCATGTCTGAGTACAGCAGTGGGCCACGCATATCTGGCAGTTGCATGTGTTAACCCAGGAACCTGTCACTATACAGCAATCCACCCTGTGCATACAGTTATATGACAACAGACACATCTATAATATAGTGGAACCCTGTCATAATCAAATATGTTCTGCAGATACCGAAGTTGTTCATAGAAACTGGTAAAGCAAAGATGATAAAGACCTGCAAACAGTATCAGCAATAAACATTGTGCATCTTGAACATTAGCATAGGTTCAGAGGTCGATACTAGGCTATCTGCCCTAGGTCATGTACAAGCCTAGCCAGAGTGTATTTGGCATTCGCAAACCCTGTCAGATTACTACACTGTGTGTGTGAGTAGTAGGTCACACAAGATAGCCCATGTACGTTTAGGCTAGTGTGCCTCTGTCTAGCAGGGAGACAGAATATATCCCAGGGTAAACATACGATCACCCATACAGTCGTCAAGATGTCTCCAGTAGGTGGTCAGTGGGTGGCTCTGCCTATGTGAAACTGGGATTACATTCTGGAGTGGCGGAGCCTCTGGGAAAAGAATCTGTCCCTCCACAATGTCCTATTAACATCTGTGCTGAGGTATACTTCCCTGGAGTGTGTAGCTCCAAGGGAGTCGGATATCCTGAGTTGGAGCATGTCCAGTAATTCTGGGTTGAGTATATCTGTAAACAACAGGCACACATCATATCCGGTAGGTGGTGGCGACTGAGTAGAGCTGGAGTTACTGCATCTGAACTGTGCAGGGCATCTGTGTGAGTCCCTAGATCTGCTTGGTGAGGAACTTCCATGGCCATTACAGTTGCTGCAGATGTCGGGTAAGGTACACCCCAAATGTGGCATTGTAGCCAAGCATGGATGTGATGAGTATAGGGGCACAATGACCTCACTCGATCTAGATGTGAAACCATATGGGATAAGGTGGCCCACATAAAAGGTGTGTCCAACCACTTTGTGGCAACGTGAATGTCAAAGGCGACAGTACAAACAAGTCATGTCCCCAAACCCCTAACAACTCCTACCATATGTAATGGAGTACTACCTATGTGGTAATGTGTGGGCATGTTGTTATTCCCAAAGGGGATGACTATGCAATTAATGGCATTTAGCTGTAGGCCATGGCTCAGGCACCAGTCATCCATCTCTGTGAGACCCTGTTTTAGTATGCATGTGGCAGCTGGAGAGTTGATCATGGCACCCACTTTGCAGTCAAGTGCAAACATGTTCAGCCATATTCCCCCTGTGGTAGCCTGTATATCAGACAAATATATACTGAACAAGAGATGCTGACAAGCCTATGCATAATGGCCCAGTGGATTATTGTGTTGAAGGGTTTTGCAAGGTTCAGGTAGGCTGTGTGGACAGCCGTCCCTATGTCAATGGACCTGTTAGCCGTTTTAAGAATTCAAACAGGTTCAAGAGGCAAGATCTGCCCACAACAACGCTGAAATGTGTAGGACACAGTGTCCGTAGATTCCCGATGTCTATGTGTATGAGTCCCATGACAATACACTCCATAGCTTTGCAGAACAGGCTACTTAGGCTTATAGGGCAATATTGTCTGTGGTCCGTTGTGGCACCAACTCTGTGGAGGGGGACCACTACTGCTGTATGCCATTCCTTGGGTACATATCCTGTGGTAACTCCAATACTGAACAGTGATGAGGGTTACATCTGTCATGATGTTCATGTAAGATGCAGGCTGGGACACCACCTGGTCACATTGATACTGTGATGTACGCTTTGGAGAGGGCAGCACTCACCTGTTACTGTGTGATGTCAGGGAGGTTATACTCTGTTGGGATGGATAGTTGCTCCTTAGGGGGGATGGGTGGGAGACATCTGCACTGAACCTGTTTGCCAGGATGTTGGCAATGCCAGTGGGTTCAGGGTAGGTTTAGTCAGTATGCAGTAACTCACAGCATATCAGTGAGTGTCCACCCAGGTTCCTGACATAAGTGAAGAAGACCGTGTGATAGTCCTATGGGCGTTTGGACATGTGCTGAGGAGGGATGCTGAGCCTGTATATTGGGAAAAAGATGCTAAGGATGTAGCTGCCAGGTAAGAGAAAAAGAGGAACACCTAAGATAAGGTGTATGAATGTGGTGAGAGGACATGCAGGTGGTTGGTGTGACACAGCAAGATGCAGAGGACAGAAAGAAATGGAAGTGGGTGATCTGCTGTGGTGACCCTAACAGGAACAGCCAAAGAAGATGATGATGACAAAAGCGTCTAGCTCAGACATTGTCTGCTACACTGAAACTGAGAGAGAACTTTTATAGCACAATCTTATGTTTCAACTTATTTTATTGAAGTTTTGCAAGTTAACCCTTTTATGTTCTAGTTTCTACTGTTTAAACATACATTTGAACATGTATATAGTGTATATGCATTTTTGTTCATAGTCAGCAGGGCATGCTATGGTTACATTTTAGTTCAGTACATAACATACAGTTCTGTATAAATCATATTTGTATTCACAAATGACATAGACTTATTTACAAAATTCCAGATAGCTAGGCTGGCAATATTTCCCTATATCACATTTCTCCCCCCACCCCCACCCCAAAAACTCAAGCTAGTTTTTCAAGTGACCCTTGAGAAATGTTGCTTAAGGGGGTTGAGCCTATCTGGGATTACCTTACCCCATTCTCTGCCTTGAGAGACCATCTGAGTTGACATTGCTAACCCCACTGTGGTGCTGCACTCTCATCCCATGCTTGCAACCCTAGGATTCACCTTAGTAACTTGGCATTTTTGCTGGCTGGCTTGACCTAGCCATATTAATGGACTCGGTCTGTAATTACAGTGAATTTCCTTCCATACAGATAAAGGCATTCCTTTTCTACAGCTGCATAGCATTCCTCCCTGGGTTGGAGCCTATGACCGAGATATACCACTGGGTGTGCCTCTCCTACTGAGGAGACCTGGCTAAGTACAACCCCCACTCCATGGTTTGAAGCATCCACCTGCACAATAAATTCTTTGCTGTAATCTGGACTGGCTAACACATGAGGTCCTTCCAAAGCTCCTTTAAGTTTCTGGAATGCTTGCTCACATGCTAGGGTCCACACTACTTTATCTGGCTTGTTTTTCCTTGTCAGGTCTGTGAGGGGTATGGTACTATACTTGGGGACAAACTTTCTGTAGTAGCCCACTGTTCCTAAAAATGTCCTCACCTGCTTTTTGGTAACAGGAGTAGGCCATGCCTTAATGGCTTCCACTTTGGCAGGTTCTGGCCTGATTTTACCACTTCTCACTCTATATCCCAGTTAGGAGACCTCTGCCATACCCACGTGACATTTATTGGGCTTAATGATAAACCCTGCCCTCTGTAGTCTGCCCAGCATCTCCCTGACATGCTGATGGTGCTCCTGCCAGGAATGGCTGTAGTTGGCAATATCATCTAGGTAAGCAAAGGCAAAATCTCCTGCTGCTGCTAGGATATGTATCTACCAGCCTCTGGAAAGTCACTGGGGCATTTTTATTCAAAGGGCATCTTCATAAACTCCTACAAGCCAAAAGGAGTCACAAAGGCTGACCTCTCTCTCTAGCACTGGGAGTCAAGGTCACCTGCCAGTAACCCTTGGTAAGATCAATAGTGGTAAGATACTTAGCCCCATCTAGCTGCTCAGAGTTCATCTGTCCTAGGCATGAGGTAAGCATCTGACTCTGAGTGACTATTTAATTTCCTGTAGTTCACACAGAACCTGGTGCTGCCATCCTTCTTTGGTACCAGCACCAATGGGGAGGCCCAGGGACTGCTGGACTCCTGAATCACCCCTAGTTCCAACATTTCCTGTATTTCCTCCCTCAGAATCATCTGTTTGATTCTCTTAGGCACCCAATTAGGGGCTGCTTAATAGACCTTTGGGGTCCTGTATCCAAATGGTGCTGCACCAGGTGGGTGCACCCTGGTTTCCCAGTGAACATGCCTCCAAACTCCTGTAATACTGCTCGGTTTCTCAACCCTGGGTAGGGGATAACTGCTGGGACATTGCTACCCCTTCTACTGAGGTGTCAGTTTGAGCCTCACTGTGGAGATCAGTCACCAGATCCCCCTCAGACTTATCTTGCCCTCCACTGCAAATACTCAGCACAAGGGCCACCCTATCATGGTAAGGTTTCATCATGTTAACATGGTACAATTTATGCCCATGCCTCCTGCCTAGCAGTTCTACCATGTAATTACCATCACTGACCTTCCTTACCACTTTGTAGGGTCTCACCCAAGCTGCCTGCAGCTTGCCGTGTCTGACAGGAATGAGAACCATTACCTGCTGCCCTACAGCATACTCTCTAGCTCGAGCATTCCTGTCATACCAGACCTTTTTCTGCTGTTGGGCTTCTGCCAGGTTCTCCTGGGACAAGCCCATGATTTCCCTGAGCTTTGTCCTGAGAATTAGGACATATGTCACAACAGACTCCTTGTGGAATTCACACTCACCCTCCAACTCATCTTGAATCACATCTAGAGGTCCCATCACCCTATGCCCATACAGCAACTCAAAGGGTGAAAAACCTATGGATTTCTGGAAACCTCTCTGTAAGCAAACAACAGATGGGGCAAATATTTGTCCCTCCCTCTTAAACTGGTCTGCAAATACCCTTAGCATCATCTTGAGTGTAGAGTTAAACCTCTCAACAAGATCATTAGTTTGGGCATGGTAGGGGGTGGTCTTTAGGTGCTTCACTCCACAGTGCTTCCACAGACAAGCTAGCAGGTCTGACATTAAATTGGCACCTCTGTCACTCAGTATTTTGTTTAGGAAATAAACCCTGCTGAAAATCTCTAACAAAGCATTTTCCACCTTTTCTGCCTCAATGGAGCACAGAGCCACCACTTCAGGGTATCTGGTAGCCTAATCCACTATCACTGGGATATACTTTTTCCTGTGGAACTTGGGGTACTCAGGGCCCCACAATATCCATAGCTACCCTCTGAAATTGCTCCTCAATCACAGGCAAAGGCATCAAAGGAGCTTTCACCTTGTCTCCTGCCTTGCCTACCTTTTGGCACTGCTTACAGGTTCTGCACTACCCTGTTACATCTCTGGAAATCCCAGGCCAATAAATGTTCTGCATAATAAGTCTCTTTGTACATTTTATGCCCATATGATCTGCAAGGAATATCATAGACTATGGCTAGAAGTGCTAGACAGTAGGCTCTGGGCACTACCAACTGCTGTATTCTTTCACCTTCTAGCCCTCGCTCAAGGGTCCACCATTATACAGTAACCCTTTGTCCAAGTATATAGTTACCCCTTCCCTTGAGAATCAAGTACCTTACTAGCTACCTCCCTCAGGCCTTTTAATGTAGGGTCTGAGATCTGAGCCTGTCTCAGCTCTCTTAGTAACCCTTCTCGGCTCTCCTTCCACAGGAATTCTGGTATTCTCTGACAGAAGTGCCTCACTGTCAGCCTGGGTACTACTATTCACCTCTGCCCTTGCAGTCACTCTATCAAGCCAGAAGTGGTGAACTTCATGACACCCATGCAGATGGACAATACAGTTACAACTGCTGAATCCTACACAATGCACTCTATAAGCACTTACACGGAGTGCATGGGTCATGCTATCCTAAACAGAACCAAGGCTATCCTCCAAAAGGAAGCCAATCCAGTGGTCCTCTGCCATAAACAAACTGTACAACAGAAAGAAGAAACTATTGCAAAGAGAGTAAAATCCCATGAGTGGAGGAGCTCCTGGTCAGCCTCAGTAAGAAGCTGAGATACCTTATAAGATCCTTCAAAGCTAGCTGCAAAAACAAAATCACCACTAAATCCAAGGACAACCACAAAGCATTCTATAGCTATGTCAAGAATCTAGATAGCAACACCCAGATCTGCTCTGAGTTACAGCACAAAGGTACGAAAATTACAGAACCAACTGATATTGCCAACATCCTGGCAGATAGGTTCAGGGCTAACTTTACCCCCTCTCACCCCTAAAAGGCCCATATCTATACAGGAAGAATGCAGAGTCCATGTAATCACAACTCATGAGGTAAAAGCTGCACTCTCTAAAGCCAAAAACACAGCATCCATGGGACGGACAACACCCCAGGCTGTGCTTTACGAACTTCAGAATGAACTGGCTCCCCACTTAAGCCTCGTGTTCAATAATAGCCTTGCATCAGGCTTTGTGCCCACTGAATGGCACACAGAAACAGTTATCCCACTCCACAAATGGGTAGCCACCACTGATCCCAGGAACTATCGACCTATTAGCCTGACGAGCCTGGTCTACAAGGCCATGGAAGTACCATCATGGAACTCATAAACAAAGACATTGGTAACCTCCAAACTCTGGATCCCACCAAGTTCAGGTTTGTGAAAGTCAGATCATACCTCCTGAACCTGATCAACTTCTTTGAGGCAGTCACCAAAGCCGTGGATGAGGGTAAGGTGGTTCACACAGCCCATCTTGACCTCACCAAGGCTTTACACCATTCCCCATTCTGGAATTATAGCTAAACTCACTAAACTAGGTATAAATCCCTCCGTCACAAGATGGGTTGCCAACTGGCTCACTGACAGAACCCACACTGTAAAAGTTGCAGACTCCAAATCTGACCTCAAAGCAGTGACAAGTGGAGTACCACAGGGTTCCGTCCTGGAATCTCTCCTGTTTGAGATCTACTTCTCTAAAGTACAGGCTAACACAGAAGGCCTCTGCTAATGATGTTTGCAGATGACTGCAAAATAGGAGCCATAGTCAAGTCCCCAAATGATATGGACATCCTACAGAAGGGCCTCACTGAGACAGATGCCTGGTGTCATGGCCTCAAGCTCAATACCAAAGTGCAGTGTCATCCCTTAAAAACTCTGTACCCATGAACTACCACATAGGCAGCAATCTACTTAACACCCGAATGCATGATAACAGACCTTGGGACCCAGGTGGACAGTAGTCTCTCCTTTGATAGTCACATCGCCACAGTAGTCAGAATGTCCTTCTACGTGGCACACCTCATCATAAGCGGTTCTCATCAAGGAAAAAAAGAGGTCATTGTTACCCTCTACTTGACACTCATTACACCCATTATAGAGTACAATGCCCCTTTTGGAATGTACCTCACAAGACATCTGCAGCAGCTGGAAAGGCCACAGAAATACCTCACAAAGAGGATTACTGGCCTCAAACAAATGCCTACACTGACCCGGCTCAAAAACTCCAGCTTTACTCTGTAGCATATCGCCTACTCCGAGGTGATCTCTGCCTAACATATAAAGCTATGTCAAACCCAGAGCTGTTGGACATGCTACACCTAAAGAAATCCCAATCCCTCTGAGCTACATGCTCTAGGGACCTAAACCTTGTCACCACAACAAACAGGACACACTGGAGGGATAGACTCCTGTCCCAGAGACTTCCTATTCTCTGGAACAAGCTACCCATCTATGTCAAGCAAAGTTCTTCATTAGCACTCTTCAAGAAAAATCTTGATGAGTGGATGGGAAATAGGAAATACACCCCAGGGATCACTTCTGTGTCTCTGCTAGACAGTGGCACAGGAAAATAAGTTTCTTGGGTGGCGTAAGCCATGGAACCTTGTTGGCTGGGCTTATAGGCCCTTGGGCCGATAACCTAGTACCTGCCTATGAACCTATAATATCAGTACCTACAAGCAGCTGTGGCTCACCTTTAGCCTTAAAGCAGCTGTGGCTCACCTTAGCCTCATTGCTACAGGGCATCTCCCTCCTGAAGTAGCTACCTCACCAGTCTTTGCTGCAAGTGTCTGTCTCGGTCTCCCTCAGACTACCAGACCCACACATTTGTCTCCAAGCCTGACTGCATTTAACTGCATGCACACAGGGTATTCCATTATCAACATCATTCCCTACCAAGACATTAGCAGGGATATCCTCAAACACACATAATTGCTGGCTTCCTTTTCCACCCACCCAGTCAAGGTGAACCCTAGCCAAAGGTATCTGGAATGGGTCCCTCCTAAAGCTTTGACTGGAGTAGACTGCCCAAGCAACTAGTGCTCCTGTTTAACCATTGCAGGATTCACAATGGTTATGTCAGAGGCTGGGCCTCTCTTAGCAGTGGCCTCTTTCCCATCCACTATGATATGATATAACCTCTTGTGGTAGTTTGGTACCCTTGTTGTCTCGAGACAACTTACTGCTGGCATTCTGTCATTCCCACATACTGGATCTCCCACCTTTGTTCCCTCCTTGCCTCTGTGGATATCTATATGCTACATGGCCCCACTGGTTGCATTTAAAAACACATAATCCTTGGTCCTGGATGCATGCTTGGACTAGTGGCTTTCCCTGCTACTGGCAGGCTCTGTTAGGGCATTCTGGGCTGCCCACCATGGGTTCCTTAGACTCATGAGCAGCATTGGGTGTCTCTTTCCTGTGCAGTGATGCCCTGCTTGCTATGTATAGGTCTCCTTCTTCCCCAACTCATCTGCAGTACTGCATTGTCTATCAACTAACCAGATTCTCATGTCCTCAGGCAGAGATAAGAGCTTTTCCTCAGCAAAAAGATTTGCCAGCCCTTCAGAAGTGGTGACCTGACATTCACTCACCCACCTATGAAGACATGTGCTTAGTTCAGCAACATATTCACACACACTTTTATCTGTCTTGCATCTATGCTCACTAAACTTTTTTCTATAAGCTTCAGGTGTTAACTTAAAACATGCTAAAAGACAATTCTTCACAGTACTATAATTTAAGCAATCAGTATGAGAGAATTTAGAAATACCTGTACCCAGAGCCCTTGGTCAACATTATACTGTTTACATACCCTCTCAAACATATGAGTGAAACTATCAAAATTATCCCCCTCTGTAAACTGTGGAAGAAATTTAATAACCTTTGGTGCTTTTGGGGTTCGGTTACTCCCTTCATCATTACCTCCATGACTCTGGTGAAGAGTCAGCATCTCCTTTTCATGTTGCCTCTGCCTCTCCTTCTCTAGATGTTGCAGTTTTTCATTTTCTTCAGCCTCTAGACATCTCAGTTTCTCATTTTCCTAAGCCTCCAGATGTCTCAGTCTCTCTACTGTTTCTATTTCCAAACTCTTGGCCTCCAGCTCAAGTCTCTTTAACTCAAGATGGATTTTTAAGTCCTCTGTGGAAAAGTTAAGCTGTCCATTTTCTGAAAGTTGCACATCTCCAAGGCCAGCCTGGTTGTCCTCCTGATCGCTGGTCTGCAATGCAGCTGGTCCCAAAGCTACAATCATTTCTGCCTTAGTCAGGTTGGCAGGTACCAGTCCTTTAGCCTGCCACATCTCAGCCAACCAGCACTTTATCAGCTTGCCATAATCCTCTGCTGACATGCTTGCCTGCTCTTACTGACTAATTAAGCTAACAAAAAATAAAACAATTGTGATGTGAAACTCTGAATGTTCATTGCATGGCTGATTGAGAGAACAAACACCTTCAGTGACCACTGTACACAGGCTACAGGAATTCAATATCCACACTACTACTAGCCAATTAATATGTGATGTGGTTATCTCACCATTGTTAACCAATTAGTATGTGATGTGGATATCCCACCACTGCCAACCAATTAATATGTGATGCCTCTGCATTGGTCCAATAATCAAGGAGTCTTAATCATCACCACTGGCAACAGTGTGGGCCGTACATACAAGGAGGACTGAGGCTCCATGTTGTGGTTACATTTTAGCTCATTACATAACATACAGTTCTGTATAAATCATATCAATATTTACAAATGACATAGAATTACTTAGAAAATTCCAGATAGCTGGGCTGGCAGTATTTCCTATATCACACTTCACCCTGCCCCATTATGGTGTTCCCTTACATTGTGTCACTTCCCTCACTATTTTGTAGTCCAGGCATTACCATCACTGTCTGTCCTCCCCTCTTTCTGCCTGTCTCACCTTTTGTCCCTCCCTTTTGAGTCATCATCTTCCGGTTGGTCTTTACTTGACTACTGCGTTTGTTTGTTTGCCTCGCTGCCTTCCTTATACCTCTTTGCTACTAACACCTCTCCTTATCTCTTCCCCCTCAAGCCTTATTAGAAAAACAAAATGGGCATCTGTCTCATGAATTATACTCTTGCTTATTTGTTTCTGTTCCACTCCCCTTTTCCACTCCCCTTCCACTTTCCATGCTGTGGATTTGTGTGCTTGCTCTTCCCCCTTTCTAACTGGCCTGTATATCCATTTCCTTTCTACTGATGGAAATGCTCCACCTAAAAAAAAAAATCCCTGAGAGCCACATGCTCTAGGGATCTAAACCTCACCATAACGATAAATAGGACTTGCTGGAGGGATAGATTCCTGTCCCAGAGGCTCCCCATGCTTTGGAACAGGATTCCAATCTACATTAGGCAGAGCCCCTCACTAACACTCTTCAAGAGAAACCTTTATATGAATGGATGGGAAACAGAAAATTTACCCCGAGGATTACCACAGTGGCTCTGGTAGACAGAGGCACAGGGAACTAATGGCTCTGCTGGACAGAGGATTCTTCCAAACAAAGTCCTATGCACGCGCGAGTGCACGGCCAAAACCATATCAGCAAAAACAAAAATTGGCCAGCAAAAGCAGACACGGATGTTGGAATAAATAAGTCCTTTATTTCAAAAAATATTAAAAAAATATTCAGACCAGTTTCGGCAAAGATTGCCTTCTTCAGTGTAGGACAAACATATAATGCCCTGTTATCATATGTAATATATACATAATACTAACCAATAGGCAAACAGAAGTCATGAATATTCATGAAAAACTCATGATGTGAGATACAAAAAATGCCCTGAAGCTTTGAGCATTCAAAAAAGCTCAGAAAGTGAACAAGTGTAACACTTGAGTACAAAAGTGGACAATATGAACAAATACAAAAAAAGAAAAGAAACACATGAATATGAACTGATGACAATAATAAAATGTAATGAACCATATAGTAATACATAATTATAAATTACATATTAAATAATTCTCATTATAAAGAGGGGAATGATTTGGACAGATAAGTAAATGATGAAATAGTAAACATAACTATCATACATGTAATATATACATAATGAAAGATGATGAATGCCCCCCAAAAAATTATATAATAGAAATGCACCAAAGGTAATAAACCACAACTATATGAAACCTAAAGCTAGACATTGACTATCCGTCGATGCTTAGAGACAGAAAAACTCTACATAGTGGATCACTACAGATGGTCATTGAGGCCAGGAGAAAAAGGCCCCCAAGGGTGCAATCCAGTATTTCTCTTTATGATCCAAAGACCATGCCAACCCTGTTTATGACTGCAATCGCCGTGATCGATGATCAATAATCATAAAAGTGAATTTGGCTTGTGGATGTTTGAGAGTATGTTGGTACAGGGCATTAGTAGTTTTGTGATTTCTAATATCACTACGATGTTCATTAATTCTAGATCTGAGGGGCTTGGACGTTTGGCCAACATAAACGCCCACAATAACAGTTGGCAAGGTACACAACCCAATCACTACCACAATTACCAAATATTTTAATGTTAAATACTTGACTGGTATTGCGACTTGAAAATTCCTTAGATTTAATCATCAGTGAGCATGACCCACAATGACCACAGGGAAAGGAACCCACTAACTCCACTCCATGTAATGTAAGTTGTTTATGAGTGGCCCCCCACTACCTATGTGTTTATAATGAGATAAGTGTGAACCCAATGTTTTGCCTCGTTTGTAAGCAAAGCGACACTGTTGCCCCAAAAGTGACCTCAATTGATCACTGGCAAGCAAGATGTTCCAGTGTTTATTAATGGTGTTCCTTATCATATTAATGTTTCTACCAAAGGTAGTGATGAATCGAAGGGGGGCCCCCAATGTGGTGTCCCGCGCTGTTTTATATTCTAACAACTTATCCCTATTGATCTGGTTGACCCGGCATCTGGCTATGTTTACATCCTTGTTATCATAACCTCTGCTGGTAAATCTCTGACACAAATCCATGCAAGCTAAATCATATTCCGCACCATTTGAACTGAGGCGCTTGATGCGCATGAATTGTGACACATGAATACTCCTGATAGTGTGGCGTGGATGCATGCTGGACAGAGGCGCAGGGAACTAATCTAAGGGGGCAGTGAAAGCCAACACATTCTGGCTAGGCTTACATATGCCCTCAGGCAGATAGCTTAGTATTACCTATGAACCTATGGACCTATTATTGACAGCAAACTAATAGGGAATTTCTGAGAAGCCCTTATTATAGCTGTCAGTAATTCTCATGGTAGTGTGGCCTTGTATGTCTGAATATGCATGCCATGGGGTTTGCCAGGTTGTCATACAATGCTCTGCTTTATAGGGGCTGTGTGGTTTTTACCAGCACATTCCTTAATTAGTTAGACTTCGTCATGCTAATTAGTTCCTATTAAATTGCTAATTAGCTTCAGGACACATCACGCTGCTTTGATTGCACACCTACTAATTACACTGCTACTTAACCGATATTTCAGTATCCCAGGGAATGTTTGCTACTGTGGAGTATGAGGTGCAAATATTTCATAAGAAATAAGGAAAAGTGAGATATAACCGGGGAGTAAAGAATTTAAAGAATATTGTTAACCAGGTAGGCCCACTGGACACACACAGTCCATTTTCAGGGGTGACCCATGAACATGACATAAACAATGGCTAAGTGACTTGGTCAAGATCACACAGTAGGCAAATGAGGCTGACGAAATCAAACCTTGCATGACAGCAACTACAGCTTACAACCTTAAATTCTGTACTAAGCCAGAGAAATAGCATTTTAGAAAGATATAACATAGAAATTGGATGATTCTGGTAGCTCTTATAAGGAAATAATAGCTGAAGAAAAACACTTTGTGTGAAAGTGCTGAATGAACAGCTAGATGGTGGAACACAAGAACATTATGTATGTGCAGTGGCTTTAAAGATTATATGGAAATATGGTGAAAGAGAATTGATCAAAAATTGGAGAATAGTAATGTTATGCAATATAGAATAATAAACATTACTGGTGAAGATAGTTCCATAAAGGTTGTAAAATGTGATTCATGCCTTTTGGTTGATGGTGTTTATAGAATAAAAAGGAAAAAGTCCAAACAAATATTAATTATTTAAAAAAAGCTATAGACAGTAAAGTAAAAATAAAATGGGGTGTAGACTAATTTGGTTTGAAGTGGAAAAAGAGTATGAAAGCATAAATCATGCTCAGGTATGGAGCATTTTAAACAGACATGGCATACATTTTTGAAGTCAGTGTATCAAAGGTATGAGTTTTATTAAACAGAACGTTCAGTGAAGTTCACCTAGAAAGGAATTCAGCAAGGATTTCTAATGCGTCCTCTGCTGCTTACCATGATTGTGATGAATACAATTATGGTCTGCATGAGCAATAAGTTGCAGTAAACATGATGGGATGGTAGCTCAAGTGTGGTATTCTCTATAAAGATGTTATATCCAGGTAACTCAAAAGTAATAACTAAAAACAAAACTCTGGAACACAGACTTATTTGAAGAAATAAAGGGCTACTTGTATTGTCACCAATCATTATCAATCCCCCTTTTCCCCATTTTCTACATGGGGAGAGGATGTTGCATCACCTGTCACCATTTCTGTCGATTCAATGTCACTTTCCTGCCTTCTTTGACATAGGTTCATAGATTAGTACTAAGCTAACTGCCCTTGCAAACCATTTTAAGCCTAGCCAGTTATCCCTTATGAGACTCAAACCCTACACCTTGCGTTTGCAAGGCAAACACCTTAACCATTAGGCCACCCTCCCAACCCGACAGACAGCCATACTTGACTGTTGCAGGTCTTCTCTTACACAATCAGTGCCAGGTAAGTGATACCAGTGGCATCATTTGTAATGTGTTGGTTTAAAAATCTTTGAAGCAAAACTCATATATTTTGGTAAAAAGAATATGATGGGAGGCAGATACTTTTCTACTGCAGATATAGAACAATGAGTGGTACATTTGAAAATAAGACATAGGACGGGATTCAGAAACAAATAACACAATGCATTTTGTGAAACTGCATGGTGAAGCTTGACAAGCACGATGGGTCTGATTCAGATACATATGTAGCTTTGTCACATATTATGGTGAAACTGTGTCGTTGACAATGTGATTCAAGAAGAAATTGCTAACATTTTCTCCAAATATCAACTTTTAAAGTGGCAATGGATTTTGAAAGAGATTAGTTTTGAAATACTACCATATGATGTAAGAATGACGCAAAAATATTTCTCCACCTTCTGCACTGACACTACCATAACTGCCTGCTGTGGAAATCCGATCAAACACCCCAGTATAAGGCAGATTCTTGGCACTACATTGCCAGGGTGGTGAGTGATGTCAGGGTCATCATCCACTGTTGTGACCAGAGCCAGCATCATTTCAGTGACCTACAGAGGCTCCACCTTAAATTAATCTGCCAAGGAAAACAAGTGGTTAAGGAGAGTGAAGCTGGAACTCTACACTAAACATGAGTAACTGATAACTGCTTATACATGGGCAGGTATCCCTGTACAGGCAGATGCTGATATCAGTGCTCATGGATGTGCCTTCCTTCACTTTTGTCTTTTTCCCAGCACCTGGTCTTACTGAGAAAAAATATATAGAGCCGGATTCACGAAGGCTTGCACAGAGTCCTAGAGTAGAGAAAGACTCCATGCAGCCATCATGTCCGATGAGTGATCCAGGAACAGCCTGTAGGGGTGTGTAAGAGAGCTACTAAAATGGCTCTTACATGGACAGGGCTGGGATATGCAAATTACCTCAATTGCATGCGAAAGTTTTAGTCCGTGTAATCATGTGTGCGCGTGTTAGCTGCTGTGCGTGTGTTTGCGCTTGTGTGCGAGGCTCCCCTGAGGAAACAGAAAGGAAAAAGGAATCACAACAAATAGTAGGAAGCTACCAGGGAGTACTAGCAGAGCTAGCAGGTGAAAACAATCAGAATCAGGCAATTACACAGGCAGTACACTAGCCCAGCCCAGCCTAGCACTTAAAACTCTGCAAACAACAGTCCATTATGTTTCTTACAACAGACACTGCGGTAAGCTAATAGAAGGGAAAACTGAAAAAGCTTTACTGAGACAAAGAAATGTTAGGGGCTGCCATTGCTGTTATAAGGCGACATAACATGCTGAGGGTGGTGACAATGGAGATGCTGCTGGACAACCCACAGTGAGGAGACGGAGAAGAGTGTACAGGCCCAGGGTAACCTACCAGGGGCTACATGAGCTGGAGATAGTGGAGCTATAGAGTGGACAGAGACCTCCTGCAGCAAATTGTTGAACTGTGCATGCCATGCCTCACACACAGAACTAACAGAGGGGAACCCATCCCAGTGGAAACCAAGGTATGTGTTGGCCTAAGAATATTAGCAACAGGTACCTTCCAGAGACCAACTGGTGATATGATGGGGATATCACAGGCATCAGCATCCAGGTTACTACACCAGTTCTTGGATGCCATTTCAGCACATGTCGGTGATCATGTATATTTCCCCAATTCCCATGAGGTATTGGCCAGCAATATGCATCTCTTACAGCAAATAGCAGAATACCCTGAGGTAGTGGGTGCAATAGACTGCACGCAAATATGCATCAAAGCACCTGCCGACGAGCGGGGTAGGATATACTTCAACCACAAGGGCTTCCCCTCCATCAACTGCCAGGTTGTGTGTGATGCCCAGGGCATAATACTGAATATGTGTGCAGGCTGCCCTAGAAGCTACCATGATTCCTATATCTGGCATCTGACGCAGCTGTACCAGACATTTGCCAATGGGGACATCCCACATGGTCACCTAGTGGGGGATGCTGGCTATGCACTGGAGCCATGGCTGATGACACCCATCAGAAACGCACACCCACCTGAACAGGAATGCCAAAATGAGGCACATGCACAAACACGTAATGTAATAGGGCATATGTTTGGGCTGCTCAAGTCATGGTTCCGGTGCCTGGATACATCTGGTGGAGCCTTGCAGTACTCACCAACTACATGTACCCAAATTGTCATGGTATGTACTATGTTACATAATATGATCCTGTGAAAACAGCTGCAGCAGGACCAGCATAGGCCTGGGCCAAACAGCCCCCCACCATTGCCAAGGCCATCACAGGAAGAGCGTGACTCAGAGGAGGAACAACCTGAGCCTGCCCCAGTAGGCAGAAGGAGGTGCCCAGTATGCTTTGGCCTTGGCAAAAGGCAACGATACACTGGCTGAGTAGGAACTCTGGAAATGATATCTCTCCGACTCGCACATATAGTAAAAGGGATACCTAAGTTGACACTATCTGCTTTCAAACATGTACAGGGAGTGTAGTATGTGCATCTGACATAGGCAGCCCTGCAGCACCACCTAAGGCATGATTGCCATGTGTTAAGCAATATAAAGCAGTGCTAAACAGCATTTACCACCATGTAGTATAAGCAAACAAAATTGCACACGCCAACTAGCACAACTGTGGTCAATGTTCAGTAATATTGGGCAACATCCAGCAATGTTGGTGAATATTGAGCAATGTTGGACAAGCCTGGTCTAAGAAGGGCATAGCTGAATAAAAGCCAACATGTTCATATTTGCTTAACTGGCCCTTAAGCAGCCTGGTCTACTCAGTATGAAAATATAAAGCAGTGATGGGCCTCGAATCCAGGATACTGTGCACTGTAGCCAAAGTACTGAACCACTAAACCATGACAGTATTGCAGTGGTCAGCCTGTATGAAGGAATGTTAATAAGTCTATGCAAAGTATTTCATGGAAACCCTGCAGGCACAGCATAATCCTTGTCAAGTTATGACACAAAGGTGAGTCCTGCAGTGAGAACAGAACCTGACTTCCAACACACACAGTATAAATGTTAATATCAGTCATGTTCGCACACATCAACAAATGTAGTGAACCTCAGATAGCAACATATTGAAAGGTTACACTGGACATGCTCACACGCTTGAATAAAAGAGACAAATGTCAGGCAACAAAACATGGAATGGCAGAACTGGGCATGCTCACACACTTAGGCCATGTCTGAGTACAGCAGTGGGCCACGCATATCTGGCAGTTGCATGTGTTAACCCAGGAACCTGTCACTATACAGCAATCCACCCTGTGCATACAGTTATATGACAACAGACACATCTATAATATAGTGGAACCCTGTCATAATCAAATATGTTCTGCAGATACCGAAGTTGTTCATAGAAACTGGTAAAGCAAAGATGATAAAGACCTGCAAACAGTATCAGCAATAAACATTGTGCATCTTGAACATTAGCATAGGTTCAGAGGTCGATACTAGGCTATCTGCCCTAGGTCATGTACAAGCCTAGCCAGAGTGTATTTGGCATTCGCAACCCTGTCAGATTACTACACTGTGTGTGTGAGTAGTAGGTCACACAAGATAGCCCATGTACGTTTAGGCTAGTGTGCCTCTGTCTAGCAGGGAGACAGAATATATCCCAGGGGTAAACATACGATCACCCATACAGTCGTCAAGATGTCTCCAGTAGGTGGTCAGTGGGTGGCTCTGCCTATGTGAAACTGGGATTACATTCTGGAGTGAGCGGAGCCTCTGGGAAAAGAATCTGTCCCTCCACAATGTCCTATTAACATCTGTGCTGAGGTATACTTCCCTGGAGTGTGTAGCTCCAAGGGAGTCGGATATCCTGAGTTGGAGCATGTCCAGTAATTCTGGGTTGAGTATATCTGTAAACAACAGGCACACATCATATCCGAGTAGGTGGTAAGCGACTGAGTAGAGCTGGAGTTACTGCATCTGAACTGTGCAGGGCATCTGTGTGAGTCCCTAGATCTGCTTGGTGAGGAACTTCCATGGCCATTACAGTTGCTGCAGATGTCGGGTAAGGTACACCCCAAATGTGGCATTGTAGCCAAGCATGGATGTGATGAGTATAGGGGCACAATGACCTCACTCGATCTAGATGTGAAACCATATGGGATAAGGTGGCCCACATAAAAGGTGTGTCCAACCACTTTGGCAACGTGAATGTCAAAGGCGACAGTACAAACAAGTCATGTCCCCAAACCCCTAACAACTCCTACCATATGTAATGGAGTACTACCTATGTGGTAATGTGTGGGCATGTTGTTATTCCCAAAGGGGATGACTATGCAATTAATGGCATTTAGCTGTAGGCCATGGCTCAGGCACCAGTCATCCATCTCTGTGAGACCCTGTTTTAGTATGCATGTGGCAGCTGGAGAGTTGATCATGGCACCCACTTTGCAGTCAAGTGCAAACATGTTCAGCCATATTCCCCCTGTGGTAGCCTGTATATCAGACAAATATATACTGAACAAGAGATGCTGACAAGCCTATGCATAATGGCCCAGTGGATTATTGTGTTGAAGGGTTTTGCAAGGTTCAGGTAGGCTGTGTGGACAGCCGTCCCTATGTCAATGGACCTGTTAGCCGTTTTAAGAATTCAAACAGGTTCAAGAGGCAAGATCTGCCCACAACAACGCTGAAATGTGTAGGACACAGTGTCCGTAGATTCCCGATGTCTATGTGTATGAGTCCCATGACAATACACTTCATAGCTTTGCAGAACAGGCTACTTAGGCTTATAGGGCAATATTGTCTGTGGTCCGTTGTGGCACCAACTCTGTGGAGGGGGACCACTACTGCTGTATGCCATTCCTTGGGTACATATCCTGTGGTAACTCCAATACTGAACAGTGATGAGGGTTACATCTGTCATGATGTTCATGTAAGATGCAGGCTGGGACACCACCTGGTCACATTGATACTGTGATGTACGCTTTGGAGAGGGCAGCACTCACCTGTTACTGTGTGATGTCAGGGAGGTTATACTCTGTTGGGATGGATAGTTGCTCCTTAGGAGGGATGGGTGGGAGACATCTGCACTGAACCTGTTTGCCAGGATGTTGGCAATGCCAGTGGGTTCAGGGTAGGTTTAGTCAGTATGCAGTAACTCACAGCATATCAGTGAGTGTCCACCCAGGTTCCTGACATAAGTGAAGAAGACCGTGTGATAGTCCTATGTGTCTGTTGCAATTGTGCGGTAGAAGCGGCCCTTAGAAAAGTTCATGAGTGATCGTAGCTGTCTGCTAGTACAGATCACAGATGCCTTCCCAGTCTGGGATTGTGATCTGTCATGTAGTAGCTTCCTGCTGATGTTGTACAGCTTATTAATGGCTGGGGTCTACCAGACAGGTCCCCTGCCATTGGAGTAGTGAGTCCTGTTGTTATTTGGGATAGCACAATCCATGCAGTCCACTAGGTGTCCATAGAATGTGTATGTAAAGGATGCAGCAGTGTGAGCCATATTTGCCACTGTCTCAGGGTCTCTGAAGGATACCACCTTGCTGCGGTGAAGTGAGATGTTGGCTCATGAGAAGTTCACAAAGATTACCCAGGATGGGTGTGTGGAGGGTATATGTATGTCCAGTGAGATACATGTATGTTCTGACCTTACCAATGAGGGGTATATAGCTGGTGTGGAACATAGAGTCCCCATGTTGGTGATGATCAGGTCCAATATGTATTCCCCCTTGTGGCTGTGCTGACTGTTTGTGCCATAGCATATAGCGACTGTTGGGTGAGGGTGTCGGGGCTTCAGTAGTATACCCAGTCAATATTTCTGTATATGAAGTCACACAATATAATGGTGTTTGTGGAGACCTTCATATTCTTCATAGTTCCCACGAAAGCCGAGTGTGGTTCCTGAGTTTGGGAGTGTGTTCTGTAGCAGGCAACAAACTGAAAGGCAGTATTGCACAATGGTAGCTGTATATGTATGGTCTGTGATGCTTTGTGCAGTGCTATTAACCTGGAGGTGTGTGTATCTGTGATGTATATGGATACTCCCCCTAGTTGTGTTGTCTGTTCCAAGTCTTATTGTCAGACAGCATGGTATGAAACATAACCTGGTAGTGCTGGTGTGCATAAGAAAGCCTGAACCAGGCATCTGTCAGTGCACAGATATCGCTATCCTTCATACTGAGGAGAGTCCTGAGTGGCCGCAATATGAGGTTAACACAACTATTGTTGAGCAGCATTACCCTTAGTTTCATTTAACCTGTAATGTCTATGGAGGTGGGTTTGTCTTCTGAGCCCCTGCTTAAAAAAGGCACTATGGTGGTAGCAAGAGCCTTAGCCAGCATTCCAAAGTCTAAGGGATGACAGGTGCAAGCTGTCCATAGTGAAGCTACGTGGCATGTTGAGCATGTCCCAATAGGCTGACAGACACTGTATCCCCTATGAATTAAAACATTTGTTAGGCAACTGTTAAATGTGATATGTGTGTCCGTATACTGTGACATCATAATTGGTGGGTGTAAGATGCTAGACAAGGTCAGGGTCATACTGGCCTGGGCTACATGATCAGGGTATTCCTCCATGTATCATGTCATGTGGTCCAGGGAGTAACGTCTGAGGTTATACACACCAGCATGGACAATGATGGTGCCAGTCCTGTACTTGCTTTGGAGTGACCTGACTGCCTGTGTTATGCGGCAGATCCTTGCACCCAACAGACAGCCCAAAGTGACTATTCCCTTGTTAGGGCTGGTGAGTGGTACGTCAGTGTGTCTGACAGTAAGTGTCACCTATTACAAGTGTATTAGGTGCGTTGTTTAGTCTGAAGCGCAGTGACTGTGTGGCACACCGACATTGTGAACTATGTGATATGTGGGTATTGTAGTGGTGTAGCAGGTGTGTGTGTGTGTCTGCTTTGGAGGTCTCTGCTGCTTAGCTAGAGTACATTTACAGCATCTGAGTATGTCTATGTGTGATAATGTGGATTGAGTGCTGTTGCTAGAGGATATGTGAGACTGACATTTGTGTGTGGTTACCTTCCCCACCTGATAGACTGTACCAGTCATGGGTCGAGAGAGTTCAGCACCCTGTATGTCTATATAGGTACATCTCACACATATATCTGAGTTTGTCGGGAGGAGGAGAGGGTTGTCTGTGTACATGAGGCAGATGTGACATTGTGTCAATATCACAATATCCACCAGCTGGACTGGAGAGTACACACAAAACCGACCCCTGGACATGCCAGGATATTATCATGACATACTCTGTAGCCTGATCACAAAGGATCAGTAGGGTGTTAAGCATGTAAAAGAGTATAACAGGGATTAGTGCTCATGCTTGTTGGTGTTTTGTAAAGAGTAGCTGAGAAGGAGTCCAGACTGAATCATGACACCTCCTTCAGCTATGTCATAAATAGCAATGTACACACATATATGTCCTGAGTTAGGGCCAACTGTATCTGAGTGACAATGCCGACATCATGACAGACAGGCCCATATGTACATACCCACCTCCCACTGACAATAGTCCATATCATCATACCAGGAGATATCACATGTAGAATGGATGAGCAGCTACCCCCACTGCCAAAAGCATGGCAGCAAGTGGAATACATTGATTCCCAATATGTGTCATGCACAAATTACAGAACTAACAGATCATGCACCTGAACAGTCAGCTGAGCCTCACCCCCTACACAGGATGTGGAACCGTTGAATGTGTCACAGCTACATATGGCACTCCCCACAAGTGGTGGTGCACAACACACCATGGGAAGTCAAGTCCAGTACGCCTATGAAATCTGATCTGCAAGGTCATGGAGTCCATCATGGTTACAGTCATAAACAGAGCTATTGGAAGCTGACATACACACAACCCTACTAACTGTGGTATGTTCATGTGTGGATCATGATTCCCAAACATGCTAGACTGTTTGCAAGGCAGCCATCCAGGACATACATCAATGAACACATCTACACATGTGTCACATAGACTTTGAATAGCCCTTTATCAACATCCCAGACACATGTAGTATCCACAAAACCAACAAGCTGTGCATAAATATATGTTGACATATGACGGAATGTCAATGTGTCCACAGATAGATCACACAAGGTAAAGATTCTGAGGTCTTGTTCAAGCTGTTGACACCTGCTGACCCACATGGACCATTCCTGGAATGGCATAAAACAAAGTATACACACATCACCATGTCCAGTCTGATGATGTCACCATCCTATAAATATAGCAGGAGAAGGGAAACCACCCAGTAAAGTAAATAGCGTGCAGTGTTAATGTATCTCTTTCTAATATCATAGCATAGTTAGGTAGGGGTTTGAATCCTGCAAACAGTGAATGTGTGTTTGGGGGGTGTGTGCATGTGTGCAGTTTCCTTTGAGAGGTGTCCCCTTTTTGGAGACTGGGAAAACTCATTAAAAGAGGTACATTCCTCTTTGGAAAGTCTGATGATGTCACCATCCTACAAATACAGCAGGAGAAGGGATACCAGACAGTAAAGCAAATAGCAAGCCATGTTAATGCACCTCCCTGTAGTATCATAACATAGTTAAGTAGTGGTTTGAATCCTGCAAATGCTGACTGTGTGTATGTCACTGTTGGTCAATGCAGTGTGGGTTTTGCTTTTACTATGGTATGATTACAACAGTAAGTGCATTGCACACATCAGGTATCTGCATGGCAAATATATATGTGTACCCGTCCCCTCAATCAGTATATAGGTGTGAAGCCTGCATACTACATGAATATATTTGTTTCCATTGACAGGTTGTGCCGCTGCTTCTCAGATTGTAGGTCACATATGTATGTATGTGACAAGGCCGTCCACTGTCGTGTTCTGTGGCCAAGGTCATCTGTGGCACACACACCCATGACAGTTACTTAAGAGTAGTGTGAGTGAGGGTATATATCAGACATGGTCATACACAACAAAGACTGCCAAGAATGGTCAGTCTTTATAGGTGTACGACTGCCTTGTGGATATGCATTCAGGCCTCTAATGTCTTATGTGATACACCTTGGGACTCCACAATACCTATGGATATGTGGATACCAAGGGACACATGACATAACATGAGGCTGTATGTACACATTGGTACCCAACATACATGTTGAGGGCTACCACCTGTGTGGTACTGACGGGATAGTATGTATAGTACATGAGGATGACTATGCCATAGTTGGTTTACTGCTATACAGCATGTATCAGACAACAGGTATCTGTCTGTATGATACCCTTATGTAGGATATACATCCCATCCAGGGAATGCATTGTAGGCCAATCCATGCATTTCCAGATTTGGATGGACATATCCCTAGTGTGTTTGCATGTACCTAAGGGGGATATATGCCAAACAGGTGTGGTCACAGGAATGGGTGGCGGTCATTACCACTGGTAAGTGTTATAGTGTAGCACTGGAAGGATCCAGTTGTTATTGGGTTCCCTACTACTGTGTGTCATTTGTCAGGACATCATCCAATGATTGCTTATAGTAATGCTGTTGAGGTTGTGTATACTACCAGACCGCAAATCATTGACAGATATTAACAGTATCACCCACAGCATAGTGTCAACCCATGTCATACACATGTTTACCCATGTTAGTACATAACTGTAGTAGAATGCATACTGGCCATTGAAAGATACTATGAGATGTTAACAATGTGTACGACAGGGTATGCCACATGTCCCATGTGTCCACTGTGCACGTACATGCAGACAGTGCTCACCCACCATGTTCACAGATGTACACTTGCTAATCTGTACTGCACATATCACACACGTACTGTCCACTCACTAACAGATGCTGGCAACACATTACACTTCAGCCAAGTGGCACATGGGTGGACAATACATACTCAGACCTAACAGTGGTGTAAACAATGCTACATTGACAATCAGAGCTTTGATGCATAATGTCTGCTCAGATATACCTACAAGGATGTCGTTACACTTCCTTGTTGACAACTTGATATTATTGCTATACTGCTATAGTGTCACCCTGTGCATCAGCACCATGTTAGCCTGTCCCTCCATCAATGATGCAGATGACAGAAGGCGACACAGGTATCATCATATGCACAAGGCGTTATGTTGTTTGCCAGAGCCTGACATTGACCCATCCAATCGACATGTCTGTGTGTGTGTGTGTGTGTGTGTGTGTGTGTGTGTGTGTGTGTGTGTGTGTGTGTGAGGGACAACAGTACAGCATGGGCCAATGTTGATGTAATGTGTGTGTGTATATGTGAGCCCTAGTTGTTTGGTTAATGTGTGTGTGTCGGCATGCACACAGCTCCACCATGTGGCTGCCATATATGGTAGTTTGTGGGACAGCCACAGACTGTACCTGCTAGGCTGTACAGATCACTGTCTCTGGCCACGGACACAGTACCTGTGCCTGACAGTGGTGCTATGGACAGTATTGGGTACCAACCCTGATTGGATACTGTCATCAGAGGCAGAGGTATGATGACTGGACCCATGTCCCTGCTGGGACTGGCCAGAGCCATGTGCACATGGTCTACTGGGATGCTCAATGGACAGGCCAGCCCCAGCATTGCTGGGGCTGGTACTGCCACTACGGGAGCGGCTGTGAACTGTGGGCTATCTGTGACCACTGCCAGCTGTTGCTGTTGCTGGCATGCGTCCACGTCGACGTCGCAACCATCCCGCATGGTCCTAGCTCATGGAAGACATGTTGTGGAGGGCATCTAATGTCTCCCCCCAACGTCTATCAATGGTCTCGGTGTAAGTCCGGATGGCACCGGCAAGGTCAGGGATGCTGTCATTGATAGCGGTGTAAAGTGCCCTCTGCACCCTAAGTCCCTGCCTGGTGTACCGTTCCATATGTGCCTGAGCCTGCATTACAGCCTGGGACATACTGGTCGTTGTAAGACCTGTGAGGGCACGTCTGCCAGGGGCAATACGACCAGTGGTGCTCCCCCGAAAACCCCTGGACCTCTGCCTATGTGGTACCATTCCAGGTCTATGTCTATGGCTACTGTGAGGGGATGCAAGTGCCATGGGTACCACACTCTCCTGGCCAATGCCTACTGTATGCTGTCCCTCGCCTATGGCCATTGGTGGTGAGGGATGTATTGATAGTATGATTGTGCGCATAGATGGGGTTGAACACTGTGTACTGTCGATTGGCGGACCAACAAAAGACCCTGTCAAATCTTCCTGTGCCAATATACATGTGTCATCATCACCACTATTCATGGCAGTGACTTCAGGTTGCCTGCTGCTTTCACCAACCCCTAACTCAGCACCTGTGAGAGGAAGACAGGAAACACACCTTACGGTCTGCACATGCACACATGCACACATGCACACATGAACACATGCACACATGCACACATGCAAACATTCACACATGCACACATGAACACATGCACACATGCACACGTGCAAACATGACACATGCACACATGCACACATGCACACATGAACACATGAACACATGCACACATTAACACATGAACACATGAACACATGCACACATGGACACATGGACACATGCACACATGAACACATGCACACATGCACACATGAACACTAATACACACCTCACTACAGCACATACACACACATACCAGCAATCCAACACATACTCTATAGTGGGTGAAGGTGGGTGTCAGTATCACAAGGTAGACAGTCACCACACATGTTTCAGCATGCAGAATATGTGTTGCACAAGACCATGCAGTGCAAGTGTAGATTCCCCCTATTAAATGGCAGTATACATGGCTTTAATGCAACTGTGTAGTTGTTCAGTGACTGGCTACACCCTGGAACACCATGTGTACATGGACACAACATTGCTGTGCAGGTATTATCAGCTCTGCAATGCCCTGTGCACCATCACTCACAAGTATACATGCCATGGCTGCATGTGTTATCTGTGTGACACATAGATATCCATGTCTGAGTGCAGTGTCTGTGTCCATAGCAGATAATAGTGGGCACGGGTGTAGCACATTCATGCTATGTACAGACACGGGATGTGCGGTGCATGTTGACGTGAAGGAATCCCAATGCTTGATATGGCCAGTGTACAGTGGTTATGGTGAGTGTAGGACATATTGCAGATATGTGGGTGCCACACATGGCATGGCATGCTACATGACTGCAACATTAAACACCACACATACCCAATGTGTGTCAAGTGACCTATACACCTACTAGCATAACAGGACATATATTTGACACTTTGTGTGGATGGTGACTGCTGTGCATATTGTGTAAACTGGCATATGTAAGCACACAGACAACATGCTATGCATATTGTGTATAGGTGCATATGTTTGCACACACACAACACTGAGGTGCAAAACAATGACTGCTATGAGTAGTACTGTGGTTGCTGTAACTGGATGGGGTGTAGTACCCTGTGCCATCATCAACATACATCTTGTGGTCACTCACAGCTACTAATGTGTGCAAGACCACCGCCTAGTATGCGGTACCTGAACTGCAGTGCTGTGGCTATGTTCACAATTACACAGCCACCTTGTGCATGGGTGTGTGAGGTGCCCAATAGGGAGCATTGCCTAACATGACTGTGTTATGTGTTGCAGAGTGTTGCACAGCCCCATGATAGGCCTCTACCCCTGAGGTACATCATGTGTGCGTGCATGACATGTGGGATGCTGAAGTGTGACCTTACAGCGGGTGTGTGGTAATGCCAAATGTAGCATGTTTTCGTGTACTGCGTATGATAAATGTGTTCTGTTGTGTACAGCTGTAGCAACTATGCATATCCAATGTGCAGTACAGTGTTGCCACAATTGTGTCTGCTGCACTGTGCATTGCATGTGATTGAGGCAGCTACTGACTTTACTAAGATGATTGATGTCTCACAGCAAACATGCACAGCATGCATTATGCATAGGTGTGCTATGTGTACATGGCCTACACCTCACCTATGACTTGCACATTTCATTACCAATATTAAAGTGTTAACACAGTCACCAGCATGTATTGTCTGCCCTGCTGTCACACCAGAGGGACCTAGAAGAATATGACACAGTTTGTCAGTGGCCACAACTGTGGCATTGCTACTGTGAGTGTGCTAAACGACAGTGGAACAACAGTCAACAGTCACAGGTGTACGGATACTATTCCAAATATCAGTATTGCACACGTTAGGCAGCACAACTACTAAACACACAGTACACATCTCACATATGCATATTCTAACAAAACAGGTAATGGTAGTCTACAGCTAGGGCATATTACCTGCATGCTCCATGTCATCCTGCTGGGTGGCTCCGGCCGCCATGATGACACATGTGTGACGCTGTTGCTGCTGTAGGCCAGGAGCCACCATGCTTAGGAGCAGCTCCTCCACTCTGGTGAGGGGGGGATGTATGGCTGCCCCACCACCTGTGGCAAGTTGTTGCTTATGGATATCAGACGCACGCTGCCAGACATGTCTAATTAAATCACTGCAGTGATGGTGTGCCTGCTCATATGTCCAGTTATGCATGCCTATGTCATTTACCTGGTGAACAGGGTCTTGCCACAGTGCAGTATGGTCATGCTGGTGCTGGCTGGCCCTGGAAAAAAGCAGGTTATAGTGCTGCACTAGGCTGTTCAGAATTTTCTGCTCCTCCGCAGCTGAATACGATGGATTACGTTGATGAGCCATAACCCTGGAAGACAAGTAAACGATATGTGTGAGCATGTCATGTGGCACACTTAACATTATGAAGTACAGATATCACTTAACGGCTATATATAGCATCTATTTGTCTATCAGAGGATACGCACATTCAATACCACATATCAGTGCTCAGCCCACAACTGGCTGACAGTGCCTGCAACACTCCATATAACACACCAGTATACACCAGTAGTCAGCACACTGTTTGGGATACAATGCACAACCTCGCCCTGGGGGTATATATCAAGCTAATGCATGAAGAAATATGTCATCCAATGCAATGAATGTCATGGACATTTACAGTATTTCTGGTAAAACACCCTAGTCTTTGATGCCATATCCCTGCCTAACATATGTGCATGGTTGTTAATATAGCTGGCATACTGCTGTAATAGAGTATACATGTTGCTAGTTACACACACATACCCTGTAACACACATGTCATTGTGGGCATGGTACAGGCTTCATTAAACACACATCAGACATACATACAACACACAGATGTATACCGACACAGATGAGCATTACCTGTGTACCTTATAGTACTGTGTGCTCCTACTTACAGATACCTATGCCTGTGGTATGTAATCTGTGCAGACTACAGGAAACACATAAGACGGTGTTACCAGGGACTGTGAACATACACCATACTGTGCTGTTTACGCCTACAGCTTCAGGTAGTACAACAGTTCATATGTGAGCTGGAGTCACCAGCACTACCATTTACTGAGCATACATGTATTGCTTCAGCCTACATTGGGAAACCACAGCCGTGCACAAGAAACTATGTCACAACATATGGCATCCTACTATGTCTGCATCAGAATAACTGACACATCTTTCTCCGGTCTCGCACCTAGGACACAAACTACCATGACAGACACAACCTCACACTAATCTATCACACCTTTACAAACCTTGCACACAATCACTGTCACACTCATTCCACCTCGCATAGCAGGTATTGCACTGAGTACATGTGTGTGTGCATTGTGTCATAGGTAGGTAATAGCTATTGGCCCTAGGGCCTAGAGCAGCCTAGCCATATGCTACCCTGGCCTTTCACACACATGCAATGTGATTTTACTTGTTCCTGTCAACCGGATACACAGAGGTGACTCCCAGGGCATATTACCAATTTCCAAAACAATCATCAGGGGTATGTATGACATCTGCTAATGAGGAGCCTTGTTTGTTCATGCTGGGTGGTTTAGTCCAGAGTATGGCATATTTGTTGATAGGAACCTATACCTCCAGCATGTGCTGTTTAGTGAGGTGACAAGGATTAGGGCCCTAGGTCATGTAGCCCGGAGGGATTGTGAGGTGTTATCATGGTGGTTGGCTGACTGCTATGGGTGTGACATACATCTGTATGTCCGGCAGTGGTAACCTCAGGGTGGGCGGTATGCAATGCACTCTAGCTGTGGTTTGTGAGTCAGTCTGCATAGGGCATGTGTTTGAGGGCAGTATTACTCTTTGTTAGGTATGTCTGTGGCCTTTCCACTTGCTGTAGTTGTCATGTGAGGTACATACCACATGGGGCATTGTGATGAGTAGAGGGGAACACCGACCTATATTTCCCTAGATGACACACCTTTTGTGATGACACGTACCACATAGACAGATTACATTACTACTGTGGCACTGTGATTATCAAAGAGGAGCCTACTGTCCACCTGTGTCCTGTGTACCCTTCTGACACCATCAGTGTTAGGCAGGCTACCACCTATGTAGCAGTTACAGCGTAAGGTGTTTTGGAATGGGGTATAGCACTGCAGTATCAACACTGGTGTTCAGTCCATGCCTTGGACAACAGGCACCTGTTGCAGTACATATGACCCCGTGTCTCCCTCACTCTCTCATATGTATGTATATATATATATATATATATATATATATATATAGATATAGATATATATCTATATATATATCTACACACATACATACATACATATATACATATCTATCCATATCTATCCGTATCTATCCGTATCTATCCATAGCTATCCATATCTATCCATATCTATACATATCTATACATATCCATACATATCCATACATATCTATATATATATATCTACATATATCCATATATATCCATATATATCTATATATATCCATATATATCGATATATATATATCTATATTTATCCATATATATCTAAATATATATACACACACACACACACACACACACACACACACACACATATATATATATATATATATATATATATATATATATATATATATATATACATGTATATATACACATACATGTAAACATCCATTGCTGTACATATAGCTGCACATATAGACACATATACTGCCCACCTTTCATGGTGGGGATGTCAATTATGCAACAGTTGTGAGACATACGGTTATGTAATACTATTGCACAATGTTGTGCAGAATGCATTCTGCTGTCCTCAGGCCGTATAGCTGTTGCAGGCCTCACTGTCTGTAGCTCAGTCCCACAGCATTTAACACCACATGACATATACCGGCACTGCTTGCTTTCTGCAATGTCACACACTACAACCTACATACATATGTGCACATAGTAGCCTTCAACAACATACTTATGTCCAGCCTTCACTAACAGTTGCAGTATGTCCCTTGCCATATGCAAATGTGCATGTACATATAGATACGGACTGCTGCCACATATGGATGATTCACAATATGTAGAGTACCCTTCAGACACATCTTTCGGATGTCAGCAAATACATATCTGTTACATACCTTACCTTTGTATTCCTCACCTCCGTCTGTTGTAGGTGTTTTTTTTTTTTTTAATTTTATTTTTTTTTGGTTTTGTTTCCTCTGTGTGTTGATGTTTGTTTTCAGCATCTGTCTCCTTCTGCCTGTTTGTGTCTGTCTGTCTCTGTCTCTCTTGCTCGTGCTTTCTCTCTCTCTCTCTCTCCCAGTTGTTGCAATGATATTATTGCATGTGTGGGCAGCAGATACAGGCTGTTTTTCTAGCTATCTGCACATGTGCATGTGATGGCCTCTGCACCAATTGGTGTGCACCATTTAATAATTGCATGCAGCCTGCTGTGTGGTAATTGCAGTTCTCACTGTGATTTCAGGACACTGCTATAAAATGATAGGTTAGGTAGGCATAGCCCTTTCAGTTTTGCAAGGTGGGGACCATGCTTGTTTGCTGTGGACACTGTTGTCTCAGTCAGAAGGTTGGTATATGTCTCATATCTGAAGCTGGGTTGTAGCCAGTGAAATGCATGTTGTACTGAAACCTGACTGTTGCTTCTTCCAGTACACTCTTCTTAGTGTGTAGGTTTACTCACACCTTCTAATGCTAACACTGGATACATGGGAGTATGCACTTTCTTTTTGAATTAGAGAATTAACTGGCATACAACAGTCGTTATTGCAATGTATTCCTATGGCTTTCCTATTTTCCCTTTACATTCACTCATTGTAATGCATGTTATATTTCTTTCAGCACCAAGTTATTGTATATCTGCTGTGGTGTAGTGGTACTTCATGCAGACTGGTGAGTCCAAGGTCCCGTGTTCGAGGCTGACAAGGTTTTTTATTTTGCTGCTGAGCAGTACAAGGGCCTTGTCATACAGAGTGACTAAGGCACTTTTAAGCAGTTGTAAGTGGGTTTGTACGGGTTTGCATGACGCTTAGCGATGCTAAGCTAAGCTTAGCTTAGCTTATTTTATTTTAGCAATACTAAGCCAAGCTTGGCTTAGCTTATCATATCTTAGCAATGCTAAGCTAAGCGCACACATGCACACACTGGTGCAAACCCGCTTACTACTGTTTACAAGTGCTCACTCCCGCTAACCCCTGCGCTCATTTCTTTGACAGAAATGTAAATGGGGAGATAGGAATGTGGTGATAAAGGGTGCACAAAGAGGAGAAGACAGTAGGGAAACCAGCTCTGGATGTACAGGATGGGTGTGGAGAGGGTCCATAGCTGCCCATTTCTTTACCAGCAACAGCTGTGCATATGCAATACATTAGGAGGGATATTTGAAACTTTCCACCCCTGAGAAAGGGGTTAGGACAACTAAGTATGTTGTACTACCAATTATGAATATCAGGCACATGCACTGTTTCTGAACTACTATACTGTCATTAGTACGTTACTCACTTCTGAACAGTTTGTGGTTTGTTTGTGTTGACATTAGCACAGTCTGCTCAGGATAACTGGATATATTTCACCACTGTGTATGCCTACCTACACCCTTGGTTGTGCATGACTACACGGGTATATAGTACCTTAGGGTAGGGGTGCAGAAGTGCAGAGTGCATTATTTATTATTGTGTGATGTTTACCTTACTGAACGTACAGAGTTGCTGTGTACCTGTAAGTCTATAAAGGCTAGTAGTCTGTCTGAGTAGCTCCCACCTGTGGACATATCCAGATGGTAGACAGAGGTCAGCCTAGTATTCTTTGTCTGTGCACCACAGCAGCCTTTTCAGCACCTTAACAATGGCATTGTCACAGGTGGTTGCTAGCAGTACATGGCTACATCCTTTGATATTTCTGTGTTGTAATTCTACATAAGGGCATGCTTGTGGGATTCATTCTACAGCTATTTGCAGAGGGTGTAACAGCAGACAAGCTGATATGCCTGTGTGTTTCTGACTTTTCCAGGCCTCAGATACTCTCAGGTATATGTTTGAACAGCCTCAGGGAAAGGTACATATAACTGGGATACACCTGTGATATATTTCAGACATTTTGCAGTTCATACTTTGGGGGATTCAGAGCATATGCATTACTACACCTTTTCTGACATGCAAGCAGTGTCTACTCTCACTTATTGACATTTATCATTAAGTGAGATTCCCCACCTTTCTGCCTAGTGTTAGCACATTTCACAGGGAGTCAGAGGGGCACAGCTAACATTTGTTTACAAATCAGGGTCATCACTGTAGATCAGTCACTGTTGGGAGGTCTGGCCTGTGACCTATGCAAATATGCCAGTGTTTATCCTGTTCTGATACTGTGTGGGGTTTGTAAGGTGCTACTGTAACATTATTCCCTACTAGCATGGCTGATTCTCTTTTCACAGTCATGTCATGCAATTCCACAACATCTGCTGCTTAAGGCCCACAGAACAAGATTTGTGTTATGCCATTCCGATTTTCCCTTTACATTCACTCATGGTAATGCATGATATATTGCTTTCAGCACTAAGTTATTTTATATCTGCTGTGGTGTAGTGGTACTTCATGCAGACTGGTGAGTCCAAGGTCCCGGGTTCGAGACAGACAAGGTTTTTTATTTTGCTGCTGAGCAGTACAAGGGCCTTGTCATACAGAGTGACTAAGGCACTTTTAAGCAGTTGTAAGCAGGTTTGCGCGGGTTTGCGTGACGCTTAGCAATGCTTATCTAAGCGCACACAAGCTCACAATCGCGCACCCCCACTAACTACTGCTTAAAAGTGCTTACTCCCGCTAACCCCCATGCTAATTTCTTTTAAAGAAAAGAAAATGGGGAGATAGGAAAGTGGTGAAAAAGGGAGCACAAAGAGGGAAAGACAGTAGGGAAACCAGCTCAGGATGTACAGGATGGGTGTAGGGAACGTCCATAGCTGTCCATTTCTTTACCAGCAACAGCTGTGCATATGTTTGAAATTTGGTGTGAAATTTGAAACCTTCCATCTGTGAGAGAGGGGTGAGGACAACAAAATATGTTGTACTGCCAATTAGAATTATCTGTTTACATGTCCAGCGGACATGTGTGCAAATTGGGCAGCTATGTATGGGGCGTAATTTTTTTGTGGGAACAGATTGCCCTTTTTTCATTTTTTTTTTCAGGTGAGAGTGGAATGTGAGGTAGAGGAAGTAGGTATATTTGGGGAGGTAAACAAACAAGACAAACAAGATGCATACAGGGGCGGAGTTTGACACATGGGGTGGGTGAACACAATTGACGGGGAAGGATGTTTGGAAATTGCAAGCCCATGAGCCCACAGATGGTAACAGTGGAACTGAGATCCTCACCCATGGGCAGTCACCACTGCACCTTCACTGCCCTGAGGGTGGCTGTGCTGAGGGCTGTGTAGGACGAGCAGGCTCACCCGAGAGATGTGCCACTCTCACCTCGAGCTGGCGTAGGGGATCAGCGACTGAACGCTGGATCTCCCTACGCACCACAGCCCGGACCCTAGCAAGGGTGTCAGGTGGCCCTCCTCCACCCATGCTTGCACGGGGGGATGAGCCCCATCCCCTGCAGCGCTTCCACCTGAAGGTGGCACAGGACCAATGGAGGAGGGGAGCCCGGGCTGGGCACCAGAGCCGCTGGTGCCAGGTGCACTCGCCAACTGAGGAGAGACAGGTGGGTCCGCTGGGACCGGCCTTCCTATACGTTCTGTGATTAGGTGTGTTTAATTACAACATAAACAACAGCATTCCAGATTAGTTGTAACAGCATGCAGTAATATTCTCATTAACCCAACACACCAAGGTTCCAACAGTTGAACCGCAAGCATAACACATGCATATATTGAACGACAGTGGATATTCCAACAGCATGCAGGGATGTTTGGTAGCAACAGGCCATCATGAACGTGGTGTTTGAACATGGCACATGCATCAACATCAATGCAAATATTTATAAAACAATAGGACATATGTCCCAACAAATATTTAAGATTACACATACCCATTGAGGTGTGGAATTGCATGGTTTATGCACATACAGTAGGGTGTAGAAAAAACCTCAGTTAACATCTTATAATGACCTTTTAGTCTACACTACATTCCCAGTGACTGCAAGTGTATATCCCCTACCTGTATTATTACACTTGCCACCATACATTAGGTTGTGTCATGGGTTTGGCTAGTTCAATATATGCCTGACTTATATCTGACATGCTAACTGTCCAGGATGCAGATGTTACTGCTACATATTTCTTGTTTGCATTTATATTTCTTTATCTACATATCTGGGATGTTTTCACATGACATTTTCACTGATTTGTACAGAACCCTGCATTTCTTGACACACTCACATTTCTGGTGAATAATTACATGCTACACATGTGCCAGGTTTACTTATTCATGCCAGCCAGTAACTGACTATTGTGGACTGTATATATGTTTCACAGCTACTAGCACTTCCATCACCCACTTTATATGGGACTGCATAACTCTGATTTGCCAGCACATTTTCAAACAGTACTGTTTGTATAATGCAAGGGTGCAAAAACATTTCAGACTCTGTGACACAGACACACTCTGGGTTTTAGATATTTATTAATGACATTGCACACTTTTCCACAGGCTCACTCCTTTATTTGTTTTAACGGTGTTTATGGCAGACATGTTCAAGACATATTATACCTTTATTAATAGGTTAGAACAATCTCTTTTCAGGCTCACTCACTTATGTTATATGACAGTGCCTGCAGAGATATTATTCCAGACATATGTTACCTTTCTTAATGGGTTACTACACTCTTTTTCTGCCTCTCTGACGTTTTTATCTGACAGTACATGCAGAGGACTTATTCAGGCAATTCTATGGCTGTTTTATTGGACTACAACACTTTCTTTCATGTTCTCTCCCATATTTTATATAACAATACATGCAGAATAATTACTAACCTGTCTGGTGGCACAGCCTTAGCAGCCTATCAGCATAGGCTTGCTGATTCGTAGCACGGTCACCTGCAGCTGTAAAGTAAATGAAGGGATATTGAGACATACCTATCCGTTATACATACTCCATTATCAATTCTTACATACTGCATTCCATGGCTACATACTCAGTTGTGGGGCATTCTGTATCCCACGGGCCTCCTGTATCCACTGGTTCAGGCGGTCCTGCTTTCGTATCTTCAGGTCTGCATGGTAGTGAGGGACCTGCTCACCAGTCCGAGGAATGCCTGTGGCACTGGTGAGGTCACGAGCTAACCGGTTCCAAGCCTCTGCCTTGTACTTCGTCCCTTGGAACTGGCACTGCAGGAGTCTTGACTCATGATGGTGGACAAGGAGCCAAACCATGTATTTGGACTCCTCGATGCCCCAACGTTGCGCTCGGAAGTGTGAACCCTCTCCTGCACCTGCCATTCTGACTGCAAATGTGAGCTACAATCAGTTATGGTGAGTATTCCCACCTATGGGGCTTAAATATGCCACATTTCCTGCACTTTTTTGTGATTGGCCATTTTGTAAAATTCTCGGCTGACTGCAGACCTGCTTAGTAATGGTTAAACTACCATTCATAAGTTTATGAATGTTAATAGTGGCTGCTTCCCCTATGTTGTCATGGCTTAGTGGTTCTGTACTTTGATTATGATGCACAGGGTCCTGGGTTCGAACCTTGTTATTCGTTTATTTTAATACTGTCTAGACAGGCTAGGGGGTGTGGCTGTGTTTAAGTAACTTAGCTCTACGTTGCTCCATGGTGCCCTACGGTGCCCTGGTTGGTGCGGTGTGCACGTCCGCGCAAACACATTGCACTGGGTAAAGCACTTTTAAACTTTGGGCAACTCTATTGCACTGGGTAAAGCACTATTAAACTATGGGCAACTCTGTTTAGCTGGATAAAGCGCTATTAAACTATGGGAAACTCTGTTTAGTTGGGTAAAGTGCTATTAAACTATGGGTACCTCTGTTTAGCTGGGTAAAGCGCTCTTAAACTATGGGCACCTGTGTTTAGCTGTGTAAAGTGTTGCTTAACAGCAGGCTATTATATATCTGGGTCCTTTAAAAATATATATTTTATTCACTGATACATTGGCCATGTCACTGCTTTTAATAAAATTTTAATCATATATGTCTGGTATTATTTCAAATGCTGATTTAAAACATAAATAGGAAGGGGAGTGGTGGGACTCGAACCGTGAATGCCTTCTCTTTGTACATACAGTCTACCATTATGCTATTGCAATTTGGTGCAATTTCCATAAACATTCTTTCTTATGCTCTTCCATGTCAGAATTGCTAACTCTAGCTAAGCAATGGGCACACCCGCACACACACACACAAATACGGGCAGCTATATCGTGGATTTAAAAAAATATATATGATTATTTACTTTATATAAGTATGATGGGGGTTTACAGTGTCAGGGAGTGTGGTGTTGGGTGCAAGTACATTTGAGTGAACTCGATCTTGTGTTGACATTATGCTTTTTAAAACCTTGCAGGGGCGTGCACATTTAGACTGCTCGGCAGTCGGACACACCCCCTGCTTTCCTACTCAGTCCATGTAAGAGTTACGGTTGAGTCAGCGTGCCCTCATGAATATTCATGGCACGCTGACGTCAAACTGTTCAACTGCAGCCTCCGAGTAAGACTTATTAAGTCTTACACGGAGAATTAGTGAAACCGGGGGATAGTATACCAGATGAGGCAGACATGCCTTTCCAGGTGCCATGACATGTATATGCAATTAGTTTTCTACCTGCATATCTCTAAGTCCCCTGCTTCACTGTCCAATTACTTTCAGTATTGCTTACAGCTTTACTTTGTTTTATATGTCATGTATCTTGTAACTGCAAGTGGGACTGTTCCATTGTCTCTCCTACCATCAGATAGTCCCACCAGTGTCAGGGTAATGCCCAATGGGCAGACAGTGGGTGTGCACCCACCAACGTAAATGTCACCATCTGCTTTAGACCTGTTTGTTCATAGTGCCATGTCCTTCTCCATGTATCCTGTTGTTAATGTGCAATGGTTTTGTCAGCTTGATTTGGCTTAGTGTTAAAACTAGCCAGTCAAACATTCATGCTTGCCTCAATTACATCTGGTATTCGAATGGAATACCACTGACAAGCTGTCATATGACAATTCATGGTGGCTGTAGTACATCAGGGCATGGTACTTCCATTGAGTTTAGATGACCCATGTGTATGCCTTTTGGAATGGTGTGGTAGTATAATAAGAATATGATCTCCTTGGTGTCTTGCAGGTAATCGTTTGCTAAGCCACGTCTGCAAAATGCTTCTGAGCTCCTCCAGACTGATCACTGCTTGTTCAGGTCATTGTTTCTACCTGACTTAATTGCCCCTTGCAGTTGCAATGTTTACCACTCATGAACTGCACCAATGTCCTACACAGAAAGCCAGGGGTGGCTCGTGCTATAGGACTGTGGGACTGCAGCCTCCTCAGCTGTAGAAAGAAGAAAAAGACAAACAAAAAAACATATTGTGAGTCCCAGAACTCTGTGCATGCATGCTTGGAGTTCCTGGAACTTAGAGAACTCCAAACTGCTGTGTCAGCTGTCCAGATAGGGAGAAAGGCATCTCTGCCCTGCTGATGCCCAGAAGTCTATATGCAGTGATGACCGCAATAGAACAGAAAAACTCCAGACTGCATCACCTGGAGGCTGGAGCCTACTCTCACGGGGAAACCAGCCAGGAGGACAGTTGAGGCTACACTCTCATGGGGAAGCCAGACATCAGCTAATGCAGGACTGAGGATACTGCAGATGGTTCGGGAACACTGAATGGGACATGAACTCAGGGAACTGAGAACAACTCACTGAATTGAGGATACTGCAGATAGACTAAACACTCACTGAATTCAGGTACTGGTGTGTGTGTATGTGTGTGTGTGTGTGTGTGTGTGTGTGTGTGTGTGTGTGTGTGTGTGTGTGTGTGTAATGTCCCAGTTGCTATATACTGGTGGCTAGAGAGAACTTAGGATACATGCTGGTGGGCTTCAACCCTGTACCTTGGGTGCAGGTGGCAAGAGCCTGAATTCCATACCCACCACCATTTGTAAAAAAAAATTGCAGATTTTTGCCTCATATTTGTTCTGTTCTGTTTGTCATAAAATCTGTTGTTTCTGTATTTTTGTTTCCTCACACAGTCAATAGTACAGTGGTGTAGTGGTCGCATTGCTGCTTGACAGCTGCAGGTTCTCTGGTTTTATTCTTGGCTGGGGTGCCTTCTGTGTGGAGTCTACATGTCCTCCCATCTTACAAAGGTGTGTTTCTCTGTGGGCCTCTGCTGAAATTTGGTTTTTGCTCCAAGTCAGACTTTCCTGGCTAACAAATGTTAAATAAATAAAAATGACAGGCATTTGAATTTCAGACTTCATATTCTTCAGAAAGTACATGGTAACACAAAACCTTTTATTATAGCAATTTTCTAAGTTTATAAGATGGATATTTGAAATTTGCCCCTATTTTTGGGACTGTATTCCCCCATTATGAGCTTCTTCTAGGTTTTTGTGCTAAGGTTGAGAGCTATGGTGAGAACTGAATTCACTGAATATGTTTGGGGGCTATATTCCCCCATTACTGGCTTTGTCCATGTGTTTTACTAAGATGTTGAGAGCTATGGTGAGAACTGAATTCAATGAATATGTTTGGGGGCTGTATCCCCCCATTACTGGCTTTGTTTAGGTGTTTTGTGCTAAGAGGTTGACAGCTATGGTGAAAAGTGAATTCACTAAATGGTAGCCATTTAAGTTTCAGTCATCCTCTCTTTCACAAAACAGCTGATTTGGCATAGTGGTATATTAGTATGACTGTTTTGCACAGGGTCTTGGGTTCAAGACTTGATAGTAAAATGTATGGTGATAAAACAGCATTTTATTCTAGCAACTTTCCAATATTATACAAGCAATGTTTAAAATGTGTCCCTGGTTTGGGGCTTTTGGCCCCCACCACTAAATTTTGGCTTTTTCCTAGATTTCTTGTGCTGCAAAGTTCAGAGATACAGCTGAGTGTTGAGTAGATTTTACAAGGAGCTGAGAGCTGCAGGGGAACAAAAGTTCAGTGCGGCTTATGCTGAATCTGCTTGCATTGTTAATAGCAGTATGCACATTACAGTGCTTATGGTAAATGGGGCGAAATAACCAAGGAATGAGACATTTGAATGGCTGCAGGGGGAGGCTCCATTCGATCATGATTTTCTGAGGAGGGAAGGGCAGCAAACTCAAAGACAGCCCCGGCTGAACTATACATCTCAACTGTCCAGATTTTGCAGAATGAATAGATTTTTTGCTTCTTATTTTTGGTTTGTTCCTCATAAAAGTTGTGGTTTTCTGGCAAATCATTTAGGAATGAAGTCACTAAATATTGACAGACATTGAGTTTCAGATGTCATAACCTTCAGAAAAATGCATGTTAAAGCAAGACCTGTTATTCTATCAACTGTCTTAAGTTTATACAAGAGCAATTTTTAGTACTGTTTGTATGTTCCCCCAGTATATTTGGCCTTGTCTAGATTTCCTACATTACGAGGTTGAGAGGAACATGCAAATAAATCACTTTATAAAACTAGGAATATCCAAACCCCTCAACTGTCCCCAATTTTGGCTCAAAATGTTGCTCTCCCCCTAATAATCCCTCTGCAAAATGGCAATTTTGGAAGAAAACGTGGAGGGTTTACAATTAGAAATAACTGTAATGATCAGAGTTATAGATTATTTTTATTTCAGAAATGCATGTAGATTCTCTTATTTTGTCAGCTATTCAAGTTAACAGTACTAATGTTAAAAATGTGTCCCTTCTTTGACAGGTTCCCAGCTGTATTGTGTGGCAATTTTATATTTTTGCATTACAATTTTGGTCCATTTTTCATAAAATTGTGGTTTTCGGGCAAATTAGTGGCAAATCATTAAAGATTGAAATTAGAAAATAATGGCAGACACTTGAGTTTCAGATTTCATACCCTTCAGAAAATTCATACTAATGCAAGACCTACTACTATTTTATTATCTTTCTAAGTTTATAAGAGCAATATTTAAAAATTGTCCTTATTTTTGGGCCTGTGTCCCACTTCTCTGTATGGTTTTGTCCAGATTTCTTGCTCTGAGGTTGAGAGGTATGAGTGTCAGAGCCATCACCATTAGCCACAGACATTTCAAATAGTGACTCTGGGTGTGTCCAAGCAAGGCAAGGAGCAGTTATGTAGTGTAAGTGTGCAGAGTATTCCCCCATTCAAGGAAGACACAAGTACAACAGTGGCTTTTCATCCTTGATTTTGTAGAATGTTCTGGTTTTCTGCCATATTTTTATGCTGTTGATTTATGTTTCTTATTATTCAGAAAATGCATGATGTCGCAATGCCCTGTTGCTCTGTGTTTAAGTAGCAATGCTCCCACAAGTCTGTCAGATATGAACACTGTTTCCAGAAATTAAAGAATGATACCCTGTACTGGTACTGTTTACTTTGGTATTGTATGGCATTGTGAGTGATGCAGTTGCTCTGAATAATAAGGTATCACTCATCACTGTCACCCACACTGTGCTACATAATATAACTGTCTAGGAATCCTGTATAAGAGTGTTGTAATACAAGGTCAGAATGTAAATCCACAGGAGAATTATAAGACAGAAATCAGATAGGAGATATATAGCAATATCTATATAGCACACACAACTGTGATGGACAGTGTTTTAGTTTTAGCAGACACAGCCATGGTCTGAATCCTGAGAGTGGAAGTAGGCTGCATACAGAATCGTACCCCACAACTGTACAGATAAGTCCAGAATGTCCAGTATATCGGCCCATATCTGCTGCCTGTCACTCTGTCCCCCTGGGAAATCAGTGGGATGATCCCAGATGTATAGGCAGCAAACAAGAAATGCAACTAATTGTCACACATCTATAAGAACAAACCTGTCACTCTAGCAACTCCCCAAACTGTTATGAGAGTAATAAGCCAAGCATGTCTTATCGACACCCCCATGTTGTCAAGCTGTGACCAGAGTGTGTACAGTAACAGAGTGAGATGTATGTGCATAATAGTAATGTGGAATCTGGTACTTTGTGTGGCAACATTCAGGTAGTGCTAACAAACATTGTTCCCACAAGTCTGTCAGATATAAACACTGTGCCCAGAAATTAAAGATTGATACCCTGTACTGGTACTGTTTACTCTGGTATTGTATGGCATTGTGAGTGTTGCAGTTGCTCTGAATAATAAGGTATCACTTATCACTGTCACCCACACTGTGCTACATAATATAACTGTCTAGGAATCCTGTATAATAGTGTTGTAAGTCACTAAAGGTTGAAGAAGGCAATAGCCTACATATTTCCTGGTTCACCTGCATGTGGTTAAGTCATGGCCAGAGTCTGTGCAAAAAGAGATGGACAGGTATGTGCATAACATCAACCTGGAATCTGGGAGTATGTGTAGAAACTGTTAGTATTAACAAACAATTCCTCCACAGGTATACCAGGCAAGAGGTGTATACTGCAGGTAAAACCAGTCCATGTATATAGTTGTCGACAGCTGTATCACTATCCAAACTAACGCAATAGGGTAGTGTAGTAATACTTGTAAGGTACAGAAAACAGCACTGACTATGAAAGTAATGCAAACTACAGGAATATGCTAGTTGTTAATTGACATCTTTCTCTCCTCCCCACTCCAACAATACACTAAATACCCACCTCAGCTGGTACGTGATGACTCCACTGTAATGTTGAGACATATGTCCTAGTGTTTGATAAATATATAAATCTCTTTCTATGCGTGTGCTATGTTGAAATACTCCAACATTGGTGGCATAGTGCTATCAATGTACCTGCATGCTGTTGTTATTACCACTGTGGTCCCATATATGCATGTGTTACGTTTGCTATGCAACTGTTCCGTATCTGGTGTCTGGGTTAATGGGAATATCTATGGATGCTGTTATACCTAATCCTGGAATGTGTTGACTATTACTAACCCACATATGTTGATAAACCATAAACACCATAGCACGTATGGGAATGCAGGTCCCAGCGGACCAACCTGTCCCACCTCAGCTGGCCATTGCACTGGGCACCAGCATGTCTGGGGCCCAACCTGGGACCTCCTCATCTGTTAGTCCTGCACCACCTTCTAGTGGAACCACCTTAGGTGATGGGATTCACCCCTCCTGGGAGCAGGCATGGACAGGAACCTGTCACCCATTGCCAGGTTTGGGTCGTGGTGCATAGCGAGCTCCGAAGGGAGGTTGGAGATATGCTAGGCCAGCTTGAGGGCCTCATGTCATGACTAGAGGGTCGGCCTGGCTCTCCAACTCGGCCCCCAGCACAGCCACCTTCGGGGCTGTGAAGGTGCAGTGGTGACTGCCCATGGGTGGGGACCTCAGTACCACTGTTTCCACTAGCGGGCTCATGGGCATCCGATTTCTCAACACCCCTCCCCATCAAGGTGTTTACCCCCCACATGTATCATATACCGCCCATGTATGCATCTTGTTTGTCTTGTCTGTTAACCTAAGGACGAAACGTCAACCAGAGCAGTTAATAAATCCTTTATTGGAAAGCCACCACACTTAAAAACAAGCGCTTTCACTCGGTACAATACCTAGCTTTTTCAAGTTCATTGAAAATGCAAAATATTTAAGTGTTATATACCAAACCTGAGTCACATAATATGCATAATTAATTAATTAAGTCATTAAGATGTTACAGGGATATTCATGAGTAAAACACCAAAGCATGAAATTTGAATACTGATTCCCATATAACGTAAAGAATAAAATGCAGTGAATGTGAAACCTAAAAACCATTGAATAAATACATAAATATGTGTGAATCATAACTTGTAAAACACTTAATTGATTAAAAAACGTGTGTTCAGCCACGAAAGAATGTGGTGAAAAGTTCATCAACCAACTTGAACAATCTCATGTTGTTCAAAAACTAAATATTACACAATTACTTTTGTAGTTTAAGTTGTTAAAAATAATGAATATTTAAGAATAATGAATATTGAGAATAAAATATTAAGCTATTAAAATATTAAATAATGGCTTATGCCAAAGCTTAAACAAAAAAATATATATACGTGTGTAAAAAAATGTAAATAAATATGTATGTAGATAGATGAATTCAAATATATTTAATAACTAGTGCGTGTAATAATATGTTGCACGAAGGTATTTTAGTTTCGTTTAATTGCATTTTACATGATGAGACCAATGTATACCTTCGTGCAACATATTATTACATGCACTAGTTATTAAATATATTTGAATTCATCTATCTACATACATATTTATTTACATTTTTTTACACACGTATATATATATTTTTTGTTTAAGCTTTGGCATAAGCCATTATTTAATATTTTAATATCTTAATATTTTATTCTCAATATTCATTATTCTTAAATATTCATTATTTTTAACAACAACTTAAACTACAAAAGTAATTGTGTAATATTTAGTTTTTGAACAACATGAGATTGTTCAAGTTGGTTGATGAACTTTTCACCACATTCTTTCGTGGTTGAACACACGTTTTTTAATCAATGAAGTGTTTTACAAGTTATGATTCACACATATTTACGTATTTTTTCAATGGTTTTTAGGTTTCACATTCACTGCATTTTATTCTTTACGTTATATGGGAATCAGTATTCAAATTTCATGCTTTGGTGTTTTACTCATGAATATCCCTTTAACATCTTAATGAATTAATGACTTAATTAATTAATTATGCATATTATGTGACTCAGGTTTGGTATATAACACTTGAATATTTTGCATTTTCAATGAACTTGAAAAAGCTCGGTATTGTACTGAGCGAAAGCGCTTGTTTTTAAGTGTGGTGGCTTTCCAATAAAGGATTTATTAACTGCTCTGGTTGGCGTTTCGTCCTTGGGTCGTGAAGTGTTCTTTTTTGGTTTTGATCACATTTTGCTTGTCTGTTAACCCTTCCAACCTACCTCCCGAAATATACCTACTATCCCTCCCCAACATCCCACTCTCACTTGGAAAAAAAAGGGCAATCTGCTCCCCCCCAAAAAATATCACCCCATACATAGCTGTCCATTTCACACACATGCCCCCTGGACACATGTAATCTGGTGTAATTGGCATCACAACATATTATTGTTGTCCTCACCCCGTCTCTCAGGGGTTTGAGTGTCCAACTCTACATCCAAATCAACATATATGCACAGCTGTTGCTGTAGAAGAAATGGACAACTATGGACCTTCCCTACACCCTCCTGCAAATCCCTAGCCATATGTCCTATTGTCTTTCCCTCTTTGTGCCCCTTTTTTACCACTTTCCTATCAACCCTTTTTTCTTTTCTTTTAAAAAACTTAGCGGGGGGTAAGCAGGAGTAAGCACTTTTAAGCAGCAGTCTGCGGGTTTAAGCCTGTTTGCGCGGGGGTATGTAATGCCTACACAGGTTAAGCAATTTAGAAGCTAACTGAGTATAAGAAACTGTAACCGGAAGTTAACAATGCTTACCTCTGTGCAAAGCTGCGCAAATCCACTTACAACTGCTTAAATGTGCCTTAATCACTCTGTATCCAATGACCCTTGTTCTGCCCACCAACAAAATACCCAGGACCCTGCACACCATAGCCAAAGTGATTTACCACTAAGCCATGTCAGATATACATAACCCTGATGTTTTCGCAAACATATCATCTAGCACAGTAGTTCAACAGTACAGGAAATGTATTTAACATGTAGCTGTATGTGTGTGTGTTTATGTATATTTATATCTAAATAGTTATAACATATATATATATATATGTAAATATATATATATATATATATATATATATATATATATATGTATATATATATATATATATATATATATATATATATATATATATATATATATATATATATATATGTAAATATATACACATATATATGTATATGTATATGTATATATATATATATATATATATATATATATATATATATATATATATATATATATATATATATATATATATATATATATATATATATACATATATATATATATATATATATATATATATATTATATATGTATAAACATATATACATACATATGCATACATGTATAGATATATATGTCTATATATATATATATATATATATATATATATATATATATATATACAGCAATAAATATATGTAAGCATAAATATATATCTATATAGTATATAGGTATATACAGACATATATTGATAGATATAATAGAGAATATTACAAAAACATATATGTCCAAATGCACCGTTAATGGGGGTGAGGGGGCCCAAACAACATACATCTTGTACGTATAGATATTCCCCCCACAGCCAAACACGTCTGCCCTGCAAGACAATACCAGCTGTTGCAAATTCATAACCAGGACCTGACACAACATGGGCACAAGATGTTAACAGTACTCCATCCTACCTGTATGATGTCAGGCTGGTATCAGTAACATATCATGTGTTACAATCTGGCTACCATAGGGAATGTACAATGTGGAAGCAATCAACATTCCTAAGATACATATACACAGACACATATATGCTGACATTTATATGTATATATATATATATATATATATATATATATATATATATAGATAGATATACACACACACACACACACACACACACACACACACATATATATATATATATATATTTATATATATATATATATATATATATATATATATATATATATATATGTAGATATATATGTAACTACACATATACACACAGAGATATGTATAGGATGATACATATGTAGAAGGTGCACACAATACGGAACAGCCACTATGACTACACTTGCCACCTGACCAACTAGACACTGTATGAGCCACCCATACGAATGACAGTTGTTGCCTGCAACATATGCCTACAGAGAGGTCAAAGGATATAACACCACACACAGGTTTGCATACATGGGAAAGCTTTGTTTGTGTACTATTACAGTAGCATACACCACGTCATATAGCTGTTTAGACTGACATACATATAAACAGAGTAATGCAACTGTGAAACAGTTATATTAATACAGTAGTCTGGAAAGGTTGACATATGTTGCTGTCCAGGCCAAGGCCTTCAAGTAGTACAACAGTAAAGACAGACTGGGCCACAGGATAACACTCAACAGTAAGTAATGCAGATGTATAGTCCAGCAGCCTCTAACTACACTCTGTACACAATTACTAGGGGGTAAAGACCTCAGTTGACACAATGGAATGTATCTGTTACATAACAAGGCATAACTGACACCATCACAAACACACTGACAAACAGAACAGTCTGTATGGCAGAAAGCAGTAGGCCTGCATTTACCCAAGGTGAATTGTATGGTAATGTACATCCAGATAACTAAAGGCAGCTTACCCCTGATACCCTCACATGTTGTAATAGCCTTGGTTAGTTATGGTGCATCCCCCCATAGACTGAATAATACATGGCTATATACCACTGTTACATACACTGGCCTCTGGAGTGCATAAGGGCACACATATATTGTGTAGATGAAGCCCACACATATATGGACACAACCCCACAATATGTGTGGGGACCACAACAGCAGTGGACTGATGGCAGAAATGGCAGCATGACGTACTCACAGTCCACTACATAACAACCCCTGACAGCATGTCATATGTACAAAGCCTGATATGTAAGTGGAGGACAGAGGCTGGAACACAGGCCCATATGTGAAATACTGTTGTCATACACTAAGCAAGTCGCTGGTGTTGCTGGTGTTACAGGATAGTCTGCAACAGACCTTTAGTCAGGAATATGAAGTTAGAAACAGACATGGATGTAGCCATGTACTGATAGCACTCAACACACACACTGCCAGTGATATATCTGACAAAAGACCTGTGTGGTGGACAGACAAAACATAATAGGCACACCTCTGGCCATCAAGTGGATAGGCCCACAGTTGAGAACTATGCAGACAGACTGCATTTCAAGTTAAACTAGTATGTACACACAAACCCTGAACACTGCTGCTATACAATGCATACAACAACACTACTCACACTCTGTCTGTAGTTCTGGAACCCCTTACAAATATGTAGCTGGTCTGAGTGTGCAGGTTCTCTTGTAAGAGGTATTGTTACCTGCTGTTTGTAACACTGCTGCCCACACACAGGAAGGATGTCCACCATACAGGAAAGGTAAAGGGACCACGTCCACATGATGTAGGGATTTATAGTAGGTGGTTGCCATGACAGTAGTAATTGAAAGTCCTATACAGCATGCTGCATGCAGGTAGCAACTGGAGGACACTGATCAATGCAGAGGACATCACCTGATCATGTGCATCACCTACAAAATCTATGCTGCAATCTATTCAAAGGAGCTCAATCCATTTACTGGAGGGAGAGAGAGAGAGAGATTGAAAGGTAAAACCAAAAAAAAAAAAAAAACATCCAGCAAGCTATCCAGAAGACACTTCATTTCCAGAACAGGTATGGGTATATATGGGATAGATGATGTGGAATGATTTATATGTTTTATATGTGCCATCAGGTGTTGTTGTAATTATGTTCAGCTGAACAACTGCTAAGGACAATAGAGTCTGTCCCTGTGGGTAGTGGGCCATACCTGTCAATCGTGCAGAGCAGCAATGACTAATAAGATGTAAGCTATCATAGTGTGTGTTGTGTAATGGGAAGTATGTATATTACTGTGGTCAATAGCTGGTGGTGGAAGTAATGCCATAATGATGGACATGTGGGTTCCACAGTCCACCTCTTGCAGGATACTCATGTTAACCTGTATTGTAGCATGCAGGAATGCCATAGGTGTGTAATAGGGTTACCTGCAATCTGGCCCTACATATACCCCCCTAATGTCAGGCTGTGTCCATATGCGGCACCTGTCTGTGTTGTAGGATGACAGAACAGTGCAGCTGTGCAGGAAGATGTTGTGAGATTGTGGACATGATGCCTGAATGTACCCCATATATAGGTATGCATATATGTGTGTGTAAATATATATATATATATATATATATATATATATATATATATATATATATATATAACATATATATATATATATATATATATATATATATATATATATATATATATATATATATATACACACATACACACATATATCTACATGTATATCCACAAATATACAGATACCCATGTGTAGACATATATATATAAACACATATACACAACATGATATATATCTACACATTTATAGATATATACCTATATGCACATGTCTACATATATACAAACACACACACAAACATATATGTATGTAAATACATGTCCCCTATATTTCCACCACAGTTCTGCATGCTATGTGCGAGGGAACAGCACACATAGCAATACACAGAGATATCTACAGCTGTCAGTGTGTGCAACATGGATGGGTATGTCACATGTGAACCCTTTGTTGGGACCACATTGCCCTTGTCTGTGAAGTATGGGATGGGAATATGGGGAAGTAAGGCTGTTATAGTTGTGGAGGTGGTCAGGGTTGGTAGATATAGAGGACAGCCTACAGGGGTGGTATGTGACACATGTGGTGGGTAAACACCCTGGATGGTGTGTGTGGTCTGTGATGTGGATGCTCCATGGGCCCCAGTATGGACACAATGGGAACAAGTCTCCCACCCAATGCTACTCATAACAGCAGTCCACATTCCAAAGGTGCCTGGCCTGGAGGCTGAGCAGGAGGAGGATGTGGGCCCTGTGAATGTGTACTGGGTGCCTCAAAGTGATGTAGCACATCTCACATGTGTCTTTGGAGCCCATTATGGAACAGACCCTGGACCTGACCTCGAGGGACAAGATCATGTCTGTGTGTGCCCCCAAGGGGGGACAACATCCCCTCAGTTGGTTCCACCTGAAGGTATTGCTGGGCCAGTACATGAGGAGGCCCCATGGTGGGTCACACATGTGATGTAGCCTGTTAACATGGGCAGATGAGTCTGGAGAGGTGGTTCTGCTGGCCAGTAGTACACATACATGCTAATGTGTCACTGTTATAGAATATATGTCGGTAGTCATAGTCTACATAATCCCAGAACATATCCAACAGCAGGCATAGATAACCCCAATAACACAGAATGTCAGATGTGCAGCAACCACATAGCAAGCATACCACAGGTGTATATGGAACCATAGTGGCCCTGACAATAGCATGCAGGTGAATAGTCTGTAACAGGCTAGCAATGATAGTGTCCACACAGGGAACATGGCTACAAACACATTGCACAAAGTGTGGTACAATACAATATCTGCCCCGCTGGTAGGTAAGCTGCAGCCATACCTATTGAGTTGTGTGTACAGTTTGTTGTCACTGATATGGTGTGGGAGCTGACAGTGATGTGTATTAAGAACTGTGATAACCTTGCTGCATGACTTGCTCACACCTGTGTCCATCTTTATGTCTTTCAGGCAAGATGTCCCATGGAAGGCTTCTGGCATACTCAGCTGCTGAGAATGACATTGTGGTCAACCACCTAATACTGCACTACCCTATCTTGTTTGATTGGGCCACCCATGATCAGCAGGAGTGGACCTGCCTGTGGAATAACCTACTCCACAGGGTCAATGATGTCGGACTGCACAATTGCAGGTCTGGTATCATTGTTCTGACCTACTTTGCAAAGCTCATCGGCATGCTGCTGCAGTCCGGGGGGATTACCTCACCACAGGGGGGGTCATGTCATCCATCCCCCCCGACATGTGGAGGAGCTCCTAACCAGCCTCATGGCACCTGCCCGTCCGCATAGCCACTAACCGCTGGACAGCTTTATGGAGATGGGTGCTACTTCACACACTGGCTGAGGAGCATGCAGGTAAGGCCACAGGGCACATCAGTAGACCACTGTTGCATATTTATCTACATCTGTACAGGTAGATCATGCATATCTGACATGTCATAGATATAGTTTGTTGCTGCATAGTAGTGATAAACAGATGTGCATATGTGGTAGTATTGTGGACATGTACTGTTGATGTATTGTAAAGCTGCACCCACCCTGTAGCAATGTCTCCGGTGTGGCCACTGACTTTGCATCTCTCACGCTTTTATGTAGGTCCCTCTGGTATACCACCAAGGCAGCAGCCTGCAGCTGGTGAGTATGGTTTATGTAGATGCTTGCCAATACACCAGGCATGTAACGGATATGGTATATTCCATGCACACATCTAACATACCTACCCTGAATGCATGCTGTACATGTGCACGTATTGTTGCTGTTAAATGCATGGCATCACAGTGGTGACCATGATTGGGTATTTGAAGGGTATGTCAGACACCTGCAAGATAAGTAACATCCTGTCATTGCAAAATGTGTCCACAGGGACTAACATAATGGTGGGAAACATGACCTACAGTAGGGACATGTTTGGAACAGCACCCATATACAATGCAACACCAGTGTATATACCTGTAGAACAATGGCAACTGTTGCAGAGTTACAATATGGCATAACATATTACTGTGGTCCACATTATCAGCTGGGACTAGGCTGTAACATGTAGTGTTCAGTGTATGGGACACTGCACACTGACACACATGTGTAGGCTTTACTTGTCAAGCATCTGCAAAAAGGCTGAAGGTTGGGGGGTGTCAGCATGACACACCAGTGCACTGCAGCAGGGATCCTAAGGATGCTAAGAATGGGTGTATCTGCACATAGTCAGGTTCAGGAACTGTGGCAAAAATAGCCCTACCCCCACAGCAATAGTGATGGCAGTGTGTGAACACCAAGGGATGTGCACATGAGTAGACCTTGCAATCATACAGATTAGGGGGACATGTGTAGGGCAGACTGAACATACACTGGCAAATGCAATTGGCCAACGCTAATATACCCCTGCCAGGAGTAGTGACTGCTGTAGTACACATAACAATAGATGCAACAAGCCATCATGATAAGGGTGTGCACACATATGCTCACACGGAGTGTATGCATCGCAGTCAGCATCTGCACACCTAACACATTCTGTAGACACTGCATGTGAAAGTACAGGACATATGTCACATATTGGGCTCATGTACTGTTAATATATGTGGTGATGTAGTCCCATTGCAGATTAGGGAAGGGTGCGTCATATCAATAAAGGTGTGTACACCCCCAATAGCCATGGTATGCTCTGATGGTTGTCAGTATAATAATATTGGATTGGTCATACATTGCCCACTGATGTTGAGAGCTGTAAATCAGACATCAGGCATTCACAAATGACATCTGTCCACATATCATCCCAGGTATGTGTTGCTGAAATACATAGGGGCTATGAGCATGAAAGCTGACATAGCTGACACAGTACTACACATTCAGGAATGGGTTGTACACCTGTGGGATGTGGTGCACAGTACATAGCAGGGTGCCGAACAGGTGCACAGCAATACTGTGTACATGGGTGCAGTAGTATCCAGGGGAAGGAGCATCACCTAGTGACACAGCACATGCATCACACACATGTATACTGGTGCTAGCATGGATTGACTATAGCTGCACCGCATACTGTTGTGTACCATATATTATGCATGTTGACAGATGGGTAGTAGGAGGACTGTGTGTACTATCATTGTGCAACCTCACCTGTATGTGTGCATCCTGGTGGGTAGTCAGTTTGTCTGTAGGGTCACTCTGGTGAAGTGGAAGGCGGTTACTGCATGTAGGATGCTTGTATTCATGTATGTGTGTTTGTGTGTGTGGCCATGTATGCACATGTGTGATTGTGTGGTTGTTTATACAGCAGTACCTCCCTTTGGGATCGTGCATTACATGGACATGGACTGCTACATTACACAACAGGAATACTTGTCATGTATGTAATCACAGGACAGCTAATAGTATAATAAGGTCTGTAGCATGGAACAGGCATTGAGAGGGAAGGTAGACATTAGGTATACCCTTAATATCACATTCAGCAGAGAGGTGGCCAACAACCCACATATGCAGCACTACAGATGCATTGGGGAATTAGTAATCAACACCAGGAAGTGTATCCATATATTACAGTTGTCACATGATAGGCTGATTGAGCAGCATATCTGGCATGTACTGAGCAATACATGCACATAACACTCCAGTGCGTGATAGTATGGAGTGAACATAGTAGCCCCCACATATGGGGCCACTCATGATGTCCGGACATACAAAGGGTGAATACTGAATGACAGCAGTGAGGTCATTTAAAACCATTACACACAGGTCAGGCAGGTATTGTAGTAGCAGGTCTTGTGTTGTGATCACTTTTCTAGGCATTTGGAGGACTGATACGTTAATGAGTGGTATCAATGAATGTATGTTACCAAGTGTGATGCAGGATGGGGAACGGATGGAAATATATGTGGGACTGTCTTTAAAGTCACGGACTGGTAGGTATTAAGGTGGTGTGTGTGTGTGTGTGTGTGTGTGTGTGTGTGTGTGTGTGTGTGTGTGTGTGTGTGTGTGTGTGTGTGTGTGTGTATACTGTTATGCAATGCTGTACAGGTTTTAAAGTGCATTTATTGTTTCCCCCACAGGTGGCAATCTAATGTTAGTGTCTATACAGACACAGAAGATGATGACAGTACTGCTGAGGCACAGGTGGGGTTGTCAGGGGCCAACACAGCACCATCATTTGACATCCCCGTTTTAGCCACTCCAACCCCGCACACAGTTTCAGTGCTTCTACATACCCCATCACCAGTGGCCATTGCGGGGGGACAGCCGGCATTTGGTGGCAGTGCACAGGAAAGTGTGGTGACCATGTCTACTATGTCTGGTCACAGCAGGCATAGCTGGATGTCCGGCATGGCACCACATAGGCAGATGTCCCAGGGTGCTTATGGTAGGGCCCCTGGTCATCATGCCCCTGGCAGACACGACACAGCTGGTACCAGCAGGAGTATGTTTCAGGCTGTCATGGTGGTGCAGGTGCATATGGAATGTTACACCAGAGAAGGCCTGAGGCTGCAGACGGCTACTCTCACATCTGCAAGTAACAACTCCCGTGAACTGTCTGGCACCATCCGCACATTAACTGAGCTCATGGATAGATGGTCTGGTGAGATAATGACCCTCATTGACTGTGGTCTCTCTGTGCTTGAACGTGGGGTGGGAGTGTGACGATGGCCACGTGGACGTGGGCCAGCAACGCCAACAGGTGATAGTCAATGTGGACATGCTAGGACACCAAGGGGCTCCCATAGTGGCAGTACCAGCCCTGGCACTGCGGGGCCGGCGCTAGCCACACCACACCACAACAGGCCACAAGCACGTGGTGCTGGCCAGTCCCAGGAGCGACCTGGTTCCAGCGGACATTTGTCATCATCAGGTGAGAGTAGCACATTGAGACCTGTACCTGGATGTGCCCATGGAACCCTGGCTGGCAGAGTTCACGTGTCCATGACCAGAGTCAGTGAGCTGCACACCCTGCCAGGTATGGTCTGCAGCTGCCCATAAACACCTGTATAGGGCAGCCACATGGCAGAACTGTGCGCATGCAAAACCACACACTATACAAACACACCTAGAGCAACCCCATACCTACACACACCACATCACCATGTCCATTTCACCTCATTAAACCCATTACCCACACACATGGTATCACATGTATGGCCCACCCTCAGCCTCTGGCAAACCAACAACACACCCTGTGCATATGATGATACATGTGCCACATCCCTGTCATCCATACCATCGATGCAGGGACAGACTAATATGGTTCTGATGCACATGGTGACTGTACTACAGTGTATTGCAGTACTGCAGTGCAACATGTTGTAAGAAGTAAAGTGTAATGCATATATGTCAGGTAGTGTAGCCATCCAGCAATGATGCATTATAGCTGTTAGTAACACTGGTTGATTGTGGTCTGTATAATGTTATCAATTTGTGTTGTAGGTATACATGTGTCAGCACGAGGATGGTCTACAATCATATTCCACAATGGGGTATGGCACTGTGGTGACACCATGGCTGTGACATATCTGGAGTACAGTTGAACACATGTCACAGGTTTGTACAACAGTTATTGCTTGTGCCACATGAACAGGTGTCCTGCTGGGGTGTGTATAATCTGCAACCTGATGTAGACCCATCCACATACATGCACACTCTTACTTGGCAACACTGGGACTATTCCCCTACCTAGGTAAGTAGTGATACTGAAGTGTGTGGCTTCCATTGCACACACCACACAGCATTTAGGGTGAGGTGAGTTCCAGGTTGCATGTTACATGCAGAACATCCCCAGACATGTACAGTATGCTAATGGGGGTTGTAATGGGTGTATATGGACAATACATAGTGTGACATACCTTCATATACACATTAACAGACACATAACAGGCAGACACATGTCTGAGAGACCTGGGTCTATCGCTGCTAACTAACTTGACCATGTGTCCAATGTGTTACAGGTAGGCTGCACACAGCACATGCATAACTGGCTTGGATTGTGGTATCAGTTACTTGTATGGTTGATGGTGACAGTGATAACCATAACGTGGTACAGGGGACATATACCAGATGTACCTTGGTGTAATGACAGTGCACACAACACCCACATCCCCCAGTGGATATTGTACTCCCTGAAACCCATGATGACACTCTGACATACCCACCATCACACATTGGCCACAACAGCGATACAACCCATTGTATATCCCAACAGTGGTACTACAGGGATATGCATCTAATGCACATGCCACATGCATAGTAGGGTGTTGCATTGCCATGCCTCATCTATGGGCAGCAGCAACACTATCTGTACTATTGTGTTGCAATGGGTATTGTAATAGGAGTATGTGGCCTTGGAATGCTGTACACTCCAGATATACGGGCATGCATACACACACACGCTTGCCAGAACACAATGGGTATCCCGTGCCTATCAACCCATTTGTACAACACTGTTGTGCTGGTACTGCAAGGCTCGTGTAGCCAGTATGGAGAGGAGATTAACAGGGTACATGTAATGACCCATACAGCAGCAACCACAACTGACTATGGCAATGGGTGCTGCAGTGGTTGTGAAGGCCCTCATGGAATTCCCAAGTACAGGTGTGCTAACACACAAATACTCCTATACTCAGTCATGCACACATACACATGTGTCAGTACTGGGGTGCATTGCTGCAGGTGGTCATAGCTGTGTACCTAGCTATTGTCCAAGGAGAGATGGGTTGTGTAGGGGTTGTATGTACAGTGGCATCCTGCCACCTGCCATGTGGCAGCAGACAATCTATCAACAGACACTACTGTGGTAACCCTCATGGTGAGAGTGACATGCATCAGCCAATCCTCCAGGTGCCTCCTGCACATGGCCACTGAGGTGATCAAGTTGACATGTATGCAACATGCATTACAACACATGGTTAGTGTCTGTGATGGACACCTGTACCCAAGTATGTTCTGTTGACTGTGTTAGTGTAGTGGAGATACCCATGGCATGTGGTGCGTACAGGGTGTTATCTCCAATATGTGCCAGTTCCTACACAGCTGGGCAGACATGCCAGTGTTAATCAAGCTTAGGCTGCCTGTACATATCCCAGCTGGATACCTGCCATCTGCACATATGTACAGGGGCTGACAGTCATCAGCTTGGCATGTAGCTATGCAGTAGGATGAATGTGTTGACAGATAGATGTTTGACAACAATATGTATGCCATAACTACATGTCAGAAGCCCTCACTAATATGTGCTGTACAGATGGTAGTCTACAGTTAAATTCCACATGTCGGATCATTACCCAGTATGGGTTATATACCGTGACACAGTTCACACACCAGGGATACAACAAGGAGGCCTCCGAGTCCAGCTATGCCTGCATGTGTGCCTGTTGTCAGTACTACATTTAGCACTCTACTTTTGCCTGGGTAAGCACTGTCAAAAGTAGTGCCGCCATGGTACACTACATGCCAGTGTGACAGAACGTACTCTGGGCTACTACCCCTGTATGTAAGATATTCATATGGATAACAGTGCTGTACAGGCCTCATATATGTCTGTGTCCCACACATGACACTCACACCCCTTGCTACTGTAATGACAGCACATAGGCAAATGTATTGTACGTGGCATTACATACAGTTATTAAAGATCTCATTGCCCTGTTAAGTTATCTGACTGGGATGTGAGCACTGGTTACCAGGGCTGAGCCATGCTTAGCAGGAATCAACATTGCTGCAATATGACAGCTAAGCTGATTTGTGCACTGGTAAGCGAAGTTTACACTGTGTAAGTGCTCATACGTTTACCCGTAACTTAGTACCGTTTAGCTTCGCTCAAACCCGCACAAACACACTTAAAGCTCTGTATCCAACAGCTCTTGTCCTGCCCAGCAACAAAATGAACAGCCCTTGCAGGTCTTGAACCCAGGACCCTGTACACCATAGTCACAACACTTGACCACTACACCATGACCACTGTGAAGATAACTGTTGTTTTTCCAATATATCTGTCAATACACATATCGATTAGGATTGAACAATTGCCTTTACTTCCACAATTGTGTAGTACATGTTATTAATATGACTGTTGCATCACATATGTTTTATCATAATGTACACATAGCGGATACATACTGTGAGATACATTTGGGGGGGTATACACCACCGTGAGGTTTACACATGACAGGAATATGGATATATACATATAATTGGTTGATATATGTCTACATGTACATACACATGTATATTCATACATATGTATGTATACACATCTGTATAGTGCAACATATATATGGACATGTGTACATCTCTTCGTATGTACATATATATATATATATATATATATATATATATATATATATATAGATAGATATATATATATATATATATATATATATATATATATATATATATATATAGATATATGTATATATAGCTATATATGTATGCACATCCTATGTGTACAGATATGGCTATTTATGTAGATATATATATAGATATCTATAACTATATGTGCATACATATCTATTCTGTTATACCTATTACTGTCAATATATATGTAGATATCCATATGTATATGTGCATATGTATCTCTATCTGTATATGTGTAGACATATATTGCTGCGTATATGTATATATCTGAGTGTATATATATATATATATATATATATATATATATATATATATATACATATACATATCCATCTATACATGTTAGTATGTATATGTGTATAATCTATATAGATATATGGATAATTATTTATACATATATGTTCACCATATGTCCTGAACATAGAGTAGAGCCCTACCTCATCCCGAATAGTCCCAACCTCTTAGTGCAAGGGGGCATCAGGTATGTATTGCAGGTATATATGTAGACTGTTGCTACTATAATAGGAGTTGTCTTCACAGAAATGTTGTGTGTGGGAGGTCACACCTGCTTTTAACATGTGCGCCATTGGCTACTGACAAACACCCTAAGGACATCATAGTACAGTACCACTGCCGGGACAGTAATGATCCTGTGGACTACAGCAGAGATATGGCCAATAAATGTGGACAGTCTGACACACTCTGTTCAGTCCAGAGGTATACACAGAACCCCTTAGTGCAAGACATGTGGACCAAGCCTGACAATGGGGATGTTAACATCCATGTAGATGGGTATATCACGTAAATACTAGTATACATTTTCCCCCTTAGGTTATGCATTCTCACACCCCTGTCTGTCCTGACACATACTAACTGCTGGTACAGAGGCGCCATGGCCACATACTGCCCTCTAGTTAGTGACATACATCTGTACAGCTTCCCACTGCTTTGTCTGACATACAATATAGGTTCATAGGTTCATAGGTTCATACTAGGCTATCTGCCCTACAGCATTTATAAGCCTAGCCAGAATGTGTTTGGCTTTCACCACTCATTTTAAATGAATTTTGCTATGCCCTTTTTCGAGGTTAGTATACTCTGCCTCTGTCTAACTGTGACACAGAAGTGATACCCGGGGTAAACCTACAATCTCCCATCCACTCATCAAGATTCCTCTTGAAGAGAGTCAATGAGGGACTCTGCCTAACTTGGACTGGGATTTTATTCCAGAGTGAAGGGAGCCTCTGGGTTATGAATCTGTCCCTCCAGCATGTCCTATTTATTTCAGTGCTGAGGTTCAAGTCTCCCGAGCGCGTAGCTCGATGGGATTTGGATTTTCTGAGGTGCAGCATGTCCATTAATTCCGGGTTGGACATGGCTTTATACGGGCACAGATCGCCTCTGAGCAGGCGGTATGCCACTGAGTAGAGCTGGAGTTTCTTTAACTGGGCAGCATATGGCATCTGTTTGAGCCCTTTGATCCTCTTGGTGAGGTACTTTTGGGGTCTTTCCAATTGCTGCAGGTGTCTGGTAAGGTACATCCCAAAAGGGGCATTGTACTCAATTATGGGCCTGATGAGGGATGAGTAAAGAGGCACAATGACCTCCCCTGATCTAGATGTGAATCCCTTCATGATTAGGTGGGCTATATAAAATGTTTTTCTAACCACTTTGGCCACGTGGTTGTCAAATGAGAGATTGCTATCAACTTGGGTACCCAGGTCCCTAATTACTTCTTCCATACTTAATGGATTACCACCTATGTGATAATTTGTGGGCACTTTGTTTTTGCCAAAGGGGATGACTATACACTTTTTGTAACTGCAGTAAATTGACTCTTACATTAGAGCTGTAATACTTACCTTATAGCTTTAGGACACCTTAGGAAACCTTGTAAACTATAAAAAGCCCTGCTACGTTTGCCCTCGCTACGCTCGGGCTCTCTTCGCTCCCCTCCCTGCCACCAATTCCCTCCCACCCCCAGTACCTCTAAATTTATAGTACTATAGCTACTCCCCCACTTTCTAGATCCTATCTGCTTTCATCTGGGATAATTCCACCCACCCCTATTCTACTACCTACATTTAATAGCACCTATTAGCTTTCTTCTGGCATTCTCCCATCCCCCCTTCCAGTACCTTTACCTCACCACTCTATCTTCTGGTGTTGCATCACCAGGTAAAACAGTTCCTTCACTCACTAGCTGAATCACATATAATGAAATACTCCTCTTTACTACCCCTCTTGTTCACACCCCTCTTGTTCACACCATACCTCCTTACCTTGTATGAAAACCAGTTTCTTACGGGATTTCAGGTCCCAAAAGGCCATACTGTCACCCCAGCTGTAAATCCTTCCACCTTCAACCATACTTACAGTACCAGATCCTATCCAACATCTTGTTCAGTCTATCAACATCTCAACCCCAGGCACATTAGCTCTAGATCCAAACACTACCACAAACTAATAAACAAATTCCTGAAGATCATCACCAAGTATAGACTCAACCTAATACTTGGTGGTGATATTCACCCCAACCCTGGCCCACTCACTTCAGATACACATACCCCCTCTACTTGTAATCTAAGCTACAAACCTACAATTTATAGGCCAACTAACTCTCCTACTCTGTTATCTCAATATTAGAAGCATTAATAACAAGGTACATGAATTGCATGCACTTCTGGATGTCCACTCCTGAGATTCTCTGTTTATCTGAAACCTGGTTAAAACCTAACACTAAAGACAATGAAGTGTTACCACCTGGGTACAACATACACAGGCTGGATCGTGCTTCGAGGAAGGGGGTGGGGTAGCTGTACTCTATAAATCTGAGTTGAATGTCACCATAGATGTAATACAACCTCCTCAGATTAATAACTCTGAGATTCTTTCCACCAAATTGCAACTTAATAAAAATAAATGCATTAATATCATCTGTATGTACATTCCCCCAGGTAACAATATATCTACATTTGAAGATATCATGCACTGGATATCATGTCACTACCCCCAAGAAACCCTACTACTTGGAGACTTTAACATAGACTGGGACACCTGTTCCTTAGAATCCCCAACCACCCATATTAACCTGCATGCATTTACACAAATCTTATCCACCCCTACCAGGATAGGTAAACCTAACCAAAAAGAAAGTATACTTGACTGGGCACTCATAAACAGTCACCCCCAACTGTACACCTCTGGTACCCTCCTTAATGGCCTAAGCGATCAGCTTCTCACATATGTAATTAAGCACAAAACCATTAATTCCCAACAACCCTTACTCAGAAAGGTTAGAAACAATAAAAACTTTGACCCTGCCAAATTCCAACAAGAACTAAACTCATGTAATTGATCTATTCCAAAACACCTCCCCTTAGAGGAAACAGTGGCATACTTTAACAACAAATTCCTTGAGATCCTTGATTTGCATGCACCTGTTCGTTCAAAGAGAACCAAGGCAAAAATTGCACCATGGCTTTCTATAGAGTCTAAACTCAAAATTACTCTTAGAAACAAAGCATGGGCTTTATGGCGTTCTTCTAAAGACCCTCAAGATCACATTAAATACAGGCAATCCAGGAACGAAACCAAAATATCAATTTTACAAGACAAAAAACAATATTACTGTAATTTACAGACAGTAAATCAAAATAACCCTCAGAAGTTTTGGGCAGGTTTAAATAATCTACTACATCCTGGACAAACTTCAACCCCAATCCCTGCTGCTACTATTGATAAAACCCCTGAAGATGTTTCTGATAGTTTTAACCAATTCTTTACTGAGACAATTCAAGCCCTAGCTAGCCAACTACCTCCTAGCTCCCCTGGTCCTGAAAGTAGCACCCCTAGAAACCTACTTGTGTTCAGCTTCCAACCAGTCACCACTTCACTTATCCGTACCTTGATCAAAAAATTAAAACCCACTACACTTTCTGCTGATCAACTCCCTGCCGAGTACCTACAAAAATCAGCTGATGCTGTTGCTTACCCCATCTCAATACTAATCAATAGAACCATAGTAGAAGCTAAAATTCCCATCATCTGGAAAATATCCTATGTAATCCCACTTCACAAAGGAGGCAGCTCTACTGAATTCTCCAATTATAGGCCAATAGCTATACTCTCTCCACTTGCAAAGATTATGGAAAAATGTATTCATAGACAATTCATGCACCACCTAATCCAAAATCGCCTTATGGCAGACACTCAGCATGGCTTCCGTCCTCATCACAGCACTACTTCAGCCCTCCTAGCCTTTACTAACACCATAAACCATAATCGCAACAATAATTATATATCCTCAGCCCTCTTTTTGGATCTTTCCAAGGCATTCGATACGGTTGATCACCAACTTTTAATCCACACCCTGCAAACATTCTGTCTAGATACTGGAGCCCTCCAATGGTTTCAATCCTACCTGAATGGTCGACAGCAGGCTGTCCTCTGGCAGAACAAACTCTCTAACCTTCTACCTAACACCCTCGGAGTACCACAAGGCTCTATACTAGGGCCCTTGCTGTTCTCCATCTTCATTAACGACTGTCATCCCAAAAGTCAGCTGTATCCAATATGCTGATGACTCTACTCTGATTTGCTCAGCCACATCTCCAGTAGAGTTATGGTCAGCTACCCAGACCTCCGTTAATACAATAGAAAACTGGCTTTCTGAACATCGTCTGATCATAAATCCCAAAAAAACTAAAATGCTGTTATTTTCACCAACACGTAGGTCTACCGCTTTCACCTTTACCATAAAATCAAATGATGGCACAATAATCTCCCCTGACCCATCTACAAAACTATTAGGTGTCATCATAGACAATAATCTCAAATTTGACCTACATGTTAACCAAACTATAAAAACCATCAATAAAAAACTAGGGTCACTTTACAGAATAAAAGCCTTCCTAACCCCTCCAGCTAAAATTGCCATAGCTCGCTCTCACCTTCTTTCAACCCTTCTGTATGCATCCCTCTACTCTCGAATTTGAACAAGACTGTCCTTAACAAACTCTCAATTTGCTACAACCACATTGCCAGGTTTGCCACTGGGCTGCCTTTTAGGACACATCATTGCATCAATCTAAATCAGCTTGGTTGGCTTGAACTACCTAGCCTAATCCAGTATAACCAACTTATTATGGCCTATAAAATCCTCTATAATCCGGACAATACTCCTGCACTTAAAAATATTATCACCCCCTATAACAATCCTAGACTGCTTCGATCCTCTAACAAACTACTAATTCAGACTAGCAAAATTAATAACACAGCCGGTGATTCTCTCTTTGCAAACTCTGTAAGTATATCCTGGAACTCACTTCCAGCTGATATTACCTTACTTTCCACCTTAGGTCAATTTAAAACTAGACTCAAACAACATTTGTCACTTAACTGGCTATGCCAATGTATCAAGCCTGGCTAACTCGAATGTGTAAAAATCTGTTAACCAGTTTACTGTGTAATTTAATTTAATCCTGACTTGTGCTCAGGACTAACTTTAACCTGTGGAACTTGTTTAACTTGCTTACTTATGTAATCTCTGTAAATAATCTGTTTGTAATATGTAATGCTGGTATAATGTAATGCTGTATCTGCTTACCCTTGGAGCTTTTCTCCCCGGGCCTCCGCTGAAAATGGACATGCATCCAGTCGGACTATCCCGGTCAACAAATGTAAAATAAAAATAAAAAAAAATAAAAAAATTTTTGGCGTTTAGCTTGAGGCCATGGCTCTGGCACCAGTTGTCTGTTTCTATGAGGCCCTTTTGTAGGAAGCTTGTGTCGGCTGGAGAGTCGATTATGGTGCCCAGTTTGCAGTCATCTGCGATATTGGTCAGCCACAGTTCTTCCGTGTTAGCCTGTACCTCCGAGAAATATATACCGAACAAGAGAGGTCCCAGGACTGAGACTTGTAGGACACCACTTGTAACTGGTTTGGAGTCTGACATGGCTCCAGCAATTCTAACCATGTGGGTTCTGTCCTTGAGCCAGTTTGCAACCCATCTAGTGACATAGGGGTTTATATTTAAGCTGGTGAGCTTATCTATAATGCCCGAGTGGGGTATTGTATCGAAGGCTTTTGCAAGGTCCAGGTATGCTGTGTGGACCACCTTCCCCTCGTCAATGGCCTCGGTGACTGTTTCAAAGAAATCGACCAGGTTTAAGAGGCAGGATCTGCCCTTAACAAAGCCGAACTGGGTAGGATGAAGTGTCTGTATGTCCCCAATATCTTTATTTATGAGGTCCATGATGATCCTTTCCATAGCTTTGCAGACCAAGCTAGTCAGGTTTATGGGGCGATAGTTTCCAGGATCCGTTGAGGCACCACCTTTGTGGATAGGGACCACTGTTGCTCTACGCCACTCTTTGGGTACATATCCTGTAGTAAGGCTGAGATTGAACAGTAGTTTTATGTTTGGGTTTAGTTCTTCTTGGAGTTCATGCAGGATGCAGCCCGGGACACCGTCTGGTCCCATTGATGCTGTGTTTTTTGCTTTGGAGAGGGCGGCTCTTACCTGAGCATCTGAGATGTCAGGGGGGCAGCACTCTGCTGGGATAGATATTTGCCCTTTTTCGTGGGGAAGGGGGGGAGAAGTTTGCGCTGAACCTGTCAGCTAGGATGTTGGCAATGTCTGTGGGTTTGGTGTATTTTTTGTCATTTTGGACTAATTCTGAGCATATCTGGGAATTCCCACCCAGGTTCCTAACATAACTAAAGAAAGCCTTGTGATTATCCTTAGTGTCCTGTGCAATTTTTCTCTCGAAGCTGGCCTCAGACGATTTTATGAGTGCCCGTAGTTTTTTGCTAATACTGATCAAAGATGCCTTCCCTTTTTGGGATTTTGCTCTGTCATGTAGTATCTTCCTCCTTCTATTGTATAGTTTGTTTATGGCTGGGGTCCACCAGACAGGATGCCTAACCTTGGAGGATTGGGTCTTGGTTTTATTTGGGATTGCATGATTCATGCATTCCTGAAGGTGTTCATAGAATGCGTTTATAAAGGATTCTGCGTTCTGGGCCGTATTTTCCACAGGCCCGGGGGCTTTGAAGGATTTCACCTCAGTTTTCAGGAGTGTGAAATTTGCTTTAGAGAAGTTTTTCACTGTGGTTTTCTGGGCAGGGGCTGGGGTCGGGATGTGAATATCTAGTGAGATTAGTTTATGGTCTGATCTTACCAGTGAGGGATACACTTCTGGTCTGGAGCATAGAGTCCCCATGTTGGTGATGATCAGGTCCAGTATGTTTTCCCCTCTTGTGGGAGTGGCAACAAGTTGTTCCATAGCATTTGAGTTTATAAATTCTAGGAACCTTTGGGCTAGGGTGTTGGAGCTAGAGTAATGCTCCCAGTCTATGTTAGGGTAGCTGAAGTCACCCAATATAATGGTGTTTGGAGAGACCTTCATATTTTCCAGTGTTCTCAGGAAGGCCGAGTGGGGTTCCTGGATTTGGGAGGGTGGTCTGTAGCAGGCTATAAACTGGAAGGCAGTTTTACCCACTGTTAGTTGCACATGGATAGTCTCTGATGCTTCGTGCTGTGCCACCAACCTGGAGGTGTGGGTATCTTTGATGAATATTGATACTCCCCCTCCTTTTGTGGTTCGGTCCAAATTTTGGGGCCGAAAAACATGGTATGAGGTATAATCTGGTAGTGCTGGGGTGCTCTCGGGAGCCTTGAACCAGGTTTCTGTTACTGCACAGATATCAATGTTCTCCATGCTAAGGAGAGTTTCGAGTGCGTGCATCTTGAGGTTTAGACTTCTGGCATTGAGTAGCATTACTCTTAGTTTCTTATCCCTTGTGATACCTATGGAGGTGGGTTTGTCTTTTGAGCCTTGCCTAAAAAAGGCACTATGGGGGTGGCAAGAGCCTTTGCCAATATCCAAAAGCCCAGGGGTGACAGGTGCAAGCCGTCCCTAGCGATGCATCGTGGCTTGTCGAGCATGTCATCCCAGGCAGACAGGCATTGGAACCCTTTGAATGACACCAATACTTAAGCCAATTGTTGAAATTGATCATCTTGTCTTCATATTGTGGCATCATTCTTGGTGAGGGTAAGATGCTACTCAAGGTCAGGATCATACCGGCCTGGGCTACATGCTCAGAGAGCTCCTCTATGTCTCTTTTCATGTAGTCCAGGGAGGTACGTCTCAGGTCATTCACACCAGCATGGACGATGACTGAGTCATATTTGTACTTACCTAGGAGTGACCTGAGTGCTTGTGTTATGTGGCGGATCCTAGCGCCCAACAGGCAGCTCACCATGACCTTCTACTTGTTCTGCCTGGTAAGCGGGACGTCAGTGTGCCTGACGAAAGAGTCACCTTTTACAAGTGTATCAGGTGTGTTGTTTAGCCTTAAGGGCTGTGACTGTTCAGCACACTGGCTTTGTGAGCTATGTGTTGCACGTGTTTTGTTTTGGGGTAGCGGTTGCTTGGGTGTCTGCTTTGGAGCTCTCTGTTGCTTAGGCAGATTTTTATTTAGAGCCTCCGAGTATGTTTTTGTGTGTTTATGTGTTTGGTTTGCTGTCGTGGTAGGTCTTTGTGAGACTGGAATTGTAGTGAGTGTGGTTTCCTTCTCCTCCTGACTGGTTACGCCAGTACTGAGTTGAGAGAGCTTATCCTCCAGTTTGGCTATATGATTGCATCTCTCACATGTGTTGGAATTTGTTGGGAGGAGGACAGGGTTGTCTGTGTGCATGAGGCAGTTATAACATTGCCTCAAGATTCCCAGATTCACCAGCTGGACCAGAGAGGAGATTGACAACTGACCTTTGGACATGCTAGAATAGTATTGGGAATTCCTTTATAATTGAAAAAAAGGGCCAATGGGGAACAAAGTACTTAAGGGGAGTTTGTGAGGGTGTAGTGCTTTTAATTTTTTAGTGCTGACTTATATAATTGCTTTAGTGAGCAAGTGCCAGTCTTTCGAGTGGGAATAGGGTGTTTATTATGAGAACTAGATCAGTTGTAAGGGAAAAAGTGAAGAGCAGACTCTGTGGAGCCGAGAATGGTTTAAACTCAATGATGCTGCACTATGCGCAAAATTGCGCAAAGCCGCACTAAAACAAGTTTTATACAGGGGGACTTGAAAGAGCTAGAAAATGGCCCAAAACCGCCAATAGACTACCAGATTCTTGTGCTGGGAACACTCCTCCAGGGATAGATAGGCTGCTCCAAGCTCCCCACTGCCACTGGTGAACAAGGAAGCCTCCCTTTATCCAGGAAAGGAAATGGGCAACACAGGAACTTTCCAAAAGTCCAGAATACAGCAAAGCCTGTATTTGGACTACTCTAGGTCAGGAAAGATGGGAAACAATGATATTTTTTTTCTTTTTTACAATAAACAGCAGGAAAGTGCAATAAATATGTAACACAGGCTAGCGCACTTGAGTGTGTAGCCTCAACAGGTAAATGCAACAAACAGGGCAAACTTTAAAAGTGCAGGTGCAAAAACAACTTTAAACAGTTTAAAACAGTTCAAGAAGCAGAATTACTTGCAGTTTAGCTAGATCGGACAGTCACCCAGGTAGTAGCAGGAAAAAAACACTTTTATCAGGATAGCAGTCGCTCTTTTAGCCTCTCTGCTGCTAGCACCACTCTGCAGGACCACAAGGAGCTTGGCTGAGTAGTAACAAGTGCAAAAACCGCGCCAAAGCGGGTTTTATACAGGGGGGCCTGAAAGAGCTAGATATTGGCCCAAAACAGCCAGTAGACTACCAGATTCTTGTGCTGGGAACACTCTTCCAGGGATAGATAGGCTGCTCTAAGCTCCCCACGGTGGCCTGGCAGCAGTACATCTGGCAAGTATCTGGACATAACATCACACTGGGTAAGTACACTAAGCTGCCAGGCATGTAACAAAGCACTGTGCAGGCTACAGGCAGACTGACGCAACACTGGCCTACATTTCTTATGGGGGAATACACATGTACTTGCATATATAGTAGGCTCTACAGGCATGTCACAGCACAGAGTAACAGACACCTGTGTGAAAGTGCATAACCACAACCAATGTGAACACAGCCACATATGGCAAGCTAGCGTAATATTACAGTATATGGACTATCTGGTCAACACCATCCTCATATGTGCCACTCACACACTAACCCTACATATACTGGGCCTCTACACAGTGTGATCTGATGCCTCTTTGTGGTATGGGACATGCGTATGTTTGGCCCTACAAACATGTAAGCAAATAGGGTAACAATACAGTGGAGCAGCATGTAACATCAGATAGAACAGGACCAAGAATAATGACATCTACACAACATCTTGTCTGTACACAAGCCAAGGTACATATTCACAATACACACACTGTTGACAATCACCATATGTATACAGACCTCAGTACTGTACACACAACCACAGAATGTCCAGGTTATGTCCTCAAATATAACTCCTACTATTCATAACATGTGTCTAATATCTCACTGGCTTGTTATCAGATATGATATCAATAAATTATGGTGTACAGAACGTATGCATCTCTTACTGCATGATATATGTACAAAGGTTGACAGAGTTGTGGCTGGAGGCACAAAAACAGGGCCAATATTGATATGTTGTTGTGATAACCTCATACATTTACTGTTGTAACAGGATTTGTTGTGACATATGTCCTATGAGGGATATGAAGTCAGTAACTCTCATGGCTGTCACCATGTACTGACTGCAATCCTCTCACACTATGCATCTGCAGTTCACAGATAGGTGTTCTGTAAGTAACACAAGAAACAAAAGGCACCAGACACTTCCCAGTCTGCAGATGACCCTACAGATTGGGGTTTCCTCAGAAACATAACACGGTCATGATAGGTATTAAAACATGTAGACCAGCCATACACACACACACACACACACACACACCCTGTTAAACCAACCTTACTCCAAATGCCGAATAGCAACACTTACATTCTGTAGTCATGTCAGGCACATCCCCCTCCTGTGTGTTGTCCTGTTTCCACAGTGTATGTTGTTAGAGGTAAATCCCCAATCCATCTGTGATGCTGTTTGCCAAACACCAGATCTAGGTCCTGCTTACAGTGAATGAAAAGGCCCAACACCAACATGATGTTCCTAGATATTGGAGTGTGTTTCCATGCAATTGGGTATGGGAATATTACCACAGCTGTTCCACATGTAATCAGCTAGAGGAGGGCTGCAATTTGTGCAGAGGCCATCAGCTGATCATGAGCATCACTTACAAAACACATGCTGCTGCCTAAGCAAAGCAGGTGTAGTTCTTCACATCCACCAGAGAGGGAGAGAGTGTCAGACAGAGGCAATAATAAGTCATGGAGGGGGTGGGAGAGTAAACCCTAAGCATGTTTGTGTCACACACCTACCAGTGCAGTGTATCAAACCCCTTACTGACTATGTATGGCTATCACATGTCTGTGGATGAACAACATAGCTTACATATTGAGGAGCTCTCCAAACATATGTGGGATGGTGAGTGACATCTGCAACAGTGATATGGTAGTGATATGGTAGGTGTAGTACACATGCCTGTCTGCATGAACAGGTGTCAGCGTCAACACAGCCACACTCTCTCAGGGACTCACATGCATTGACACACTTTACAGGGTCAGGAATATACTTCCTCACTAGTTAGTTTGCCACAATACAGTGATGTGCAGGTATCACATGCACCACAGGGGTTATCCAGAGGTTACATGGGAAAAGGGTATGTGGAGGTGTCTGACATCAGACAGCATGCTTCAGTATGCCAATGGGGGTTATAGTGAGTGTGAATATAGTCAAAAGCATCATACACCACACAAACAGACACAGGGTGCCAGTACTGACATGCATGCTTGCATTGCTTCACGGGTGCATAGCAGTTGACTGTGTCAGAAGGCTATACAAGGCTAGGTGAAGGGTATACCTTGGCATCAGGCCACATGACAATGATCTGCAGTGTGGCTCAGAGGTGTAGCGTCTGGATTGGCCCACACAGGTGGGTATTGTATTCACCATCCAGTCACCTGGGTTGCTATTGTGTGTGGCCATTGCTGTTCAATGCTTGCCATGTATATGTTCTTTAGTCCATGACATGGACACTGTTTGGGATGTGCACACATCCCACATGTATGTACAGTGACATGTGGAACTGTACCTGGGATGTCTGGCCCATGTTGTGTACACAGATTGTTATAATCAGATGTGCCTGCCCTGGCCTCATGTGCTGGGAACAGGTAATGGACAGCAGGTTGACCCTGCACCTACATTGATAACATGATACAGGTATTCCTTGGTGTCAGTGGCATCTGTCCATACAGAACATGTGTATAAGGCATGGTATGTCCTTTTTGGGTCACATTCGATGGCACCACAGGTGTTGCAGGTGTCCAGTGCAGAGCATAGTGAAGGCACATTGTTTGCATGTACGTGCATATTTTACTGATGGACAGGGTGCCATGCCCTCTGCCATTCACTGCAATCACACCATGGTCACTATCTGTGGGCAGCATGCAGGGTACTACCATCATAACAGTTGTTGCCTAGGTAAGTGTGTTTTTGTATGATACATGGGTTGAGAGTGTTCTCTGTGTAATACATGTTTGCTAACTTTGTTCACCAGGCCTTGATGTCACATGTAGGGGTATGGATTGCCACCCCAGCCTCTTGGCTATTTCACATCTGCTATCCTTGTAAGGTGGATGTTGTAACATATAATAGGGCCACCATATAAAAAATTGTGAAACCCACTCTACAATGAGTCTAGCTGTTACACACTCACAGCCACCTCCACACAGGATACAAATGACAAACACAGACACACACACCTGCCATGTCTGGGACTAGAATTCCTATCTAACTAGCTTTTTTACACTACAGCAATACACAGTTATAGGCCATACCACAGAGATTACTGGGCTACATCTATCCTAAAGGTGTATTTCACAGTGAATGACATCAGCAGCCTTGCCAAGAATGGCATTTGAATTGTAGTGTGTGTGACTAGCCTAAAATGCATTGCTCCCTACACAAAGAAACACACACACAAACATCCACACTTGCCATGTGTGGGACTACAACCCCTATCAAAGTATTATATCACACAATGGCATTACGCTGTTATAAGATACACCTTGAAGATTACTGGGCTACACTTTTCCCAAAGGTGTATTTCACAGTGAATGACATCAGCATAAAGTGGGGCATGTGAATTGTAATGTGTGTGACTAGCCTAAAAAACATTGCTCCCTACACTGGCAGAGACACGCACACACACACACACACACACACACACACACACACACACACACACACACACACACACACACACACACACACACACACATTGTTGTCATGTCTGGGAGTAGACCTCCTACCTAACTAGTTTATCACACTACAGCATTACGCAGTTATAAGATGTGCCATGGAAATTACTAGGTTATAATTTTCCCAAAGGTGTATTTTACAGTGAATGACATCAGCAGCCTTGGCAAAGTTGGGCATTTGAATTGTTGTGAGTGTGACTAGCCTAAAAAGGAATGCTTCCTACACAGACCGAGACACACACACACACATCTGCCATGTTTGGGAGTACAAATCCTACTTAATTAATTTATCATACTACAGCATTATGCAGTTATAGGATGCACCACAGAGATTACTGGACTAGACTTTTTCCAAAGGTGTATTTCACTGGGACTGACATCAGCAGGTTTGCCAAAGTAGGGCATTTGATTTGAAGTGAGTGTGACTAGCTTAAAAAGCATTGCTCCCTACACGGACAAAATAACACACACACGCACCCACACTTGCCATGTGTGGGAATCAAACCCCTACCAAAGTATTATATCACACTACAGCATTACGCTGTTATGGGACACACCACAGAGATTACTGGGCTATGCCTTTCCTGAAGGTGTATTGAACAGTGAATGACATCAGCAGCCTTGCCAAAGTAGGGCATTTGAATTGTAGTGTGTGTGACTAGCCTAAAATGCATTGCTCCCTACTCAAAGAAACACACACACACCAACATCCATACTTGCCATGTGTGGGACTAGAACCCCTAAATCACACTACGGCATTATGCTGTTATAGGATGCACCACAGAGACGACTGGGCTACATCTTTCCCAAATGTGCATTTCACAGTGAATGACATCAGCAGCCTCGCCAAAGTAGGGCATTTGAATTGTAGTGAGCGTGACTAGCCTAAAATGCATTGCTCCCTACATAAACAAAGGAACACATACACAAACAACCACACTTGCCATGTGTGGGACTAGAACCCCTACCAAATTTCTATGATCACACTATGGCATTACACTGTTAGAGGATGCACCACAGAGATTACTGGGCTGTACCTTTCCCAAAAGTGTATTTCACAGTGAATGACATCAGCAGCCTTGCCAAAGTGGGGCATTTGAATAGTAGTGTGTGTGACTAGCCTAAAAAGCATTGTTACCTACACAGGCAGAAACACACACACACTTACCATGTTTGGGATTAGAACTCCTACTTAAACAGTTTATCACACTATAGCATTACGCAGTTACATGACACACCACAGAGATTAGTGGGCTACACATTTCCCAAAAGTGTATTTCACAGTGAATTGACATCAGCAGCCTTACCAAAGTAGGCCATTTGAATTGTAGTGAGTGTGTCTAGCCTAAAAAAGCATTGCTCCCTACACAGAGACACACACACACAGTAGCCATGACTGGGATTAGAACTTCTACCTCACTAGTTTATCACACTAAAGCATTATGTAGTTATAGGATGCACCACAGAGATTACTGGGTTACACCTTTCCCAATGGTGTATTTCACAGTGAATGACATCAGCAGCTTTGCCAAAGTAGGGCATTTGAATTGTAGTGAGTGTGACTAGCCTAAAAAACATTGCTCCCTACACAGACAGGGACACACACACACAAACATACACAATAGCTGTGTTGGTGATTAGAACTCCTACCTAACTAGTTTGTCACACTACAGCATTACACAGTTATAAGATGCGCCACAGAGCTCACTGGGCTACACCTTCCCAAAGATGTATTTCACAGTGAATGACATCAGCAGGCTTGCCAATGTAAGGCTTTTGAATTGTGAGAGTGAGTAGCCTAAAAAGACATTGCTCCCTACATAGAGAGCCACACACACAAACACACACATTTGCCATGTCTGGGATTAGAACTCCTATCTAACTAGTTTATCACACTACAGCATTATGTAGTTATAGAACACGTCATGGAGATTATTGGGTTGCACCTTTCCCAAAGGTGAATTTCACAGAGAATGACATCAGCAGCCTTGCCAAAGTGGGGCATTTGAATTATAGTGTGTGTGACTAGCCTAAACAGCATTGCTTTCTACACAGACACACGGTTGCCATGTCTAGGATTAGAACTCCTACCTAACTAGTTTAGTACACTACAGCATTACACAGTTATAGGACACGCCACTGAGGTTACTGGCCTACTTTTTTCCAAAAGGTGTATTTCACAGTGAATGGCATCAGCACCCTTACCAAAGTAGGGCATTTGAAATGTAAGGAGTGTGACTAGCCTAAAAAGCATTGCTCCCTATGCAGACAGAGACACACACACACACAGTAGCCATGGCTGGGATTAGAACTCCTACTTAACTAGTTTATCACACTGCAGCATTATGCAGTTATAGTATGTGCCATGGAAATTACTGGGCTCCACCTTTCCCAAAGGTGTATTTCACAGTGAATGGCATCAGCAGGCTTGCCAATGTAGGGCATTTGAATTGTAGTGAGTGTGACTAGCCTAAAACGCATTACTCCCGACACAGACAGACACACACACAGTTGCCATGTCTGGGATTAAAACTCCTACTTATCCAGCTTATCACACTACAGCATTACGCAGTTATAGGATGGGCCACAGAGATTACTGAGCTGAACTGTTCCCAAAGGTGTATTTCACAGTGAATGACATCAGCAGGCTTGCCAATGTAGGGCATTTGAATTGTAGTTAGTGTGACTAGCCTAAAAAGCATTGCACCCTACACATACAGAGACACACACACAGTTGCCATGTCTGGGATTAGAACTCCTACCTAACTAGTTTAGTACACTACAGCATTACACAGTTATAGGACACGCCACTGAGGTTACTGGCCTACTTTTTTCCCAAAGGTGTATTTCACAGTGAATGGCATCAGCAGCCTTGCCAAAGTAGGGCATTTGAAATGTAGGGAGTGTGACTAGCCTAAAAAGCATTGCTCCCTATGCAGACAGAGACACACACACACAGTAGCCATGGCTGGGATTAGAACTCCTACTTAACTAGTTTATCACACTGCAGCATTATGCAGTTATAGTATGTGCCATGGAAATTACTGGGCTCCACCTTTCCCAAAGGTGTATTTCACAGTGAATGGCATCAGCAGGCTTGCCAATGTAGGGCATTTGAATTGTAGTGAGTGTGACTAGCCTAAAACGCATTACTCCCTACACAGACAGACACACACACAGTTGCCATGTCTGGGATTAAAACTCCTACTTAACCAGCTTATCACACTACAGCATTACGCAGTTATAGGATGGGCCACAGAGATTACTGAGCTGAACTGTTCCCAAAGGTGTATTTCACAGTGAATGACATCAGCAGGCTTGCCAAAGTAGGGCATTTGAATTGTAGTTAGTGTGACTAGCCTAAAAAGCATTGCACCCTACACAGACAGAGACACACACAGTTGCCATGTCTGGGATTTGAACTCCTACCTTACTAGTTTATCACACTACAGCAGTACACAGTTTTAGGGTGCACCACAGAGATTACTGGGCTACTGTATTCCCAAAGGTGTATTTCTAAGTGGATGAAGCAACAGGCTTGTCATAATAGGGCTATGGGGAGGGCAGTGTGTGTGCATGGGCCATAACCCATTCATCTAGAGGTTGACACACCACATGCAGGCACAAGCAGGGCTATATTCCATAGGTACATGTATACAGCTGCTAGATGACCACTGCTTTCTACAGTCATGTTGCACAGCTAGCACTTGCACCACATAGTCTGTAATGCTGATGGATACCAGTGGCTAATCTCTACAGTGACTGACATTTACACATCATGTGGTTGTAGCCATTTGGCTGTGTGCTGGTGGGACAGGCCTCATGGTGGATGGCTCTTTGTCACAGTCACTCTTTTCCACACATCTATGTATGTGTACTTTTGGCATATTATAGTGTGTTGTCCTTGGATATATGTGTGTATTCATATCCAATGTGTGTGCAAAGCATGACTGGTGCATACTGAGGAGTGTATGCGCTAACATCTGCAACTGTCAGATATGTATGGTCCACTGCTGTTTGCAGACATGGGCTTCATTTGTTTAAGTGTGTGAGCATGCCCGGTATGACCTTTCAGTATGTTGTTGTCTGACATTGCCTTCATTTCTCTAAGTGTGTGAGTATGTCCAGTATACCCTTCTGTATTGAATGTGTGCATCCATTCCAGGTAGTTTGTACTCCAGTGCAGACCTTTGTGTTGTACACCTACAGGTAGCAAACTGTTTCTGCAGGGTATCCATAGATCATTTGGCAATATGGGGTCCAACTGTGCAAGGGATAGTATGTACTGTAGGTGAAAGTATCTGTGCTGCTTCTGCTACATGGTACTGGTGTTAGCAGAAATATTCAGACATGTGTACTGTTATACACTGTGAGGTTTTATGTCCTCAAGTACTGTCAGGTGGACATTCTTGCTCACAGTGATGTCATGGGGAACAAGGGTGAATGCAGCTGTGTCTGGTATTGTGGGCAAATGCCTACATATTCATGGAAAGTTATGACATTCTGGAGGGGGAGCTGCAGACACTTGCTGCTGGGTCTGTGTATTCTGTTCAGCACCTTGGTACAGTGCTGGCAGAGGATACCATACTTGTAAATCCATCAACATGACAATATGGGATTATCTTGCTGTGGCAATACCTCACAGCTGTACAGATTCACACAGGTTACCCAGAGGCAGGGGTCATATGTCAGGACATTTCCCCTATTGTGGTGTATGGGCAGGTTTGTAGTCACCCATTTAGGTGTTTGTAGCCAGGTATAGTGTGTGCACACAGCTGTGTCGGACCTTGCACATTCCATGCTGCCCATGTTCCCACCCCCCTCTATTATTCTATCCTCTTCCATACATTATGCATACATTCTCTGATACTTTCCCTAAGGTTATCACCTCATCACAGGTTTTGGTATTGGTCCACAGTTCATGCAGTGGGACATGGTAGACATGTTGCTGTGATTTCAAAAAACAACAGGAACCAGATCCAAAGTTTTATTGCACTTAGCGCCTCGGCCAATCCAGCCTTCAAAGAGTACATTTTACATAAGAACATTCCCTGTATATATACACCCCTTAGCATCCAATTAATCAATGAAACAGTCAATAAAACAATTACATCAATCAATAAATGCAATTTAAAGCAAACATTTCCAATTTATTTCTCTATTCAACCCCCTTGGAGTAAAAGTATCACATTTTAAAATAAACAGTTTCCTTATATAATAATACATTTTAATTAATCACTCATCCCCTATTCTAACAAAAACTTTTTCTAAAATTGTTGCTTGTAACAAACTATTATCACTGTGATGTTTCTCCATAAAATGCAAGCTTTAGGACTTTACAGTTTATGTTTTTTAATGTCTCTAATATATTCCTGCAACCTAATTCTAAAATTTCTATTGGTTTCCCCAATATAGAATAGGTTGCAGGAACACTTCAAACAATATACTACACCTTCCATGTCACAACAAAAATTAGTGTTTGGTATAAATACTTTCTCATTAATTCTATAAAAACTACATACTATATGACAACATATATTGCAATTATTACAAGGTGCAGTACCCTTATATCTTAAGGGAACAGAGACATTCACTGCAGACAACAAAAAGTAGGCTTTCACTAACCTATCCCCCAAATGTTGCCCTCTTTTATAGGCAATATAGGGTGTGCTACCAATAATTTTATTCAACAATTCATCTCTCAGCAAAATTTCTCAATAATGTTTAACTATTTCCCAAATTAGTTCACTTAAAATGTTATATGTGGTAACAAAAAACATTTTTTCACCATTTTTGGGTTTATTACTACTCATAAGCTACACATTCCCATTGTTATATCTGGAGAGGTTGGTATCAATTATTTTATTTACAGATTCCTTGATCACATCTTCACTGCAGCCTCTATTTAAGAACATAGACAAAGTCTGGCGTATTTGTTTTTGTAAATCATATATATTATTACAAAGCTTTGATAGTCTAATCAGTTCCCCAAAAGGTAGAGCTTTAATGGTATGTTCAGGATGGCAAATAGTACCATATAAATACTGGTTGTCATCATCAAATTTAAGATGAACCATAGTTTTAATAGAACCATCATTCATGCCAGTTAAATGTACATCCAAAAAAATAATTTCTGTGCCACACTGTAAATCATCAAATTTAACATTGTCATCATCTTCTTTTGGCTGTTCCCATTAGGGGTCGCCACAGCAGATCATTTTTTTCCATTTCTTCTTGTCCTCTGCATCTTGCTCTGTCACACCAACCACCTGCATGCCCTTTCTCACCACATCCATAAACCTTATCTTAGGCCTTCCTCTTTTTCTGTTACCTGGTAGCTTTATCCTTAGCATCTTTTCCCCAAAATACTCAGCATCCCTACTCAGCACATGTCCATACCAATGTAATCTTGCCTCTCTGGCTTTGTCTCCAAACCTTCCGACCTGGGCTGACCCTCTAATATACTTATTCCTGATCCTGTCCACCCTCATCACACCCAGTGCAAATCTTAACATCTTTAACTCTGCCACATCCAGCTCTAACTCCTGCCTATTTGACAATGCCACTGTCTCCAACCCATATAACATAGCTGGTCTCACTACCCTTTTGTAGATCTTCCCTTTCACTCTTACTGGTACTTGTCTGTCACAAATCACTCCTGACACTCTTCTCCACCCACTCCACCCTGCCTGCACTCTCTTCTTCACCTCTCTTCCACACTCACCATTACTCTGAACTACTGATCCCAAGTATTTAAACTCATCCACCTTCGAAACCTCTACTCCTTGCATCCTCACTATTCCTCTATCCTCCCTCTCATTCACACACATATATTCTGTCTTAGTCCTGCTGACTTTCATTCCTCTTCTCTCTAGAGCATATCTCCATCTCTCCAGGGTCCCCTCCACCTATTCCCTACTCTCACTACAGATCATAATGACATCTGCAAACATCATAGTCCACAGGGACTCCTGTCTGATCTTGTCTGTCAACCTGTTCATCACCATTGCAAATAAGAAAGGGCTCAGAGCTGATCCTTGATGTAATCCCACCTTCACCTTAAACACATCCGTCACTCCCACCGCAGACCTCACCTCTGTCACACTACCCTTGTACATATCCTGTACCACTCTTACATACTTCTCTGACACTCCCGACTTCCTCATACAATACCACAACTCCTCTCTAGGCACCCTGTCATATGCTTTCTCTAAGTCTACAAAAACACAATGCAACTCCTTCTGACCTTCTCTGTACTTCTCCATCAACAATCTCAGAGCAAACATTGCATCTGTAGTGCTCTTTCCTGGCATGACACCATACTACTGATCACTAATCATCACGTGCCTTCTTATCCTAGCTTCCACTACTCTTTCCCATAACTTCATGCTGTGACTGATCAATTTAATCCCTCTGTAGTTACTACAGCTCTATTCAACTGACATAAAAATTCCTGAACTTTATCTAGCCCTCCATTACAAATAAAAATCAAATCATCAATATATCTAAAATAAAATAAAAATGTTGTTTTACAAACTCATCTTTATATATGTAATCCATTTCAAATTTGGCCATGAAGAGATTTGCATACATGGGGGCAAATGGTGCCCCCATGGCTGTACCTCGCAGTTGATGGTAAACAACATCATTAAAACTAAAGTAATTATGCAACAAACAAAAATGAACAAGCTCCACCATGTAATGAGACATAGGGCTATCATCCAAAAAGTATTGCAGTGCCATTATACCATCATTATGTTTAATATTGGTATATAAACTATATACATCTATGGAAATCCAAAACATGTTGGAATTCAATTATATGTGTGATATCTTTTCCAAAAAATTAAAGGAGTCCTTAATATAAGAATCCAACCTCTCCACATAAGGCAATAAAACATTATGTATAAGGACACCCACAGTATGTAAAAAATAATTAGTGGCAGACACTATAGGCCTTCCTAGAGGATTAGTACTGTCTTTGTAAAATTTAGGAAGGCAGTAAAAAGTGGCCAAGTTGCATCCATCTGCATTAAATTTAGTGTCAATGTCCTTCTTAGTAAAATAACCCAAGCGACATCCCTTTTCTATTAAAGAAGTAAAATCTTCCATTGCTTTTACATACGTACTAACATCATAGACTTCATATGTTGTATTATCATTCAAGTGTTGCAAACACATATTAAGATATTGTGAATAATTAAGCACTACAATTTTGTTGCCCTTATCAGAAGGCTTTACAATCAAATCATGTCTAGCAATAAGATTTTTAAGAGCAAGCCATTCATTCTTAGTCATATTATATCGGGGATAAGACATGCTCTTCCACATGGCACACTTCATCACAAAGGGTTTCTCATCCAGAAAAAAAGAGGTCATTGTTCCCCTCTACTCATCACTCATTAGACCCATTATAGAGTACAACGCCCCTTTTGGTATGTATCTCACAAGACATCTACAACAACTGGAAAGGCTGCAAAAATACCTCACAAAGAGGATTACTGGCCTTAAACAGATGCCTTATGCAGACCGACTCAAAAAACTCCAGCTTTACTCCGAACATATCGCCTACTCAGAGGCGATCTCTGCCTAACATACAAAGCTATGTCAAACCAGAGCTGTTGGACATGCTCCACTTAAAGAAATCCCAATCCCTCCAAGCTACATGCTCTAGGGACCTAAACCTTGTCACCACAATAAACAGAACATGCTGGAGGGATATATTCCTGTCCCAGAGACTTCCCATACTCTGGAACAGACTACCTATCTATGTCAAAAAGAGCTCCTCATTAGCACTCTTCAAGAAAACTCTTGATGATTGGATGGGTAATAGGAAATTCACCCCTGGGATCACTTTTGTGGTTCTGCTTGACAGGAGCACAGGAAAATAATTTTCTTGGGTGGCAAAAGCCAGGGTACCTTTTTGGCTAGGCTTGTATAGGCCCTAGGGCCAATAGCCTAGTACCTACCTATGAACCTATAAAGAAGGTATAGCAGATGACAGTGACTCATATAAATCCCATTATATGCCAATGGCATGGGAATTCATAGTTACTTCCTTATGTCTGGCATGAGTCATTCAAAGCAGACATGAAATGCACTATGGAAAGGAAAAAGGGTTGAGGAAGAAAAAGATCATATTGATACATCAAGCCCCGTTGGTAGCCATGTTGTGGAAAACAGGCTAAAATTACAAATAAAGCACTTAGAGTGATTTTGAGTTGTTAAAATAGGTCAGGAAACAAAAACAGAGTGAAAAAAAAGATTTTTTTTTAGTTTTAGGGTAGAGTTTTCCTTTAAATAGGGGGCATATATCATCCCAAAGTATGTGTGTCAGTATACCTGTGCTATGGGAGGGATTCATGTTGATCCATTGAAGATGGCTTTGGCGACTACAAATAAACTAAAACCAGTACATCGAAACTGCCTTCAATGATCATTGAAACATATATATATATATTTTTGCAGGTGAGAAAGACCCACCTGTACCTCCCATGAGGGGACACCCCCACACCCCACAGAATTATACATACCAGCTCCAAGATCATACAACAGTGGAGAAAAAGACAGACACCCCTTTTGTCAATGGTGGTTTTGGTGAACTAGCTTTGGTTTTTTTGAGTTTGGTGAAAATACCTTTGATGGAATGACATGCTGGCCTATGGGGCGTACCCATATAATCAGAGATGAAGACTGTGCTGTTGTTAGTTAGTTGAAGATGTTACAAATACCACAGATTTTATTTTGGTGGAACATACAGTTAGTTTATATTAAAAAGAAACAGGAACATGGCTTACTAAAGTCATTTTGGAGACAGTTTTATAAATAAGAGGAAGCTGCGGAGGTGAGGATTAGTAGATCATCAGGATGAAGCACTATACTGTTACAGTGATCAGAATGTAACACTGTAGCAGTATAATGTTAGTGACCAGAATGTAGCACTATACTGTTAAAGTGACCAGAATGTAGCTCTATACTGGTGCAATAAATGATTTGATGGTTCATTTGGTACAACATTGTTTTAACATCCCCCAGCGCTGCTTTGTCAGCCATGATGCCATATATTTCTAGGTCACTAACTAAAGCTATTAACAACCATGGACAATATCAAATTTTGCTGATGAAGTAAATTGGCCAGTGTGGAAGGAAAGCTGTGACTTCTAGTTAATGGCAGTCTTTGCTCTGGAGCTACACAAGGACTCAAAAAAAAGGACTGTTACTAGGAATCCCATACTGGGGCCACCAGTAGCTGGTCATTCACACTGGAGAAAACAAAAAAGTCCTCTCCTGCAAGGGGTCCACCACTTCACAAGCACTTTAGCAATCATTACAACATAGAGGACAGTACATTGAGAGTGAAGACCACACAAAGCAAACTGAGGGAGTCTCCTTAAGGACCTCTGACAATGGTATAACAAAAAAGGTATTCAACACCATCCAAGTGCCACGCAGTAGCAAGGGTATGATGGACATCAAGGAGTCACCATCCAGAACTTTCACAGGATTCCTAGGAATTTCAAGCATATTTAGTCTTGGGATCATCAGTGCCTTGTCAATAGACACCCTCAGGGTGTACCACATTTCTCATGGCTAGAGCAGTTGTTAAATAGGTAAATTTGATGGTATTCATCCAGCCTCGTAGATTCTGTATGAGGGATGATACTGAATCATCATGCTTAACCCGCACTTGCGGTTTATTCCAGAGATGGAATTAATCTATCTCTCCACCATATTCTGATTTTCTGCTGGTGAGGGCTTAAGTCCCAAAAAGTTCTTGAACAGAAAAATTAAGCATTTCTGAGAAACAACGAATAGTATTGTTTACATAGGGAGGAATACATTTACTTTTAAAATGCACTACACTAGTATCAAGTAAACTGTATGCATTTGTCATTGTATCGATATTAAAATCATCAGAAACACAAGAATAGAAGCTATCATCTTCACTGTCCATTTCAAAATTAATACAATCATATTGTTTATCCACTTGTTCAGTAAAAAAACATTTAAGATCTAACTTCCTTACAAATTTAAATATTTCCTGTTTTAATGTATGTAGGTATCACCGTCGGAACAAATTTTAGTCCAAGGTTCAGTACAGAATTTTGCACATCCGTAACAGAACAACCTGATAAGTTAACAACATTTGAGACATTACAAATAGGAGAAAAATCTGTTCCATCTACCTCTCTTATATGGTTGTTTAAACTGTCCTTCATTTGCTGTAAGACCACAACTAGTCCTTCTCTTCTTGTTGCCCTCTTTAGCACCTTCTCTGTTGCGAAAACGCTGTTGATGAAATTCCGGTTGTTGTGCTGCGGGAAGTGGAGGATATGCCCGGACATCTTTTTCGGAATCTGTGGTGTAACCCACTCCATTCATAGAGGCAAAAGAAACAGAAAGTTGTTTTTTGGTTCCGGGTTTACCATTAAACCCAGAAGATGCAGTTTTCTTGTTTCTCCACAAAAAGGCACGCCCACTATTGTAGTCACGCAAGTCTCTTTTGATCTTATGTAACTTAAAAGTTAACCTGTTCATTCTCCAATTTATTTAATTTAGCCGTCATATTTTTAAAGACCTCATTGACCATAGAAGAACCGATTTTACTTAAAATTTCAGTATGCATGGTATTAAGATCATTCATAAGTTTTTTGTGTAGAAGTTGCTCCCTTTCGATCAAAATGCTAACCCATTCCATAGCGCATATGTGTGCCGCAGCTAACCATCTATCTTTAAAAACTGCATCTGCGGTATCCGCAGAATCAAAAGGTGTAGATGGGCTCTTGAATGCTCGCAGCCCACAAGGTGAAATGTCTAACTCAGAATATCTGAGCAAACCCAATAGGTTAAAATGACAGAGAGTCTCTCTGAAAATAAGTTTTTCAAAGCTGTCAATGTTATCTTGCACTTCTTGAGGCAGAGAACCATTAGAAATACCGCCAATACTGGCAAAAGGATTACTATGTCTCTGCAATCTCTCCTCTGCATATTTAGATGCAGACTCACCGCTGCTAGCAGAGTTAACACTTCTGACAATATTGGGTTGAGTTGGGTTAACACTGGGAGCAAAACCATGCAATATAAAATTGTCCATAGATTTTTGCAATACAGTACCAGAAGTGCCTGAAATAGATGCAGATGCAGTGCAATCTTCACGAAAAACACGGGGAATATTTAACATAGGATGGGGCGGGCATAACTACCTGTTACTACATTTCTACATAGGGTTGGGGGGCACACATGACTGTTACTACATTTCTACATAGGATCGGTGGGCATACATGACTGTTACTACATGTCTACATAGGATTGGGGGGGCACATGACTGTTACTACATGTCTACATAGGATTGGGGGGGCACACCTGACTGTTACTACATGTCTACATAGGAAATGGGGGGCACACCTGACTGTTTCTACATTGCTACACAGAATTGGGGGGACACACCTGCCTGTTACTACATTTCTACACAGGACTGGGGGCACAACTGACTGTTACTACATGTCTACATAGTATTGGGGGGCACACCTGACTGTTACTACATTTCTACATAGGATATGGGGGGCACACCTGACAGTTTCTACATTGCTACACAGAATTGGGGGACACACCTGACTGTTACTACATTTCTACATAGGATTGGGGGCACAACTGACTGTTACTACATGTCTACATAGGATTGGGGGGCACACCTGACTGTTACTACATTTCTACATAGGATTGGGGGGCACACATGACTGTTACTACATGTCTACATAGGATTAGGGGGCACACCTGACTGTTACTACACTTCTACATAGGATTGGGGGGGCACACCTGACTGTTACTACATGTCTACAAAGGATATGGGGGGGGGCACACCTGACTGTTTCTACGTTGCTACACAGGATTGGGGGGCACACCTGACTGTTACTATGTCTATATAGGATTGGGAGGCACACCTGACTGTTACTATGTGTCTACATAGGATATGGGGGGCACACTTGACTGTTTCTTCATTGCTAGACAGGATTGGGGGGGGGGCACACCTGGCACTTGTACATATTTGCTATGACTGTACAGGTATGTCAGGTACTCTATTTCATTCTGTTTTCTAACCTATCATGCTGACTAGATACATATCAGTGTACTACAAATCTTATGTTTGATTGACCTACATATTAGTTTCTGACTTCCTACCCTTCAGAACTAATATCCCACTGCCTGACCTGATGTAGTCTGTCTGTCTAGGCCTAGGGGGGAGGTTACCCACAGGGATCATTCAGTGGCCTTAGCACAGCCTTTGTTTGTGTCTGTCTACATCTGTCCTGCTGGCTGTCACTGCTGTTGAGTATGTGAACCACCCTGACTGGCATGTGTGTGCCATATGGACACACATGCGGCCCAGCACATTTCCTGCAGTGGGTTTTGTCACCATGTGTATACTGGCTACTATGGTGAAACCAGTATTTGTTGCAGATCTCATGCTGCCACTATAGGTGTCTACTATCTGCTGGAATCCCATTCAGCCACTCGATTCCCTTGCATGCTCACATCCATACCATAGACACACGTAACAACACATACTACTACTACATTCAGCAATTGGAAAATTGAGTGACTTACCTTGTGGGTGTGCCAGTATTGAGGGTTGTGCTGGAGGGCTGCTTATGTCAGATGCACATAGTACATGCCCTACGCATGGTTGAGCACAGGTAGTGTCATGTTTGGCATCCCTTTTACTGCATGTGCGAGTCAGAGAGAGGTGTCATTCCCTGGGTCCCTCCTGTGTCAGTGTATGTGCTATGCGTTGCCTCTTAGCCTAGGCCAGGGCATACTGGGCATGCCTCCTTCGGCCTACTGGGGCAGGCTCAGGTTGTTCCTCCTCCAAGTCACTCTGTGCCTGTGCAGGCCTTGGCAATGGTGGGGGGCTCTATGGCCCTGCCCCATGCTGTGACTGTTGCAGCTGTTTCCGCATGATCATATTGTGTAGCATGGCACATACGATGACAATTTGAGTACATGTAGCTGGTGAGTACTGCAAGGCCCCACTGGATGTGTCCAGACACCGGAACCATGACTTGATCATCCCAAACACACGCTCTATGATAATTCTGGTCTGTGTGTGTACCTCATTATGGAGTTTTTGTTGGGGTGTATGTGCATTTCTGATGGGTGTCTTCAGCCACAGCTCCAGTACATAACCAGAATCCCCCACTAGGAGACTTTAAGGGATGTCCCCACTGGCAAATCTCAGGTAGAGCTGTGTCAGATGCCAGACGTGGGAATTGTGATAGCTTCCAGGGCAGCCAGCACACACATTCATTATTATGCCCTGGGCATCGCACTCAACCTAGCAGTTGATGGAGGGGAAGCCCTTGCAGTTGATGTAGACCCTAACCCGCACACCTGATGGTGCTTTGATGCATATGTGCATGCAGTCTATTGCACCCACTACCTCAGGGTATTCTGGTATTTGGTGGAAGAGATACATATTGCTGGCCAATGTCTCACGGGTGTTGGGGAAATATACATGCTCACCAGCATATGCTGACATGGCATCCAGGAACTGATGGAGTACCCTGGATGCTGATGCCTGTGAGATCCCCATGATATCTCCAGCTGGCCTTTGGAATGTACCTGTAGCTAGTATTCTTAGGCCTACACATACCTTGGTATCCACTGGGATGAGTTCCCCCTCTGTTAGTTCTGTGTGTGAGGCATGGCCAGCACAGCTCAACAATTTTCTGTAGGAGGTCCCTGTCCACCCTATAGTGCTCCACTATCTCCAACTCATGTAGCCCCTGGTAGGTTATCCTGGGTCTGTACACTCTTCTCCGTTTCCTCACTGTGGGTTGGTCGACAGCATTCACATCCTCACCACCCTCAGCCTCTTCCACATGTTGTTGTATGATAGCTAGTGCACCCCTTATCATTTTGTTGGTTTTGTTTGTTAACAGTTCCTCGCTTGTATACACCAGTGGTGTAGAGTATGTGGAAAAAAACACAGGGAAAGTTGTTTGCATAGTTTATAGTAGTGTTCTGGGCTGGGCTGGTCTGCTGCCTATGTAATTGGCTGTTTCTAATACATTTCACCTGCCAGCTATGCTAGTTCTCCTAGATTACCTTCCTACTGCTGTTTTCCCTTCCCATTGCCTTCCTGTTTAAGCCCGGTGGTGCGCCGCGCAAACACAGTGCTCAAATGTCCACAGAGCTGCTATTTCCTGGTTTACTTTTTTTATTCTCTTTAAAACCCGGTGCACGGCATGCACACCCGCTTAGGCAATGAAAAGAGTGCTAGGCATCCTCAGACTCACCCCCTTGCTTAGCTAAAGGCAAACCCAAGCCACAGGGCTCCAATCCGGTTACAGTACGCCTGACACACACCCCTATGATGCCAGCCAGCTCCTAGGCTTGCACCAAGCTATTCCTGCTCTTATACTGTTGGGTGCTGGCTAGCATGAAGGCGAAATCTGGGATTCAGTATCATTCCCCTCATTTGCATAGGATTGCCTGCTGATGCATAGCTACAGGACCGAACTGAGCCTACCCTCCGAGCAAACACTATTCACTAGCCATGTTGTCTTCTGCCTGCCATTGAGTATAATGGCAAAATAGTGATTTTGGTTAGAATGCTTATTCTAGTTTTTTTTCCTTATTTTTTGCATGATCCCATTTGTGTGCCACTGCCCTATGCTTAAACAGCCGAGATCGGCTAAAAAAAAAACTAAAAGTTGATTTTGTTATTTTTTGCAACTGTGTTCCATGCCAGTGGCCTTATACTTCACCATTGGCATGCTTTCTATATAATATCCACCCTTTATTTGGAGCTGTCATGGCTCCGTTTTGTAGTATGCAGTAATGTACTCCGTTACTAGTGGAGTACATTTTGGCAGATTACACTAGTCCTGCACAGCCGGCTTCCAGCTTCCTGGATTGCAAATTTACCTCATTTGCATGGATTTCTCATGCAAATGGGGTAATTTGCATACAGGGGCTGAGTCCATGCAGGATTAGTCCAAGATCGCTCATACACATCCCTAAAGCTTATTCCTGGATCCTTATTCCTGGATCCCACAGCAGACATATTGCCTGCTGGAGCTCCTGCACTAGTCCTGCACACAGTGCAGGGCTTGCTAAATCTGGGGATATAATTAGAACTGCAGTGCAAGGAGAAATGGTTTGAGTTGAGTGCTGCTTGTTTTTTTTTATACTTGATTTTGACTGGCATTCCAGTAATGCATTTAAAAAGTAATTTATTTTTTCATGCCTCACAACCTTTGTGTTTCTATCTAGAAATTATATAAGTTGTCATGTAGCCAATGCATTGAAATATTTTTTTCTTCTACACTTCATTTTGTCTTGATTGGACTCTCGTAATGATGGTTTGGTACCCAGTGCAGCGTATTTAATTAAAGTTCCAGTTGTTGTGGTTTTGAGCATAGCCCCACACATTTCTAATTGGCCCCACCCCTTCCCATTGGCCCCACCCATTTAGCTGTCTCCTGCAGCCCCCCTTTTAATTTGAAGTCACCGGCCACCACTAAGAAAACTGGTTAGTTAGCACACACTATTGCCCTTTGAGGTGCACATAGTTTTGTAATGCATTTGTTTCAGGCCTTTCTATTTTTTTTTGTTTGCTATTGCATTTTACTCCTTTAGGGCCTGTCTTTCCATCAATGTAAAAGAAATTACTAGCAACTTATTTTCTTTTTGTTCTTCTCTTTATCATTGTCTTTCTCTTTTTTCATTTGCCATATTGTTTTCTCTGTGTTTGTGTTTATATTTTTGCAGTGTCATTTGTGGCACTGGATTTGGTGTAGCACCTGCCACTATGCAGTGCACCATCCTCATATCAGGTGCTGGATCCCCAGGGGTCTCTAAGGTTACTTTTGTGTAATGTGATGAAGGCCATCCAGCAGAAGACATATGTTTATATGTGAACAGCTTGTTTTATATAAATAAAGTACCCTGTTCTGTGAGTTGGGCAGCTGAGACCTCAGTTAAACATCTCACCTAAAGAACAGTGCACTCATGAATGCATCTCCCCTTACCCTTTAGTGGCACCATTATGTTTGATATTTAGTGAAAAATATAGGGTTTATATTAGATAATTGAACTTTCAAAAGTTCGACTGTCATATGGTCAACACCACATGTTCAAATTTTTGAAAGTTTAAATGTTTTAACAGAGATCTCCATACAGCATGGAATGGGAAGATTTCCTTTTCTGCACTGTAGTGTGATCTCGGAGTTGGTATATTTAAAGAGCGGGGGGCCCCTGCTTAAAACGTTCAGGTAGGTTATTTGTGTACTTTAATTTTTTTTATTAGATTTTCAAACTTTTAAAAGTTCGATCATATGGTGTCGACCATATGACAGTTATCTAATTGTAGAATATGAACGGCCAAAGCATGTGTTTAAGGAAATTGAGTATGTGACAATCTGCATGCATTAAGATGGACTTTGTACTCAATTTCCTTAAACACATGCTTTGGCCGTTCATATTCTACATAATATAGACACAAAATATATTGGTGTTTACTACTGCTAGTGCATTTGTATACTTGTTAGTTTAAATTATGGAGAATTATGACTCCAGCACCTTAAACTGTTACTTCAGATTAGTGTAGTTGCAATCCTCTACTCTGCTAGGGATAGCATTCACAATGAGAATAAATAATATTTAAAGCATGATGCATGACATCACCCAGCTGCTATTACAAACTCTGACAGCTCAGAAATTGAACAGGTGGCACTCTATAATAGAGGAATGTCACCTGTTGGCCAGCCCACAAATCTGTTTTGGGATTGGTTGCATCTTTTGAATGAATTTCATGATTTTGGGAAATTATTGTGAAAGAGCTTATCATGGGGCAGCCACGGTGGTGCAGCAGTTAGCGTTGCCACCTCACAGCAAGAGGTTCTCTGGTTCGATTCTCGGCGAGGGTGCCTTCTGTGTGGAGTCTGCATGTCTTCCCTGTGGTCACGTGGGTTTCCACCGAGTGCTCCGGTTTCCTCCCACATCCCAAAGACATGCTGTAGGTGGATTGGACACTCTAAATTGGCCCTAGGCATGAGTGTGTGTGTGCCTTCTGTGGAAGGATGGGCGCCGGGCTGGCAACTTGACACCGTAAACCTCCACTGCCAATCATGAGCCGACAGGTGATCCGCTGTGGCGACCCCTAACCGGGAAAAGCTGAAAGAAGAAGAAGATTGTGACTGAGCTTATCAAAGAAATTTTAATACTACTAGTTTTTCTGAGGTTTACTATCAAAAGAATGAAAATCACAACTGCGAACGGTGATTTCCGTGACGCATATCCTCGACTCATACATATTAAGTAGGTTGTAAGGTCGATGCAACAAGATTGACAATGTTCTGCCGATCTTAATGTTATCCACTCCCATTGCCAACCATGCTTTGAGTCCCTGCCTTGTGTACGTCCTTCTGGACAGATGTAGACATCAATGGCGACATTCCAACTGTCGCTACTACCATGTTTGAGGAGGAGGTTGTTGTGCAACTGAATGTCGACATTTTGACTGAAAACCTTTTTTCTGCTTTTTACTTTTTCTTCAACACAAGTGTTGGTGAGGTTGGAACTAGATAGATTCCTGCCCTTGTTCATTTTTTATGTTTGTGATATTTGGTTTTGTGCCAAGGATTTGCTGTGGCATTAGGAATCCAGTTTGTTGGCTCTTCTCAGCATGGAGAATACACAGCTTCAAGAAATGACTATACCGATATGGGCCGATGTAGGTCAGCTCCCCAACTTTACTACAACTGACAACCCACAAGATAATAATGCGAATATGAACTCTGATAATTTTGCAAAGCTAGAAAAGCAACTTAAAATGGTACAAAGTCTGTTCTGTAAGCAAATATATTTGTAACAGAGTAGAGATAGAAGATTATCAAGGGGACTGAGACTTAATACAATGCTAATGTGGAACAATGTGCATAATGAACTAGCCCAGGAATGGACTGATATTCTTCAGGAGGCTAGTTTCAAACTAATAGACTTGTCCCCGGATTCTCACAAGCTTGCACGGAGTGCAAGATCAGTGCAGGAGCTCAAGCAGGCAATATGTCTGCCATGCAATCCAGGAACAGCCTGCAGGTGCGTGCATGAGTGCTCCTGCACTAATCTTACACGGACTAAGCCCTGGTATGCAAATCGCTGCATTTGCAGGTAAAATACATGCAGATGAGGTGATTTTGCATTCCAGGAAGCTTGCAACAGTCTGTGCAAGACTAGTGCAATCTGAAGAAATGTACTTGGTTAGTAACCGAGTACATTTCTGCAAAATCCAAAACGGAGCTATGACAGCTCCAAATAACGGCTGCATATCATGTAGTAAGCATGCCAGTGGCCAAGTATAAGACCATTGGCATTGCAAACATAAAAAAATGCAAAAATCAACTTTAATTTTTTTTTTAACCGATCTCGGCTGTTTAAGCTTAAGGCAGCAGCGTGCAAACGGGATCGGGGGGGGGGGGGGATAATAAAATAAACCCAAAAGAAGCAGTCTAACTAAAACCACTGTTCTGTCATGCAAGTCAATGGCAGGCAGAAGACAACCTGGACAGTGAGTAGTGGTTGCTAAGGGGGGAGGCTCAGTGTGAGACATGTAACTATGCATTAGCAGGCAATCCTATGCAAATGAGGGGAAGGATAGTGAATCCCAGTTTCCCCCAGCATGTGAGTCAGGTCGCAACAGTGTAAGAATAGGAATAGCTTGGTGCAAGCCTAGGAGTTAGGTGACATCATGGGTGTGTGTGTCAGGCATACTGTAAGTGGATTAGAGCCCTGTGGCTTGGGTTTGCTCCTAGCTTAGCACAGCTAAGCTAGGGTGTGTGTCTAAACTTTCTTAGCACTCTTTACAAAGCCTAAGCGGGTGTGTGTGCTGTGCGCCGGGTATTACAGGAAGAAATAAGAGGTTAAACCAGGAAATAGCAGCAGTGTGCACATTTGAGCACTCTGTTTGTGCGGCATGACCCCCAGGCTTAAACAGGAAGGCAATGGGAAGGGAAAACAGCAACAGAAAGGTAATCAAGGATAACTAGTTTAGCTGGCAGATAAAATGTATCAGAATCAGCCAATTACACAGGCAGCAGACCAGACCAGCCCAGAACACTACTATAAACTAAGCAAACAACTTCCCCTCTTGTTTTTCCCACACTCTACACCACCGGAGTAAACAAGCGGGGAACTTTTAACACTCACAACAGCAAAATGTTAGGGGCTGCAATAGCTATCATACAACTTGTGGAAGAGGCTGAAGGTGGTGAGGATGTGAATGCTGTCAACCAACCCACAGTGAGGAGACAGAGAAGAGTGTACAGACCCTGGGTAACCTACCAGGGGCTACATGAGCTGGAGATAATGGAGCGCTATAGGGTGGACACAGACTTCCTACAGCAAGTTGTTGAGCTGTGCCGGCCACGCCTGACACACAGAACTAACAGAGTGGAACCCATCCCAGTGGATACCAAGGTATGTGTAGGCCTAAGAATACTAGCTACAGGTACCTTCCAAAGGCCAACTGGGGATATGATGGGGATTTCACAGGCATCAGCATCTAAGGTACTCCACCAGTTCCTGGAAGCCATGTCAGCACATGTCGGTGAGCATGTATATTTCCCCAACACCAGTGAGGCGTTGGACAGCAATATGCAACTGTTCCACCAAATAGCAAAATACCCTGAGGTAGTGGGTGCAATAGACTGCATGCACATATGCATCAAACCACCACCCTGTGAGCAGGGTAGGGTCTACATCAACCACAAGGGCTTCCCCTCCATCAACTGCCAGGTTGTTTGCGATGCCCAGGGCATAATAATGAATGTGTGTGCTGGCTGCCCTGGAAGCTATCATGATTCCCACATCTGGCATCTGACGCAGCTGTACCAGAGATTTGCCAATGGGGACATCCCTCACAGTCACCTAGTGGGGGATGCTGGATACGCACTGGAACCATGGCTGATGACACCCATCAGAAATGCACACACACCCGAACAAGAACTCCATAATGAGGCACATGTACAGACCAGAATTATAGTAGATTGTGTGTTTGGGATGGTCAAGGCATGGCTCCAGTGCCTGGATATATCCGGTGGAGCCTTGCAGTACTCATCAGCTACATGTACCCAAATTGTCCTTGTATGTGCCATGCTACACAATATAATCCTGTGGAAACAGCTGCAGCAGGAACAGCACGGGGCAGGCCACACAGCTCCCCACCTTTTCCAAGGCCTGCACAGCCACAGAGTGACTTGGAGGAGGAACAACCTGAGCCTGCCCCAATAGGCAGAAGGAGGCATGCCCAGTATGCCCTGGTCTTGGCAAAGAGGCAACGCATAGCGCATACAGTGACACAGGGGGGTCCCAGGTTATAACACCTTACTCCGACTCTCACATACAGTAAAAGGGATGCCAAACATTACACTACCTGTGCCTAACCATGTGTAGGGAGTGTACTATGTGCATCTGACATAGGCAGCCCTGCAGCACCACCCTCAATACTGGGACACCCATAAAGTAAATGACTCACACATGCCAGTCGGGGGGGGGGGTCATATACCCAACAACAGTCACAGCCAGCAGGACAGGTGTAGACAAACACAAACAAAGGCTGTGCTATGGCCTCTGAATGAGGCCTATGGGTAACCCCCCAAGCCTACACAGACAGACTACAGCAGGTCAGGCAGTGGGATGTCAGTTCTGAAGGGTAGGAAGTCAGAAACTAATATGTAGGTAATTAAAAGTTAAGATCTGTAGTACACTGGTATGCCTCTAGCCAGCACAATAGGTAAGACTACAGACTGAAGTAGAGTACCTGACATAACAGTACAGTCCTAGCAAATGTGTACAAGTGTCAGGTGTGCCCCCCCCATCCGACATAGAAATGTAGTAACAGTCAGGTGTGCCCCAAATCCTGTGTAGAAATGCAGAAATTGTCAGGTGTGCTCCTATCCCATGTAGAAATATAGTAACAGTCAGGTGTGCCCCCCAATCCTGTGTAGAACTGTAGAAATAGTCAGGTGTGCCCCCCAGCCCACGTAGAAATATAGTAGCAGTCCATGCCAAATGATCGACGGATACCCTGCAGAGACAGCATGCTACCTGTAGGTGTACAACACAAAGGTCAGCACTGCAGTACAAACTACTTGGACTCGATCCACATATTCACTACAGATGGCCATACTGGGCATGCCCACACACACAGAGTAATGAAGGCAATGTCAGTCAAAAACACACTTAGAGTAATGAAGGCAATGTCAGTCAACAACATACTGAAAGGTCATACTGGGCATGCTCACACACTTAAACACATGAAGGCCATGTCTGCAAGCACCATTGGACCAGACATATCTGGCAGCCGCAGATGTTAGTGCAGACACACCTCAATATGCATCACACATACTTTGCACACACACAGTGGATAGGAATACATGCATATATGTAAGGACACTACACTATAATAAGCCAAGGGTAGAAATACATAAGACGTGTGGAAGAGGGTTCATAGGTAGGTACTAGGCTATCGGCCCTGGGGCCTATACAAGCCCAGCCAAAAAGGTACCCTGGCTTTTGCCATCCAAGAAAATTATTTTTCTGTGCCACTGTCGAGCAGAGCCACAGAGGTGATCCCCGGGGTGAATTTCCTATTTCCCATCCAATCATCAAGATTTTTCTTGAAGAGTGCTAATGAGGAGCTTTGTTTGATATAGATAGGTAGTTTATTCCAGAGTATGGGAAGTCTCTGGGACAGGAATATATATCTCCGGCATGTTCTGTTTATTGTGGTGACAAGGTTTAGGTCCCTAGAGCGTGTAGCTCGGAAGGATTGGGATTTCTTAAAGTGGAGCATGTCCAACAGCTCCTGGGTTTGACATAGCTTTGTATGTTAGGCAGAGATCACCTCTGAGTAGGCGATATGCAACGGAGTAAAGCTGGAGTTTTTTGAGACAGTCTGCGTAGGGCATCTGTTTGAAGCTGGTAATCCTCTTTGTGAGGTATTTTTGCGGCCTTTCCAGTTGTTGTAGATGTCTTCTGAGGTGCATACTAAAAGGGGCGTTGTACTCTATAATGGGTCTAATGAGTGATGAGTAGAGGGGAACAATGACCTCTTTTTTTCTGGATGAGAAATCTTTTGTGATAAAGTGTGCCATGTAGAAGGATTTCCTGACTGTGACAAGGAGCCATCCAGGGCTCTCCCACATAATACACAGCCAAAGGGCCACAACAACATGAGGGTCTGATGACACACACTGCAGATACTAGCCACCGGTATCTGTCAGCAGTACAGAGTATGTGATGCACGTGCCAGCTGTGCAACATGACTGTTCAGGGAAGTAGTCATCTAGCAGCTGTATACATGTACCTGTGGAATAAAAGTAAAAAATGTCTCCGCTCTCCAAAGTGTCCTCTGGCAATGTAGAAGCACTGTATATAACGTAGAAAAACCTCAGGACACACCACGAGAAGATGTTAATCTGTTTTATTCAGTAAGCATAAAAATAGTAAAAAAGATAAGCGCTTTCACGTGCTGGGAGCGCACGCTTCATCAGATCTCATTTAATGCCATAAACTGCTTCTCTTTTAAATAAATTAAAACCAATAGCAATTCATGCCCAATCAAGGGATGCTTAATCCAAATGACAGCTGTACATAGTCAATTCCCCTTTTCAATCAATTATGTTACCTCTAGATCCGCTCATACATATCACCATGATTTCATTGCAGCATAGAGATGTAAAGCAGTTGCAAATCATCAAAGTTTACTAGTCATAACATATTATTACAAAGTTTAAAAATTACAACAATTGATCACACTTCTGAGTGATTACTAATATGTTGAACTCATACATTCAACATAACGTGACTTGTCAAAAATCACAATTTCATGAATTGAATACTTTCACGAATTATTCTCTTACCATATAACTTAAAAAGTGCTTGAATGTCAACAAATATAAACTTGCTTAAAGAATGTCTGCATAAAAATATTACATAAAAAATTATGTCATAAAAACTATATACATATCGCTTAAAGCTAACCAAGCATAGCAATTCACAGTCTCGTGCATTTTTCAGGCAGTGCTTTCATCACGCAACGTGCATAGTTTCAAATAATAGCAGAAACCAAAGCTACCCTGACAATTATAGAGGTTATTGCCCTATGTAAAAATTACCTACCAAACTTTTATAACTAGTTGCTTGTAGGAGTCTACACAGGTGTTATCAGAAGCAGATGACTGTTAGTCAAGAATTATATTAATGATATTATTAATGTTGAAAGCGCTATTTCGCCATAAACAATATCTCATGGCAAAAACGCTTATTCAACAGAAGTCTAGAAGTATACATTCACATCACATTTCTAACGACTCCATTCGTCAACAAAGTTAATAAATATGGTCACTAACAGAACCATAAGAATCCAGAAAAATACAAAAGATATGTAAGATATATGTATATAAATATAAAGAATGTGTTCATTTTCAGGAGCTGCCCCTTTACCAGGTCCAATGATGTTTAGTCATAAATTCTAGAAAATACACATTCTTGTGCTTATGTCAAGAATAAATCAAAGAATGAATCTAAGAATAAGGCTATTCCAGATAGGCGCTTGTTTCATTGTCAACAACCAGTCTGTTGCATCATGCAACCCAACTGAATACCTCAAATGTGAAAGCCAAATACCTAACATTCCACTCACAGTCCGAATTAATTCATCATCATTAAAACTAGTCCATATAGTCTACTTAAAATTGTACAAAATATCAATCATGAACTCAAAGAACAAGGCTATCTCAGATAAGGGCTTGTATCGTTGTCAACAACTAGTCTGTTGCATCATATAACCCAACTGAATACCTCCAACAGAAAGACAGATACCTAACATTCCACCTCCAGTCCAGACTAGTTACTCGTCTTTAAAACTGGTCCATATAATCTAGTTAAACTGTGCAAACCTTCGGTCATCAATTCAAAAGTAACTATACGAGCCTCATTAGGCTCAGGTGTAACATATTATAAAAAAGCAAATCAATTAAATTGTGCTAATCTAATCATATGCACATTTATTTTTATTGTTTATATATTATGGTAAAAACCTAGAAATAAATTTTAGGATGATCAAAACAAAAATTATCTATCAATCAAAATGGGTTTCAACGATATAAAATTGTTGATACCTGGCTCAATGTGGGCTCCTGTTTTAAAAATCCACTCTAATTCTAGTTTAGCTAACTGGTTGGAATTGTCACCCAGCCTTTTACTTCTCCTTAAGGTTTGCAACACTCTAAACTTAAAATCATGTTACGGATATGCTCCTATGTGTCTAGCTAGGCGTTGGATTCTTTATTTTTCCGTATATCATAACTGTGATTATATATACGGTCTCTCAACTTTCGGGTTGTTAAACCAATGTAAAATGCTGGGCAGTGCAAACAGTTAGCCATATAAATCAAGTTACTGGTGTTACAGTCATAGTATGCCCTGGGTTCAAATTCAAAGACTCCATTAACATGTGTAAAGGCCTGAGTAGTGGTTATCCATTTGCACATGTTACAATTTGTGCATGGAAAAGTGCCTAATTTCTTATGCGGGCTGTATGAGTCTACCTTATTGAAATTCCTAGAGAATATCACTTTAAGATTATCACAGGTACGAAAAATAAAAAGAGGTTTCATTCCAACCAAGGTTTTGATTTCTTCAGTAACTGTCAAAATGTTCCAATGTTTGGACACTATCTTTCTGATCTGTTCATTATCATTCGTATATTTCATCACATAGGAAACTCTGTTCTTATTGAACCCACCTTGTTTCTGAAATGAACCTGTATTGTAAGAATAAGTACGTGTTCTGTTATTAGTGTTATATACATTGGTCTGGGCATTCAATGAATGGTGGTGCAAGGTTCTCTGTCTTATCTCGTTGACCATGATTTCATCATAGCCTCTAGCTAAAAATATCTTAGTCATGTTGTCCGCTTCCTCTTCCAAAATGGTGGGATGCTGTATGATTCTATGTAACCTAGTGAATTGAGCTTTCACTATACCAGGATATACATGCCTTGGATGCATGCTACTGGACTCGAGGATGCTGTTCCTCCAGCATTCTTTCCTATGGAGTCCAGATTGAATGATGCCTTCACTATCTATATATAGACAAACATCTAAGAAGTTAATTTGTTTCTCAGAATGTTGCAGAGTGAATTTCAAAAAGTCTGTGGTGGAGTGTAAATAATGGACAAACCTGTTCAACTCTTCAATAGTGCCTCTCCAAAATAACAGGATGTCGTCTACAAATCTTCTATATAGGCATATTTTATCCATCCATTCATTATTAAATAAACAATGCGTTTCCCAATAATGTAATACCAAATTGGCATACGAGTTCGCGCATGGGGTGCCCATAGCCACACCCCATGTCTGTAAGTAATACCTCTGATTAAAGATAAACACATTGTTATTCAACACTGTATCTAATAACTGGCCTACAAGAATTTGCCTGTCATTTGAAAAGCCACTCGCACTCACCATAACTTCTCGTATGGCTTGCATCCCATATTCGTTTGGGATGCAGGTAAACAAATTGCATACATCCAAAGTAACTAATTGAAAGGAGCCACTTTTTATTTTTCGTACCTGTGATAATCTTAAAGTGATATTCTCTAGGAATTTCAATAAGGTAGACTCATACAGCCCGCATAAGAAATTAGGCACTTTTCCATGCACAAATTGTAACATGTGCAAATGGATAACCACTACTCAGGCCTTTACACATGTTAATGGAGTCTTTGAATTTGAACCCAGGGCATACTATGACTGTAACACCAGTAACTTGATTTATATGGCTAACTGTTTGCACTGCCCAGCATTTTACATTGGTTTAACAACCCGAAAGTTGAGAGACCGTATATATAATCACAGTTATGATATACGGAAAAATAAAGAATCCAACGCTCTAGCTAGACACATAGGAGCATATCCGGAACATGATTTTAAGTTTAGAGTGTTGCAAACCTTAAGGAGAAGTAAAAGGCTGGGTGACAATTCCAACCAGTTAGCTAAACTAGAATTAGAGTGGATTTTTAAAACAGGAGCCCACATTGAGCCAGGTATCAACAATTTTATATCGTTGAAACCCATTTTGATTGATAGATAATTTTTGTTTTGATCATCCTAAAATTTATTTCTAGGTTTTTACCATAATATATAAACAATAAAAATAAATGTGCATATGATTAGATTAGCACAATTTAATTGATTTGCTTTTTTATAATATGTTACACCTGAGCCTAATGAGGCTCATATAGTTACTTTTGAATTGATGACCGAAGGTTTGCACAGTTTAACTAGATTATATGGACCAGTTTTAAAGGCAGTAACTAGTCTGGACTGGAGGTGGAATGTTAGGTATCTGTCTTTCTGTTGGAGGTATTCAGTTGGGTTATATGATGCAACAGACTAGTTGTTGACAACGATACAAGCCCTTATCTGAGATAGCCTTGTTCTTTGAGTTCATGATTGATATTTTGTACAATTTTAAGTAGACTATATGGACTAGTTTTAATGATGATGAATTAATTCGGACTGTGAGTGGAATGTTAGGTATTTGGCTTTCACATTTGAGGTATTCAGTTGGGTTGCATGATGCAACAGACTGGTTGTTGACAATGAAACAAGCGCCTATCTGGAATAGCCTTATTCTTAGATTCATTCTTTGATTTATTCTTGACATAAGCACAAGAATGTGTATTTTCTAGAATTTATGACTAAACATCATTGGACCTGGTAAAGGGGCAGCTCCTGAAAATGAACACATTCTTTATATTTATATACATATATCTTACATATCTTTTGTATTTTTCTGGATTCTTATGGTTCTGTTAGTGACCATATTTATTAACTTTGTTGACGAATGGAGTCGTTAGAAATGTGATGTGAATGTATACTTCTAGACTTCTGTTGAATAAGCGTTTTTGCCATGAGATATTGTTTATGGCGAAATAGCGCTTTCAACATTAATAATATCATTAATATAATTCTTGACTAACAGTCATCTGCTTCTGATAACACCTGTGTAGACTCCTACAAGCAACTAGTTATAAAAGTTTGGTAGGTAATTTTTACATAGGGCAATAACCTCTATAATTGTCAGGGTAGCTTTGGTTTCTGCTATTATTTGAAACTATGCACGTTGCGTGATGAAAGCACTGCCTGAAAAATGCACGAGACTGTGAATTGCTATGCTTGGTTAGCTTTAAGCGATATGTATATAGTTTTTATGACATAATTTTTTATGTAATATTTTTATGCAGACATTCTTTAAGCAAGTTTATATTTGTTGACATTCAAGCACTTTTTAAGTTATATGGTAAGGGAATAATTCGTGAAAGTATTCAATTCATGAAATTGTGATTTTTGACAAGTCACGTTATGTTGAATGTATGAGTTCAACATATTAGTAATCACTCAGAAGTGTGATCAATTGTTGTAATTTTTAAACTTTGTAATAATATGTTATGACTAGTAAACTTTGATGATTTGCAACTGCTTTACATCTCTATGCTGCAATGAAATCATGGTGATATGTATGAGCGGATCTAGAGGTAACATAATTGATTGAAAAGGGGAATTGACTATGTACAGCTGTCATTTGGATTAAGCATCCCTTGATTGGGCATGAATTGCTATTGGTTTTAATTTATTTAAAAGAGAAGCAGTTTATGGCATTAAATGAGATCTGATGAAGCGTGCGCTCCCAGCACGTGAAAGCACTTATCTTTTTTACTATTTTTATGCTTACTGAATAAAACAGATTAACATCTTCTCGTGGTGTGTCCTGAGGTTTTTCTACGTTATGTACCTGTGGAATATGACCCAGGCTGTGGCCGCATGTGGCATGTCAACCCCTAGATGAATGGGTTATGGCCCATGCACACACACTGCCTTCCCCATAGCCTCATGATAACAAGCCTGCTGAGGTCATTTACTGTGAAATACACCTTTGGGAGAGTTGGATCCCAGTAATTTCCATGGTGCATCCCATAACTGCGTACTGCTGTAGTATGATAAACTAGTTAGGCAGGAGTTCTAACACCAGCCTTGGCAACTGTGCGTGTGTGTGCGTATGCATTTATCCCACTCTGTCTGTGTAAAGAGCAATGCTTTTTAGGGTGGTCACACTCCCTACAATTGAAATGTTCTACTTTGCTGATGTCATCCACCTAGAAATGCATCCCTCGAAAAATTGCATCCCAGTAATCTCCGTGGTGTGACATATAACTGCGTACTGATGCAGTGTGATAAATGAATTAAGCAGGAGTTCTAACCCCAGCCTTGGCAACTGTGTGTGCATGTGTGTCTGTCTGTGTAGGGAGCAATGATTTTTAGGGTAGTCACACTCCCTACAATTCAAATGTTCATGTCTGGTAAGGCTGCGGATATCATCCACCTAGAAATAAACCTCTGGGAAACTGTATCCGAATAATCTCCGTAGTGTGTCCTGAAACTGCGTACTGCTGTAGTGTGATAAATTAGGTAGATAGCTGTTCTACTCCCAAACATGTTAAGTGTTTGTGTGTGTGTGTCTGTCTGACCCAGTCTGTGTAGAGAACAATGCATTTTAGGCTAGTCATTTCCAATGGTCTACTTTGGCAGTCCTGCTGATGTCATCCAATGTGAAATACACCTTTGGAGAAAAAGGTCTCCAGTGATCCCTGTGGTGCTTCCTATAACAACTCCATGCTGTAGTGTAGTATAGACCCCTGTTAGGGGTTCTATGCCACACATGTCAGTTGGGGATGTTTTGTGTGTGTTTCAATGTCTGTGTAGGGAACAATGCATTTCAGGCTAGTCACATTCAGTACATTTCAAATGGCTTACTTTGGCAGTACTGCTGATGTTATCCAATGTGAAATACACCTTTGGGGAAGGATTACTCCAGTAATTTCCATGGTGCATACTATAACTGTGTAGTGCTGTAGTGTAATGAACAAGGGCTCAATTTGGGGTGGGTTTTGCAAATGTCTTTTATGGTGGCCCTATATCACAATGTCCATTGTACAGGGAGAACAGATGCGAAATAGCTGAGAGGCTGTGGTGCAAATCCATACCCATACATGTGACATCACGGCCAGGCAATCACAGTTAGCAACCCCAGTATTACCCAGGGCACACTCTCGACCCATGTCACATACACACACACACACACACACACACACACACACACACACACACACACACACACACACACACACACACATGCTGAGGCAACAGCCAATATGTGTGTAGTACAGTGCATATTGGCGACTGATAATAACTATGGAGTGATTGCAGTGGCCTACAGAGGGCATGGCACCCTGTCCATCTGTCCAATAGGCATATACATGCAGACAGTGCACCTTCCCCATGTTCCCCACTGGACACCTGCAACACCTGTGGTGCCATCACATGTGACCTACAAGGGACATACCATGCCTGAAAAGATGCCCTGTATGGACAAATGCCACTGATGCCAGGGAATGCCATTATCATGCTATCAATGTAAGTGCAGGGTTAACCTGCTGTCCATTACCAGTTCCTGCCACAGGTGGCCAAGACTGGCACATCTGATGATAACCTGTGTACCCAAGATGGGCCCGACACCCAAGGTACAGTTCCATATGTTACTGAACATGCATGTGAGAGGTGTGCACATTCCAGACACCATCCATGTCATGGACTAGGAAACACATACATGGCAAGCAATGCACAGCATTGGCCACACGCAATAGCCACCCAGGTGACTGGAGGTTCGATACAATACCCACCTGTGTGGGAAAATGCAGACTCCACAGGCCTGAGCCACAATGCAGACCATTGTCATGTGGCCTGATGCCAAGTTATTCCCATCACCCAGCCTAGTATATCTGTCTGGCACAGCTGACCACCACATACTCATGCAGAAATGCACCCATGCATGTCAGTACTGGCACCCTGTGTGTTTGTGTTGTATGATGCATATGATCACATCTACACTCACTATAACCCCCAGTGGCATACTGAAGCATGCTGTCTGATGTCAGACATCTCCCCATACACTTTTCCCATATAACCCCCATATTACCCATGTGGTACATGTGATACCTGCACAGTAATGTGTTGTGGCAATCTCACTAGTGATGAGCTGTATCCCTGGCCCTGCAAAGTGTGTCAATGTGCGTGCGTCCCTTTGAGAGTGTGACTGTGTTGATGCTGGCCCCTGTTCATGTGGACAGGCATGTGTACATCACCTACCATACAGCTACCATATCCCTGTTTCAGATGTCACTCACCATCACATATATGTTCTGCAAACTCCACAACAGGGAACCTATGTGGCGCATCCAACAACTGCATAGGATTATGATAGCACTACATAGTCATCAGGGGTTTGATACCCAGTGCTGGTAGGCGTGTGACACAAGCATGCATAGGTTTTACTCTCCCACCCCTTCCTGACTTGTCGATGCCTCTGCCTGCCTCTTTCACTCCCTCACTGGTGGAGGTGGAGACCTATACCTGCTTTTCCTTAGGCAGCAGCATGCACATTTTAGGTAATGCTCATGATCAGCTGATGCCCTCTGCATGAATTGCAGCCCTCCCCTAGCTGATTGCATGTGGAACAGCTGTGGTAACAGTCCCATAGCCAATTGCATGGAAACACACTCCAATATCTAGGAACATCATGTTTGTGTTGGCCTTTTCATTCACTGTGAGCAGGAACTCGTTCTGTTGTTTGGCAAACAGCATCTTAGATGGAGTGGGGATTTACCTTGACAACATACAGTGTGGAAACAGGCCTACACACAGGAGGGGGATGTGCCTGACCTGACTATAGACTGTAAGTGCTGCTATACTGCATTCAGAGTAATGTTGGTTTAACAGGGTGTGTGCAGATATGGCTGCCCTACATTTATTAATACCTGCCATGTCAGTTGTATGTTAATGGGGACTCCCCATCCACAGGTTCATCTGCAGACTAGGCAGTGTGTGGTGCCTTTGGTGCCATGTGTTACTCACAGAATATGTATCTGTGGACTGCAGAAGGTAGTGTGAGGTTTGCAGTCTGTAGATGGTGAAAGGCATGACAGTTACTGACTTCATATCCCTTGTAGGACATATATTGCAACAAACCCTGTTACAACTGTAAATGTATGATGCTATCACAGCAATGTATCAATATTGGGCCTGTGTATGTGCTTCCAGCCACAACTCAGTCAACCTTTGTACATATGTCATGCATTAAGAGGTGCATATGTGCTGTACACCATAATTATTGTCATCATATCTGATAACAATCCAGTGAGATATCAGACTGCTACACATGCTATGTACAGTAGGGGTTATGTTTGATGATATAACCTGGACATACTGTGGTTGTTTGTACAATACTGAGGTCTGTGTACTTATGGTGAATGTTGACAGTGTGTGTAATGTTGATATGTACCTTGGCCTGTGTACAGACTGTGGTAGTTGTCATCATCCTAGGTCCCGTCCTATCTGATGTTACATGCCGCTCCACTGTAAGTTACCATATTGGCTTACATGTTTGTAGAGCCATACACACACATGTCCCATAACACAGTCAGCCATCAGACCAAACTGTGTAGTGGCCCAGTATATGTAGGGTTAGTGTGTGAGTGGCACATATGAGGATGGTGTTGAACATATAGTCCATATACTGTATTATTACACTAGCTTGCCATATGTGGCTGTGGCTGTGCTCTCATTGGTTGTGGTTATGCACTTTCACACAGGTATATCTTACCCTGTGCTGTGACATGCCTGTACAGCCTGCTATATATGCAGGTACATGTGCATTCCCCCATAGGAGATGTAGGCCAGTGTTGAGCCAGTCTGCCTGTAGCATGCACAGTGCATTGTTACACACCTAGCAGCTTAGTGTACTTACCCAGTGAGATATCATGTGTAGATACTTGCCAGATGTAGTACTGCCGGGCCTCCCTTAACAGTCATGTTTGTCAGACAGAGCAGTGGGATGTTGTACAGATGTATATCAATATCTAGTGGGTAGTATGTGGCCATGGCACCCCTGTACCAGTGGTTATTATGTGTCAGGCCAGACAGGGGTGTGTGAATGCATAACCTATGGTGGCATATATATACCAGTCATTATGTGTTATATCCATCTACATGGCTGTTAACATCCATATTGTCAGGAATGGTACACATGTTTTGCACTAAGGGGTTCTGTGTATACCTCTGGACTGTACGGAATGTGTCAGAATGTCCACTCATATTGGCCAATATCTCTGCTGCAGTCGACAGGGGCAGTACGTGCTAGCAGCTGTACTTTACTACGATGTCCTTAGGATGTCGGTCAGTAGCCAAAGGCACACGTGGTAAGCAGATATGACCTCCAACACACACCATGTCTGTGAAGACAATCCCAATTACAGAGCAATAGTGTATAGACCTGTAATAGTACACAAATAAAGGTTTTCCATTTCTGGAAACCTGTGTGTGGTGTTTTTTCCTATGACCTCTCTGTGGGTATATGTTGCAGGCAATGATTGTCATTTGTATGGGTGGCCCATACAGTGTCCAATTGTTCAGGTGTGAACTGTAGGCATAGTAGCTGTTCCATATTTTGTGCACCTTCTACATATGTATCTTACTGTACATATCTCTGCGTGTGTATGTGTAGTCACATGTATATATATATATATATATATATATATATATATATATATATATAGCTTTATCTTCATATATGTGTCTGTGTATCTGTATCCTGGGGATGTCAATAGCTTCCACATTTTACATTTCCTATGGGAGCCAGACTGTACTGCATGATATGTTACCAATACCAGCCTGACATCATACAGGTGGGATGTAGTACTGTTAACATCTTGTGCCTATGTCATGTCAGATCCTGGTTATGGGATCTGAAACACTTGGTAGTGTATTGCAGGGCGGACATGTATGGCTGTGGCGGGGTATGCCTATTCGTACAAGACGTATATTGTTTGGGGCCTCTCAACCCCATTAACGGTGCATGTGGACATATTTGTTTTTTTAATCTACCATTGCTATCTACAGATGTATGGCCACATATACCTATATAGATATATATATATATCTGCTTACATATATATGACGATGTCCGTATATACCTACATAGATATATATCTGCGTACATATATGTACCTTTCTGTGTATATGTAGACATATAGGTGTAGACATATATATATATATATATATATATATATATATATATATATATATATATATATATATATATATATATGTGTCGATGTAGGCATTATATATGTTCATATATATTTATATATATATATATATATATATATATATATATATATATATATATATATCTACATATATAGATATGTTGTATCTGTTTAGATATTAATATATGTACACACACACATACATCTAGATGTTGGTATACATTCTCTGTACTGTTGCATGACTGGGCTGGATGATATGTTTCTGAAAACATCAGATTTATGTATATCTGTCATGGCTTAGTGGGAAATCACTTTGTCTATGGTATGCGGGGTCCTGGTTGCGATCCTTGCAGAGGCTGGTTATTTTGTTGCTGAGCAGAACACAGGCTGTTGAATACAGAGTGATTAAGGCACTTTAAAGCAGTTGAAAGTGTGTTTGTGCGGAGCTAAGCACTGCTAACTTCTGGTTACAGTTTCTTACACTCAGTTAGCTTCTAAATTGCTTAACCTGTGCAGGCAGTGCTTATCCCCATGCAAACAGGCTTTAACCCACTTACTGCTGCCTAAAAGTGCTTACTCCCACTTACCCCATGCTAATTTCTTTAAAAGAAAAGAAAAAGGGGTCGATAGGTAATTGGTGAAAAAAGGGGCACAAAGAGGGAAAGACAGTAGGAAAAATAGCCAGGGATGTCCAGGAAGGGTGTAGGAAAGATCCGTAGTTGCCCATTTCTTCTACAGCAACAGCTGTGCATATGTACTGATTTTGGAGGTAGATTTGTACACTCAAACCTCTAGGTGGAGATGAGGACAACAATAATATGTTGTGATGCCAATTAGACCAGATTACATATGTCCAGTGGACACGTGTGAAATGGGCAGCTATGTATGGAGCGAGATTTTTTTGTGGGAACAGATTGCCCTTTTTTTATATTTTCAGTTGAGAGTGGGATGTTGGGGAGGGGTAATAGGTATATTTGGGGAGGTAGGTTGGGTAGGTTAACAGACAAGACAAACAAGATGCATACAGGGGCAGTATATGACACATGTTGGGGGTAAACACCTTGGACAGGGAGGGGTGTTTGGAAGTCGCAAGCCCATGAGCCCCCAAATGGAAACTGTGGGACTGAGGTCCCCACCCATGGGCAGTCAACACTGCACCTTCACGACCCAAAGGTGGCTTTGCTGGGGGCTGTTTAGGAGGGGCAGCCTCACCCTCTAATTGCGCCATACCCTCAAGCTGGCATAGCTGGTCTTGAATCCCTTTGTCAAGTTCCCTATACACCATGGCCAGGACCTGATGGCAGGTGCCAGGTACCTCTCCACCCCTGCTCCCGGGGGGGGGGGCGAGCCCCACCCCCTGTGGGGGTTCCACCCAAAGGTGGTGTAGGGCCAACAGAGGAGGATGTCCCATGCTGAGCCCCAGACATGCTGGTGCCCGGTGCCATGGCCAGCTGAGGTGGGACAGGTGACTCCGTTGGGACTGGCCTTCCCATACGAGCTATGGTGTTGCAGTTTTAAGAAAGAAATCAGTTAGTAATAGTCAATAGCATTCAGGATTAGTTATAAAGGCATCCATAGGTATTCCCATTAACCCATGACACCAGATTTACAACAGTTGCAGAGCAAGCAGAACACATGCATATATGGGACAACAGTGGCCATTACAACAGCATGCATTGATGGCAACAGGCCACCAATATGGGAGCATTTTAATATGGCACATGCATAGAACCATATGTGAATATTTGTAAACCAATAGGACATATGTCCCAGCAAAAGTTTGGAGTGTACATGTACCCATTGAGGTGTGTAATAAGGTTATTGTAGCACATATGGTGGGGGTGAGAGAGAGACGTCAATTAACAACTAATATATCCCTGTAGTTTCAAAATTTTCTTAGTCACTGCAGTGATCTGCTTCTTACATGTATTATTACACTACCCAATGTCCTTACTTTGTATAATGGTATGTTTGTAGATTAGTATCTACATGAACTGTGTCTGAAGTATAGTCTACATGTCTTACCTGTTATAGCTGTTGAGGAAATCATTGTTAACACTACCTGACAAGTTCTACACATACTCCCAGATTCCATGCTTGTAGAGAAGTATATCAGTGAACTGTGTTGTACCTACAGTCTACACCTCTTACCTGTTATAGCTGTGGGGAAAATCTTTGTTAACACTACCTCACAGATTCTACACATACTCCCAGATTCCATGCTTGTAGACAAGTATATGAGTGAACCGTGTTGTAACTACAGTGTACACGTCTTACCTCTTATAGCTGTGGAGAAATATTTGTTAACACTACCTGACAAATACTATACAGACTCCCAGATTCCATGTTGATATTATACACATACCCAACAATCCGTCATTGCACACACTCTGGTCATGGCTTGACAGGATGCTGGTGTTAATGTGACATATTTTGGAATAGCTATCCTACACTTTGGGTGAGATGCTACAATGACAGGTTTGTTTTCATATACTTTCTCTTTTTATGTTCAGGTCTGACTATCTGTTATATGTCAGTATAAGCTGCCTACATTTCTTGGAACAGCGTACTGATTTGTCAGGGGAACAGGTTACCGGGCAGCAGATTTGGGCCGTTTATCTGGACATAACTGCACAGATCAGAACAGTTGAGGGGTATGACTAAGCATACAGCTTACTAACTGAACATTCTGCTACAGTCTGTACAGTTGATGGTTATGATTATGCTTACAGCGTACTATTTGAACATTCTAGCAAAGTCTGTACAGTTGCTGGGTCTAATTATGCATACAGCTTTCTATCTGATTATTCTCACAAACTCTGTACAGTTGTGGGGTATGATTATGCATACAACTTACTACCACTCCCTGGATTCAAACCCCTGCTGTGTGTGGTAAAAATATTATAGTTGACATCACAGTACACTGTGGTATCAGGGAATTAGTGCAAAGCATTCCAATGATTTCTGTCTAAGCCTCCCTCAGTTCTTCTATATGACTGACCTCTTGGGACTTCCAACATTGTTATACTGAATGTCCTACACATTTTAACTGCGTTCAACAGTGTGAGTTACACTGCTTAATACAACAGTACTATTTATAGAATGCAACACTACAACAACATATGAAAGCAGAATGTACACAAGCACTCCAGGGGTTATACTTTTATTCACTAAATATTACACCTTTATTTCCACACAACCTATATGACGGTCTTCCTGCCATATTGTCTGGTTTATTCAGTACATCCCATACACAATACATTTTTATACTGGTATAATACTTTCTAGAACTGTTATATTAATTTCTTATGACAGTACATGCAAGATTATTACTAACTTGCCTCACGACACAGCCTTTGCAACCTAGCAGCATGGGCTTGCTGGTTCGCAGCCCACTCATCTGCAGCTGTCAGAGAAATACAGTGATATTTAGCCATTACCTATCCATAGTATACACAAGCTAGGCAATCATTATCTACATAGTAGAATGGGTACTTATTGCTGAGGCATCGGCCATCTACCTTGATTCTTGGATCCACTGCTCCAAGAGATCACCCTCCACTGCTTCAGGTCAGCATGGTGATGCCTGACTTGCTCACCAGTCCGGGGGATACCAGTGGCACTGGTGAGGTCATGGGCAAGACTGTCCCAGTCCTCCACTTTATACTGATAGCCCTAGTACTGGCCCTGCCGTAGTCTCTCCTCATGGTGTTTTACCAGAAGCCATACCATGAATCTGGACTCCTGGGTGACCCAGTGCTGTACTCTAAATCGAGTGCCTTCCCTACCTCCAGCCATTCTGCCTACAGTAGGGAGCTGCAAAATGTTATAGGAATTATTGGCACCTGTTGGGTTTAAATACACCTGATTTCCCACACTTTCCTGTGATTGGATGGTTTTGAAAAGGCTAAGATATGGGCATACCTGCATACCTAATGTTGGCATTGCTTAAAGGGGCATACCACTGGGCAGATTGAGTTAGCTGGCCTACACATTGTTTACACCACGTAAGTTGAGCTGTGCAATGCTTAGTGTTGCTTAATATTTAATTAGCATTATATTTTTCTTTTGACATTGATTTATTATTTGTTACATGTTATATCTGTGTCTGGTATCTGTGATTCATGTGTATGTACAATGTATGGGGTCCTGGGGACTTCAACACTTTATTACAATAACACCTCACATCTGGCCTTACTGCATTACTCCAGTTTACATATTTATGTTATGTAGCAGGTTATACAGCATCACACTGTACATATATTAATTTCACATATTCAGTTTGATATTCCTATGGTGAGAATTTGTTTGTTGAAACCTCATTCTTATGTTCTGCTATGATGGCTTAGTGGTTAACTACTTTGACTCTAGTGTACAAGGTCCTGGGTTCAAGACTTGCAGAGGCTGTTTATTTTGTTGTTGGGCAGAACATGGGCCATTGGATAGAGTGATTAAGGCACTTTAAAGCAGTTGTAAGTGGGTGTGCATGGGTTTGCTTGGAGCTAAGTACTGCTAACTTCCGGTTACAGTTTCTTATACTCAGTTAGCTTCCACATTGCTTAATCTGTGTAGGCAGTACTTACCCCTGTGCAAACTTACATAAACACGCTTACTAGTGCTTACATATGCTTACTACTGCTTAATTGTGCTTCAACCTGCTTACTAGTGCCTTATTCATTATGACACTGATACTTCACATGTGCATTTCCTGCAGTACTCTAGTTCATAAATATGTGTTATTCAGTGGGTTTTGCAACAAAAATATTGGTTAAGATGTGCTTTGCCATGTAAAATAGACTGTGTTGCAGTGGGACTTGAAACGGGAATACCTGCTCATTAGGTGGATGCTCTGCCCACTACACTATTGCTGTGCTGCTTCATTTGCATATATCTTCCTTGTTATCCTCTTCAGCCTTTTAAGCTGCTTTAACCGTAGCTAAGCGATGGGCACACCTGCGCACCTACAGTTAGCTATACTCAGATTTATAAAACAAAAATACATACAAGGGTTTCTTCATTTACTTTTTATGTACTGTTGCTGTTGTACACATGGAGAATTGCTGGTGGGGATATGCGGACACCTATGAGTGATCTCGCTCATTTCTTACCACTTTCTGCTGTTCTGCATTGCAGGGGCATGTTTATTCTGAAACCTCTGCTCCCAGGCATGTCCCCTGCACTCGTACATGCTCCATGTAAGCCTGGGAGCTCGGGCAGCGTGACTTCATTAATATGCATGGTGCGCTGCCATCCTGCTCCTAAATGGGTGCTGCCGTGCATCACTAAGCTAGTCCTGTACGGAAGATTAGAGAATCCGGGGGTTGCTTATCAAACACAACAAAGAAAAACAAGACACCACAAAGGAAATCATTGAGACTGTTGAGACTGAATGTAAGCAGGAGTCAGATCACAAACAGAAATTCTGGAATGTGCCAGAGAATGTTCTCAATTATCAGAAGTCTGCCAAGATAGAAAGATTCAGAAAATGAACAGAGATCAAATGGGCAAAGATGATCCACAGTGTCTTACAAAGCATAGATCCAGAAGGGGGGGTAGAAGTGGATGGCAGAACTACAGGAGGCATTTTAACAGGAGAACAAGCAACAGGGTAACACAGATACCTGCAGTTATCACCAATAATACCAATAACAATAATTATGATGTCAATAATACCAAGTGTAATTACATTGACAATAATATTGACAACAACAATCTGAATGTTCGAGCTGGTAATGCTGGTGGTAGGAATTAACAGGTTTATCACAATGTGAACACAGCCACAGGACCAGAAATACAAATGAGGGACATACAAATGGAGGGCCACACAATGACATTCAGTACCCCTCAGACCCCACAGACAAACATGAGAGAATACCAGAATCCTACCCAGCCAAAATACAACTGCCAGGGCTCATATTACCAGAGCCCAGTACCCATGAACAGGAATTATCATCACAGCAGTTACAACTACAACCACAGATACAGCCCACTGAGGTTCCAGAGAGAAGAGGTGAACTACTATCTGTACCAAAGGAGGGAAAACCAGAATAACTGGAAGAGGAAGCATTGGACAGGGGTGAGAGAGTTGATGTACCTGGGGAACAACAACTTCTACCCATCAGGGCCACGAGCCTCGAAACAGAATTAACCCCCAGGATCTGGAATCATTTGAAGAAACCACTGACAGCACTTGAAGAAAAAGTGCTTAAAAGAGGACTTACATTCGTACCACAAGGAAGGTGCGATGGGAGACAGACCATCATTGATTTAAAAATGTATGTGAGGAAGTTGAATTTGAAGCTTGTATTTCATGAGAAAAATAACATTGAGAAGATAAACGCATTGAAGAAAAAATGAAAAGACCTAGTAGTTTTTGCCCCCCACTGCATACCTGCAGCCTTCAAGACAAAATGCGAGCTCGACATAAGAAAGGGTCTATATTAAATCACCGAAAGCTTAAAATACCAAATGCTGATTTATTGACCCTTTAAAAGTGAAAGCTTGAAATCCCAAAGACACGGAACAGGGATTTTTTTCCCTGGGAAAAAAAATCGCTGGGCCGTTTTCAGGACTTTGCCATTTCCTCCACTGTGGTGCAATCTCGGAGTCGGTATATTTAAGTAGGGGGAGGTGGGGGGCACATCCCCTCACATTGGGGGGTGTGGGGGGGGCAACGCTCCCCACTTTAGTATTTTGAAATTTTTTTATTTTGTTTTGTGGAACAGTGATTTTTTTCCCTGGGGAAAAAATCGCTGTTCCATGTCTTCTGGATTTCAAGCTTTAATTTTTAAAGGGTCACTAAATCAGCGTTCGCTATTTTAAGCATTCACTGATTTAATAAAGACCCATAACAAAGGCTCTCAAACACACACCAAAACATAAGTTTTATAATATTTTAAAGGATGAGATATTAGCACTTAAGAATTTGAGCAATGATAGAACTAGAGGTGTTATGAATGCTGACAAGGGTGGGGCATACTAGTTGCAGATACTGACAGCTATATAATGAAAACAGAGAACATGAACACACCTGAGTTTTATTTTAAACATTCCTTTGAGGAGGGCAAAACTGCATATGTAGAATGGAAAGATAAGCTAGCCACAATGTTTAATGAAGAATTTGTTAGTGAAAACTTTTTTGAATATTTAAACATTCCTCATCCAAAGTTACCTTGTTTTTTCTGTATTCCCAAACCCCATAAGCATAAGGAAGATTCAACTTACAGACCTGTTATTGCAAGGGGAGTTTCCATATCAGAGGCCACTGCCATATACTTAGATGTTATTCTACAGCCTCTTGCTGAAAAGAACTCATCTTTTATTTTAGATTCACTTGATTTTTGAAGAAAAAAGAAAGTGTATGTGACTGAACAAAGCATATTGGTAACTATTGACGTTGAAGCCCTATTGTACTGAAGCAGCTACAGAAGCTTATAGTAGAAATAACAATGCTACAAAAGGGCAAACTGAATGCTTGGAAAAGCTAATAGACTTGGTGTTGAGTTACAATTTTGTTTCATTTTCAATGGCCAGGCTTACAAACAAAGGAGGGGTATAGCCATGTGTGCAGCTATGGCCCCTAGCCTGGCCAATGTATCCTTAGGCAAGTGGGAGGAGGTATTTGTGCTGCAAAGTGAATACTGGAGATTTATGACCAGCTACCTTCGCTTTATTGAGGATGCATTTATTGTCTGGCAAGGTGAGAAATCTAAACTCACCCAGTTTATCCACTACATCAGTAACTCCACCTCCTTCCTGAAATTTACCACTTCCATCAGCTTGAAGTCAGTGCAGTACCTTGATATGACTGACAGTACTGATAAAGACAGAGGAAGATTAATTAGTAACTATACAGGACAACCAACAAGAGTGAACTACTTACTTCACAGAGACAGTTTGCATCCAGTAAAAACTAATCACGATGTAATAAAATCACAAGACTACAGATTAGCACACATTACCGCAGATTTGGCCCCTTTTCTCAAAAATATGAATGATCTTGAAAATGATTTCTTAACCAGAGGATATGAATCAAACATGTTACAAATATACGCTATTTCTGTGGTGAGCTGTTCAGTTGTTTCTGCCTTGGTTTGGATTTTACTGGTGTTATTTTTGTTCTTTTAATGTTACATATGATCCTGGATCCCATTAGAGATTCTAAAACTAACAATGACGCTATGTGGAATAGCCCTTTTGGTAGAATTATGCAACGAGGGCACCCTAACCCAAAAGAAGAGAATGGTAAGGACAGTTGCATTCTAACTTACACCTTTGATTTCAATCCAATTAAAGCCATTATTAAGGAGAACTGGGCCATCCTTACTGACAATCAGCACCTTGTAGAGGTATTAGGAGAACACCTACTTTTGTATATAAAAAGAGCAGAAGCATATGTAGCTATGTGGAAAGAAAATTAAGGATCACCAGGATGACACGCGCACTAAAATCTGTGGGCCAGCTAACTGCGAGTACTTGGTGGAGTGTGACTCATTTGAGTGCCCCTCTTTAAGAGATGGTGAAATCTTCAGCAAGTGGTAACTGTAATAATGAAAAAGTTGTATTTTATGTGGGTAAGAGTATGAATAAACTGAAAATAAGGATTTCAGATCATCTTTCTGACATCAGACGTAAATGCTAGAGGACTCTGCCTTATCCAAACAATTATTAGAACATCTCAGACATTCTGGTTTTAAATTTATCATTCTGGACTGTGTGGAGATGGATGAGCTTGAAGGGATGTCAATGTTGTTTTGGACAAGAAAGAATTATGCTGGTGGCTAAAATTAAATGCATTCAGAAAACCAGGGCTTAACTTCTATTGCTCTATTAAGAGTATGTTGAATTTACATAAGCTTCCACACAATTGTAAAGTTTTTTTTTAGGGAAGTTTTAGGGAATTTGTGAGGAAATTTTTTTATGTACTAAAGGTATCAAACATACTAAAAAATAATAAAAAATGATGTGTAGAATGTTTAAAAAAAAAAAAAAAAAAAATATATATATATATATATATATATATATATATGTATATATATATATATATATATATATATATATATATATATATATATATATATATATATATATATAATATATATATATATATATATATATATATATATATATATATATATATATATATATATATATATATATATATATATATGTATAGGGAGTGTCAGAGAAGTATGTAAGAATGGTACAGGATATGTACGAGGGTAGTGTGACAGTGGTGAGGTCTGCGGTGGGAGTGAAGGATGTGTTTAAGGTGGAGGTGAGATTACATCAAGGATCAGCTCTGAGCCCTTTCTAATTTGCAATGGTGATGGACAGGTTGACAGACGAGATCAGATAGGAGTCCCTGTGGACTATGATGTTTGCAGATGACATTGTGATCTGTAGTGAGAGTAGAAAACAGGTGGAGGAGACCCTGGATAGATGGAGATATGCTCTAGAGAGAAGAGGAATGAAGGTCAGCAGGACTGACAGAATATATGTGTGTAAATGAGAGGGAGGATAGAGGAATGGTTAGGATGCAAGGAGTAGAGGTGGTGAAGGTGGATGAGTTTAAATACTTGGGATCAATAGTTCAGAGTAATGGTGAATGTGGAAGAGAGGTGAAGAAGAGAGTACAGGCAGGATAGAGTGGGTGGAGAAGAGTATCAGGAGTGATTTGTGACAGACGAGTACCAGTAAGAGTGAAAGGGAAGGTCTACAAGAGGGTAGTGAGACCAGCTATGTTATATGGGTTGGAGACAGTGGCATTGACAAAAAGGCAGGAGTTAGAGCTGGATGTGGCAGAGTTAAAGATGTTAAGATATGCACTGGGTGTGACGAGGGTGGACAGGATTAGGAACATATATTAGAAGGTCAGCCCAGGTTGGAAGGTTTGGAGACAAAGCCAGAGAGGCAAGATGATGTTGGTTTGGACATGTGCTGAGGAGGGATGCTGAGTATATTGGGAAAAAGATGCTAAGGATGAAGCTACCAGGTAACAGGAAAAGAGGAAGGCCTAAGATAAGGTTTATGGATGTGGTGAGAGAGGACATGCAGGTGGTTGGTGTGAGAGAGCAAGATGCAGAAGACAGGAAGAAATGAAAAGAGATGATCCGCTGTGGCGACCCCTAATGGGAACAGCTGAAAGAAGATGATGATGATATATATATATATATATATATATATATATATATATTTATATATATATATATATATATATATATCTATATATATAGATGTCCAAAGCCAAGAAACAAACTGAAACACAGAAAAAATTGGCAGCACTGCTCAAGACCAAAGCAAGCAGTTCTGCTTAAAACCTGGGAATCAAAGTGCTAAATTCTTAATGGTGTGATCATTTTTGTCAGCTTGCTTTGGTCTTGAGCAGTGCAGCCAAGTTTTTTCTGTGTTTTAATGAATATTTATGGTGCAGCGGTTAGCGTTATCGCCTCACAGCAAGAGGTTCTCCCATTCGATTCTCGGCTGGAGTGCCTTCTGTGTGGAGTCTGCATGTCCTCCCTGTGGTCGAGTGACATTAAAGACATGCAGGTAGATGTGTGCTTGAATGGGCATGCCTTCTTTGAAGGTTGGGCATCAGGCTGGCAACTCGGCACCGTAAAAATCCACTGCCAATCATTAGCAGACGGGAGTTCCGCTGTCGTGACCCCTAACTGGGAAAAGCTAAAAGACTTTTAATATATATATATATATATATATATATATATATATATATATATATATATATATATATATATATATTTAGTTACTGTAAACTCAATTCTGATTTGATTAAATTTAGTAAACTCTTGCATCACACCTGAGATTTAAACAGTAGATTCAAAACACACATTGTTTTCATGCCACTATTACCATAAAGTTTTGGTATAATACCCCCATTTACCATACTGGTGCACACTCATGCCCATACTAGCACACTTTTATACATTACTAACTTACTTCATCCACTGTTTTCTGTGTTCTTATGTGTTTTTTCTACTGCTTTTCATTGTACAAACATTTTTGGGCTGTAAACATGAAAACTGTCAGGACAGGTGTCTTTTTTCACTCAACTGCATAGCACTGACATCTTTTCTAAACTGTAAATAACTTACATTTATGCACACTAACACATATGGATGGATATTTATTAGATATTATTACACAGATACATATTTCTAATGTTCTAATTAGATAAAGTTTATGGTAAGATTTTGTGCATTTTTTCTTGTATCTGTCTAGTTAGCTCATTTTACTTATCTACCCTATGTATATGATTCTCGTTTTTGTCACAGACCTGATGAAGGTTTTATTGCATTAGTTAGCTGAAAGAGATTTTAGTTAAAAGTCATTTCTTTTTATACTTATGTTATACTTTTCTTAATACCTGATTTTGGAATGTGGGTTGCAAATCAATAGGTAGTGTTTTGCTTAACAAGATTTAGTTTGATCTAATCAGTAGTAGTATGTGTGGGTGTGGGTGCTTGCTGTTCTTAAATGCACTTTTACAGCCCTGTTTATACTGTTTGCCTGGCACAGACTAGTTTCAAATTAAACAATACACATACTTTCCACACGTACTTCTAAGTGTATAAAGGCTGATATGTTTCATTGTAAAGTATTTCTGATTTTCTTTTTTTTTTTTGTTACTAAGGATTGCTTGTCTGTGACAAGTAAAGGCTTGTTGCTTTGGAACACTACCTGGGGTTCATGACTTTTGGAAATTATTGTGACTGAGCTCATCAACAAAGTTTTAAGACTACTAGTTTTTCTGTTTTTATTTTCAATCAACTCAGCTACAAGATGCACTGCCTATCATATCTGAACACCCATCAGCCATCAAAGATTTTCTTATAAATTGGATGAACAGAACTGACCACAGCACAGAACACATAAAGCAGAAATCCAACTGCATTCCTGGAATCCTCATTAATTAATTAATTAGTACACTTCACTGACCATCCCAGATAGTCAAGTTTTATGGGCTGCTCCAAAAGATAAAAAAAAAAAAAAACAAAGAAAAGAAATATTATTTTCAATTTTATTAAACTGCAAGGACAAAATGATTATTTTAGACCAAATAAGAGAAGGGAGACTTTTTTACCAGGAAGCAAAAAGCCCAGAAGCATACAATTCAATGTCTAAATACAGGAACTTCACTGATATCTGAAAGTGATTCAACAGTAACAGCTTTCAGACATATCTTCTGTTCCACGTCATCCTGCTGATAAAATACAATGATTCTAGGCATAATTCCAAATTACACAAGGCTCTTTATCTTTTCTACATGGTAATCTGTTAACTGTTAAAGACAATAAAGATGTAAGTCTCTCTATGGACTTTTCTATTCTGCTTCAAACATCAAGAAAAAAAAATCAGCTAACTCTAGGAAATAAGGTAGTATTTCCCATTCCTTACTACTAACATGCTTTAATTTAAAAAAAAAAATCCTCACTGAAGCTGATTCTTTACTAAAAGAAATAAAAAGCTTAGGTGCATAAACTAATAAGAAGCTCAGGTACACTGCTACAGGAACCGCCTGTAAAATATCTCTTTGTCATTCCAGTGCTAAATATATTTACATCACTAGAAAATGTTCTAGAGATGAACAATGACAGCCTCTCCCTCCCAAACTTATAAACGTACAAGTACTTGTTCTCAGAGCATATTGTAAATGTACATTGCTGCCTTGGCTACGACCAATTCCTACCATACCCACATACGCATCTCACTGTTTTGTAGGGAAGCAGAGTTATGACCACTGGCTTCCTTGGATTCTGCTCTCCACTATAAGCTCAGTACTAATACCGTCTGCTACCCTACCAACAGTAGCTATAACTTGAATTAAATTACTTCACATTCACACACAGTCATTTCACCTTTTCACTACTACTATCCTCTGTGTTAGTGATACCCTGCTGTCATCTGACAGTCTACACTGACACTATAATATAACAGTGAATAAACACTCAAAAAATAAGTTGTCACATCAGTTTTATGGACAAATAGCAAAACTATCTCTTTTTAAAGGGCAATTGAGTTCTTAAATAATCATTAAGGAATTATTATGTGTAAATAACTAATTTGTTGATAAGTTGATTTGTTGGAGGTGGGTTTGGCATAATGCTTTAGCTAAAACGGTGCTCCCTTGAAACTTTTCTTGAAGCTGAAAACTCCTACTGTGACATCATGAAAGATTGAATTCACAATGCTTCACTCTCTTCATCAATATATAAACTATGATTTTTTCATGGTCTCACATGTGGACTCAACTGAAAATTAAAACACGATCATTTATTTGTTAAACCATGCTATAAGTAGGTAACAGTTTCACTAAATAGGTATGGTGTTTTTGATTACATAGAATGATTTGTGGGTGTATGTAACTCATTGCCAAAACCTAAGTTAACATCATTTTGTAAGTGTGATCATAAGTAAAAATTGAGTCAATAGTAAAATTAAGACATCAAAGAACTTGTCGTGTGCATTTTGTTTCCAAACCACTTGTAGATTTAACATCAGGAGTGTACGCACACATGAAATTAACTGTAAAGCACAGAAGCATGAGAATTCTGGCAACAGATTTTAAAAGCATAATGTTGACAGGATAATGTATAACCTAATTGTCAGTAATAAAGCAAATACATCAGTAATAAACTCTAATATTTCTACGCATCACTCTATCATGCATAATTGCCCATACAAGATGAGTCTTTGATGATGCATATATGATCCTTTCTATATCTCTAAGTCTCTTGAAGCTACATCAAAGCTAATCAACAAGGCAGAAATAATCAAGACACTTGATTCTATTCCAAAGAGAACAGCAACAGGTGTTGATGGATAAATCATGAAACTACATAAAAATATCATGGATGACATGTTAAACCAAAGTCTCATCTGTCTGAGTTGATGGCAAGTTAGGGAAATGTGAAAGATCCCATGGCATTTATTAAAATAATAGTAGGGAGTCTTCATTTTTCATTAAAACATCTTTTTATTCATCTTGGTATCCCAACATTCAAACAAACTTCCTCCCATCATAAAAAAGATTACACATCACAACACTTGCAAAAAAGAACTTAAGAAACATCTAGCCAACTCTTGGATCTGCCCTTGTCATGACCCTACATAAACCTTGCATGTTTCCTGCTCAACCTCCTCTCACTTCCCCTCCTCTCTGTGTTTCTTCCAAAACTCCTTCTGTTGTTCTCATTGAACTTGTACTATCTCTCTCCCCATCTATTTCAAAAACTCACATACAAGCCTTCTTATTATAGTCCTTCATCTCAAGACCCCTCACTCTAAAAATGCAAATTTTTAGCTTATTACTAATTTTTATTCTTGCTTGCTGTGAGTTCAAAATATTCTGCCACCTGATTTACTACTATGATTGTTCTTACATTCCTTACAACATCACAATTTCCATTTGTCATCATATGTTTTTCTAATTACTGTAACAATTGTATGCAACATTGTAATTTCAATAGCTGGTGGTTTATGTATGATCTATGTTGGAGCTTTTCTCCTCGGGTTTCCACTGAAAATGAGCCTTTTCGCTCAGTTGGACCAACCCAGTCAACAAATGTCAAATAAAATAAATAAATACAATAATTCATAATCTTGTTTACAGTATGTACACATTAATACTTCTTATTACAATAAAAAGTGAATATGACATTAGCACATCTTACTTTTCGACATCCATTCCCTCTGTCATAACCATAACTTTATAATTTCTGTAATTTCATGCTATTCATTTGACCTAATTAAGCACTTAACTCATCATCTCTTCTCAAACCATTGTCATTAGTAGCACATCTATCATCTAGATCCAAGACTTATTGTCAAAGAGATTCATTAAAGTTAAACCATGTTCTTCCTTTTCTCAGCATAGACCTCTTCCAGTGGGAGTACAATGAGGTTTTATCCTAGCACCTTTCTTTTCTGAATTTTCATTAATAAAGTACCTTATGACTTTCCTACTCTCATCGTGTTATGGCAATTTTTAAGTCCATCCAAAACCACTCAGTAAATGAAACACAAATGCAAAAGATTCTAATTCCCTTGATTCCTGCTCATTAACAGCAAACTGACAATTTCTTACACAAACAAAAAACATGCTCTTTGGCACCACTCTATAACTTAAAAAGTTACCAAGGCAACTCAATATAACTTCCCTTTGTGGTACACCAAAAGAAACAATCATCTCCTTAACTAGCTCAGTTTGTGGCTAGATTCCATACCCACATTGAGAAATCAAGGGCAAAACCTAGCTCAGTTATCTTACGGTTGAGGAAAATCTCACCATATCTATCCAACCCAGCCAAAGAAACTAAAAGTAAAGGAGTCCTTCTAGCCTTGCTTGAACATGGGCTATCCATAATAGTTACAGCTTCTAAGAAAAGCTCCTCCACACAACAGACTATAGAAAACAACATTTTTTGCTTGACCATGCTACATTAGTAAGAAAATCTGTTAGATGTTTTTCTAAACAAATGTCTCTGAAAAGTAACTTACTATCTCAAACAGCATTGCCTCACCCTCAAAAAATCCAACATGGCTCCCAGTACAGCACAGAGAAGACCTGCTTCTAGACTCTGTCATCTTCAGACCTCTCCAGTTTACCTCATTCCCACCACTAGCTACTAAACTTTATACCAAGCACACATACACACAGACACACATACACTACACCCTCAGACTCCTCTCCCAAACAACCTCCCCAATGCAACCCCTTAAAACAAAGCTAAACCACACCACCAACTCATTCATAATCCTTGCTCCTAAACTATTACAATCCCCCCATCCCAAGCAAATCAAATTTTACTCACCATACAGTATGCCACATTACCTAAGGGCAAAACATAAGTATCCTCTTGACTGTATTGGAGAAGAAATGCTCATGGGTTAGTCCTTCTGCTGGTGAGATGTTTCTGGGGAGATTATCTCCTGTAGTGGCAGGTGCTTCCTTCTCTTGTGGTCTTGGGTGCTTCCTGTGCATTCAGCTGAGTCCAGTTTTCAGTGGAAGGTTAACTTGTAATCCTTAAGCTTGGTTACAATAAAGACACATACTCAGTTCAATATAAATTGGAAGTTCCTTTATTGGCAGATGAGCGATGCTTAGAAGACTATTACCCAAGGGTCTCTCAACTTCTAGCTTTACTCTTTCTCAACTACCAACACATCTTAACTCCACCTCACCCTTCCTCTCCTGCCTTAATTCTCACTATCCCACAGCAGTTCCTTCATATAGGTTCGTAGGTGTTTACTAGACTAATGACCACAAGGGCCTTTTTAAGCTTAGCCATGCATCCCAAATCTCTGACAAGTTCTGATACCCTTGATAAGTGTAGGCATGGACCTGGGAGATGAACCATTTACAAGTTACCTGTTTGCATCAGAGACATAGGTGCCAAACCAGGGATGAATTTCCGATTTCCCATCCAGTTGTCCAAGTTGCACTTGAATTGGATTAGGAAGGAACTCTGCCTCACATGGATGGGGAGCCCCTTTCATAGATGAGGTAGTTTCTTGGAGACTATGATGGAAACTTGAAATATAATCATGTAAAATGCACATCTCTCATAATTGTTGCTATACCTATTAATTACCACTGTTTTGTGTTATACAGTATTATGTTATTTTTTATTTGTATAGCCTACTTACTGCCCCTCTATTTCATGTTTTTTTCTTTGTGAATTATTTTACCTGGGTAGCATCTGCAAATGGCCAGTTCTGATTAGTCCATGCCACCTTTTGCTGTATACAGCATTGCCATATCTTTCCTTCCATACATGCAAAATACAAGTCATAGGTTCATAGGTTCATAGGCTCATACTAGGCTATCTGCCCTAGGGCATTTATAAGCCTAGCCAGAGTGTGTTTGGCTTTCACCACCATTTTAAATTAATTTTGCTACACCCTTTTTTGAGGTTAGTATACTGTGCCTCTGTCTAACAGTGACACAGAAGTGATACCCGGGGTAAACCTATGATCTCCCATCCACTCATCAAAATTCCTCTTGAAGAGAGTCAGTGAGGGACTCTGCCTAACCTGGACTGGGATTTTATTCCAGAGTGAAGGGAGCCTCTGGGTTATGAATCTGTCCCTCCAGCATGTCCTATTTCTTTCAGTGCTGAGGTTCAAGTCTCTTGTGCGCATAGCTCAATGGGATTTAGATTTTCTGAGGTGCAGCATGTCCATTAATTCTGGGTTGGACATGGCTTTATACGTCAGGCACAGATCGCCTCTGAGCAGGCGGTATGCCACTGAGTAGAGCTGAAGTTTCTTTAACCGGGCAGCATATGGCATCTGTTTGAGCCCTTTGATCCTCTTGGTGAGGTACTTTTGGGGTCTTTCCAGTTGCTGCAGGTGTCTGGTATGGTACATCCCAAAAGGGGCATTGTACTCAATTATGGGCCTGATGAGGGATGAGTAAAGAGGCACGATGACCTCCCCTGATCTAGATGTGAATCCCTTCATGATAAGGTGGGCTATATAAAATGTTTTTCTAACCACTTTGGCCACGTGGTTGTCAAATGAGAGATTGCTATCAACTTGGGTCCCAAGGTCCCTAATTACTTCTTCTGTACTTAATGGATTACCACCTATGTGGTAATTTGTGGGCACTTTGTTTTTGCCAAAGGGGATGACTATACACTTTTTGGCATTTAGCTTGAGGCCATGGCTCTGGCACCAGTTGTCTGTTTCTATGAGGCTCCTTTGGAGGATGCTTGTGTCAGCTGGAGAGTCGATTATGGCGCTCAGTTTGCAGTCATCTGGGAACTTGGTCAGCCAAAGTCCTTCCGTGTTGGCCTGTACCTCTGAGAAATATATACCGAACAAGAGAGGTCCCAGGACTGAGCCTTGTGGGATGCCACTTGCAACTGGTTTGGAGTCTGACATGGCTCCAGCAATTCTAACCATGTGGGTTCTGTCCTTGAGCCAGTTTGCAATCCATCTAGTGACATAGGGGTTTATATTTAAGCTGGTGAGTTTATCTATAATGCCCGAGTGGGGTATTGTATCGAAGGCTTTTGCGAGGTCCAGGTAGGCTGTGTGGACCACCTTCCCCTCGTCAATGGACTTGGTGACTGTTTCAAAGAAATCGACCAGGTTTAAGAGGTAGGATCTGCCCTTAACAAAGCCGAACTGGGTAGGATCCAGTGTCTGTAGGTCCCCAATATCTTTATTTATGAGGTCCATGATGATCCTTTCCATAGCTTTGCAGACCAAGCTAGTCAGGCTTATGGGGCGAAAGCTTCCAGGATCCGTTGAGGCACCACCTTTGTGGAGAGGGACCACTGTTGCTGTACGCCACTCTTTGGGTACATATCCTGTAGTAAGGCTGAGATTGAACAGTAGTTTTATGTTTGGGTTTAGCTCTTCTTGGAGTTCATGCAGGACACAGCCCGGGACACTGTCTGGTCCCATTGATGCTGTGTTTTTTGCTTTGGAGAGGGCGGCTCTTACCTGAGCATCTGAGATGTCAGGGGCAGCACTCTGCTGGGATAGATATTTGCCCTTTTGGTGGGGAGGGGGGAAAGAAGTTTGCGCTGAACCTGTCAGCTAGGATGTTGGCAATGTCTGTGGGTTCGGTGTATTTTTTGTCATTTTGGACTAATTCTGAGCATATCTGGGAATTCCCACCCAGGTTCCTAACATAACTAAAGAAAGCCTTGTGATTATCCTTAGTGTCCTGTGCAATTTTTCTCTCGAAGCTGGCCTTAGACGATTTTATGAGTGCCCGTAGTTTTTTGCTAATACTGATCAGAGATGCCTTTCCTTTTGGGATTTTGCTCTATCATGTAGTAGCTTCCTCCTTCTATTGTATAGTTTGTTTATGGCTGGGGTCCACCAGACAGGACGTCTGCCTTTGGAGGATTGGGTCTTGGTTTTATTTAGGATTGCATGATCCATGCATTCCTGAAGGTGTTCATAGAATGCGTTTATAAAGGATTCTGCGGTCTGGGCCGTATTTTCCACAGGCCCGGGGGCTTTGAAGGATTCCACCTCGGTTTTGAGGAGTGTGAAATTTACTTTAGAGAAGTTTTTCATTGTGGTTTTCTGGGCAGGGGGTGGGGTCGGGATGTGAATATCCAGTGAGATTAGATTATGGTCTGATCTTACCAGTGAGGGATACACTTCTGGTCTGGAGCATAGAGTCCCCATGTTGGTGATGATCAGGTCCAGTATGTTTTCCCCTCTTGTGGGAGTGGTAACAAGTTGTTCCATAGCATTTGATTTTATAAATTCTAGGAACCTTTGGGCTAGGGTGTTGGAGCTAGAGTAATGCTCCCAGTCTATGTTTGGGTAGTTGAAGTCGCCCAATATAATGGTGTTTGGAGAGACCTTCATATTTCCTAGTGTTCTCAGGAAGACCGAGTGGGGTTCCTGGGTTTGGGAGGGTGGTCTGTAGCAGGCTATAAACTGGAAGGCAGTTTTACCCACTATTAGTTGCACATGGATAGTCTCTGATGCTTCGTGCTGTGCCACCAACCTGGAGGTGTGGGTAATTTTGATGAATATTGATACTCCCCCTCCTTTTGTGGTTCGGTCCAAGTTTTGGGGCTGAAGAGCATGGTATGAGGTATAACCTGGTAGTGCTAGGGTGCTCTCAGGAGCCTTGAACCAGGTTTCTGTTACTGCACAGATATCGATGTTCTCCATGCTAAGGAAAGTTTCGAGTGCGTGCATCTTGAGGTTTAGACTTTTAGCGCTGAGTAGCATTACTCTTAGTTTCTTATCCCTTGTGATACCTATGGAGGTGGGTTTGTCTTTTGAGCCTTGCCTAAAAAAGACACTATGGGGGTAGCAAGAGCCTTTGCCAATATCCAAAAGCCCAGGGGTGACAGGTGCAAGCCGTCCCTAGCGAAGCATCGTGGCTTGTCGAGCATGTCATCCCAGGCTGACAGGCATTGGATCCCCTTTGAATGACACCAATACTTAAGCCAATTGTTGAAATTGATCATCTTGTCTTCATATTGTGGCATCATTCTTGGTGAGGGTAAGATGCTACTCATAGTCAGGGTCATACTGGCCTGGGCTACATGCTCAGAGAGCTCCTCTATTTCTCTTTTCATGTAGTCCAGGGAGGTACGTCTCAGGTCATTCACACCAGCATGGACAATGACTGAGTCATATTTGTACTTGCTTTGGAGTGCCCTGAGTGCTTGTGTTATGTGGCAGATCCTAGCGCCCAACAGGCAGCTCACCGTGACCTTCTCCTTGTTCAGCCTTGTGAGCGGGACATCAGTGTGCCTAACAATAGAGTCACCTATTACAAGTGTATCAGGTGTGTTGTTTAGCCTTAAGGGCTGTGACTGTTTGGCACACTGGCTTTGTGAGCTATGTGTTGCAGGTGTTTTGTTTTAGGGTAGCGGTTGCTTGGGTGTCTGCTTTGGAGGTCTCTGCTGCTTAGGCAGATTTTTATTTAGAGCCTCTGAGTATGTTTTTGTGTGTTTATGTGTTTGGTTTGCTGTCGTGGTAGGTCTATGTGAGACTGGAATTGTAGTGAGTGTGGTTTCCTTCTCCTCCTGACTGGTTACGTCAGTACTGAGTTGAGAGAGCTTAGCCTCCAGTTTGGCTATATGGTTGCATCTCTCACATGTGTTGGAATTTGTTGGGAGGAGGAGGGGGTTGTCTGTGTACATGAGGCAGTTGTAACATTGCCTCAAGATTCCCAGATTCACCAGCTGGACCGGAGAGGAGATTGACAACTGACCTTTGGACATGCTAGAATAGTATTGGGAATTCCTTTATAATTAAAAAAAAGGGCCAATGGGGAACAAGGTACTCAAGGGGAGTTTGTGAGGGTGTAGTGCTTTTAATTTTTTAGTGCTGACTTAGTGAGCAAGTGCCAGGTAACTTAAATGCAATGTGTTACAGGTAACTTAAATGCAAAAATGACAAACAGTAACTTTCTTTCAAGTGAAACAAGGAAATAAGTACAGTAATGAATGCAGATATCACTAGGGATCTACAGAAGTGCTGAAAAGCCGCATTTTAGGTGGAATTAGCATTTCAGGGAAATAACAAGCAAACAAACAACAAGCATACAAACAAAGCTAGATTCAGCAGGCCTGGATCTAGTCTATGCTACAGCAAACAAGGTGTACCAATTTCAGTAAGAAACAGTTCAAATATGCAGGCACTATTAACCTTTAACCAGAAATTCCCAGCTCAGAAGGGCAGAGTCCAGCCTCTCCTCCCACAAGAGTGCAGACCACGAACCTTCTTAATGTAAAATTACTGGCCTGAAGCCCAAGTGCTTAAACCAGAACTAATACACTTTTAGAATAACAGACACTGAGCCCTCAATTAGCAGTTCCCAACTTAGAAGGATGTAAGCTACCTGTCCTGCCACCACAGTGCAGGCCACAAACCTTCCTAATGTAAAAGAACTGGTCTGAAGCCCAAGTGCTTAATCCAAAAGACTTAGAATGATAGCTACACTTTCTTAATGAGTTTATCCTTCTTTATTACTGACATATCCTTTTTATAACTCCACCCCCATAAATGATTATTTGATTTGTTGTCTCAGGTAAACTATTACCAAATAAACTTCTTATTTTGGTCAAAAGTACCTAAATGCTATTGCAAGTTATGAAGACATGTCCAGTAGTTTCTTCCATATTGCAGCCATCTCATGTTATATAGCTTTTCATTCCATGCCCTATATTTCTTAGTAACCTTTGCAATCACAAAAAGCTTCCTTCTTCCTATGCAACCTTATGCAGCTGTTTCTTCTTTTCACATTCTTCTTTCCTTTTCTCACTAATTTAAATGACCATATCCATCTGCAGAATAATATTATTTAAACCAAAAGCTAAAAAGGAGACACAGACAAACCATTAAGAAAAAACTGCAAGAACTGCAAGAACAGCCCAGCCAAGTTAGATTTTTAACTGTGTGATACCTTATACTTTAAACTTCCTATAATGGAGGCCCATGAGATATGCACAAATGACCCCTTAAGGACATCAAGTGTTTTAGCTGCATGGCTCTTGAATGTCCCTGACTTTTTTATTGTTTAAGTCATTGCGGTGACATTCATTCCAATAAAACCAAACCCCACTAGGCTGGAACATACATGTCCACAGCATGTAGCTGAAACACTTGATGTCCTTAAGGGGTCATTTACATATATCCCATGGGTCTCCACTACAGCATGTTTAAGGTATCACACAGTGAAAACTCTAGCTTTGCTAGATTTTAACCAATATTATTTTATATCAACACATCATTTGTTCTTCAACATAGTCTGCATTCAATTTCCATATAATTATTTTTCTTTCTTCTTGATATTCTTTGATGACATTCCTTTCTTCAGTTCTCTTTCTTTACCTTGTTTTAAAGATTCATATTGACTTTCTTTTTCACAAAATTTAACATATGCGTAATTCTTCCCATCTTTCATTTACTTCAGAATACAATGCAAATAAAAATGGATTCACTAAGCTCAAAACTCATTTCTTAGAATTATATATATTCATTTTTACTGCAGCGAACATCAGTCACCAAATGCATGCAAAAATCAAAATCATAACCTGTTTTCTTTTTCTTCTTGTAAGCACAGCATACTATATATTGGGGTCTGAATGGAGAGATGATAAATCAGCAAGCAAAGGAGAGTAGTATTGCTGGAATTGAATTCATCCTCAAGTATTGATGAGTACCTTTACAAAATCTCACCAGGATGACACTGATTCATAGACTGTATTCTATATAGCATATATCATGGACAGAAGTAGGTTAAAAATAAAAAAAAAGATAGCTGGGTGCACAAGACTAAGATAAACTAGTGCCCAATCCTGGTAGGTGTGCTGGTGCCAGGACTGGGGAAAAAATACATTGTAGAATCCACCTGACATATAAACATTCCTACAATAGGGCTAGGCCAGGCCCAGGGAGAGGATGCCCTCCCCCTCGTTGTAGAAGAAGGAAGTAGCAGTCCACAAAATAAGGATATAAATAAATGATGTATTGTGATTATTATGCAAGGAGCCCAGAATTTCCATACATAAGATATACAAAATGACTAAAAGAGTAATTAGAGGAAAGAAAAATACTTGCACAAGAAAAACTGTCAGAAGCTTCAAATGCAAAATTGTGTTCATTAATACAACAGATCCAAGAAAAACACTATATAGACCAAGAAACCTTGGGCTGTTTGGCAAAAGAAGTGACTGAGGAAGTGCAAAATGGAATAAACTAGCTCTCTGGTGAGACTTAAACAAATTTGTATTGCCCTTTGCGATTGGAAAAGCAAGATAAAATGGTTTCACTTATATAAGCTTCATCTGTATCTGTGAAACTAGTTTATCTTACTTTTCCAACTTCACAGTGAAATAAAAGTTTGTTTTCCTCATAACAGAGTGCTGGCTTATTGTTTTCTATATGAAACATTTTTTTCAATGCACCTGGAATGTGATGTTATTTTCTGCAATATTTTTGCTAGAAATGTAAATGTTATATGCGTGCATGTGTGGGAGTGTATTTATGTATGCATATATTTTCTTGGCTTTCAGTTGTGTTTGACTTAACTTGGAAGGTTAGCCACCGCTGAATTCATATAATCTACTACATCCAGGTGGGTGATCTGTTCTCCCCAGGACCACTACAATTGGGCTACTCCACATCATGATACTTTGTCATGTATGTCCCATCTCTTCAGCAAGGAAGGTTTGGTGACCATCAGTCTTTGGTAAACCATACAAGTTAAGGAATGGAGGTGATATGTTTAGGCAACCATTCCATTGCCAGGTTTATCTAGGTGGGATATTATAGGTATACCTTAACCCTTGACTTTCTGAATTATGTATGCATGTGTGAGCATGTAATAGTGTATGGTGAGGAGACGGTCTTACGTTCATGGTGAGATACACCTCAGTGATCCCCCCCCCGCGCGCGCGCGCGCACACACACACACACACACACACACACACACACACACACACACACACACACACACACACACATGCAACTGGCTTACACACTTTCAGTTTGCCTCAATTTTCACTAGGAGCAGACAAGAACGTGCACACAATTTTTCTCCATCCTCTTTTCCTGAGCAAGGCAAGTAGGCATAGTCTCATCTTTATGTTTTCCATACAGCAACACTCCCTTTGCTGCCCTGGCCACTGATTAAACTCCATTCATTCAGACTGCATGCAGCTCTTCTTATTTCTAGTCTATGGAACCAGCTTAATTTGTAAATTATTTATGGGGCTTTTCTCCTCTGAAATCCCCTAAAATCAGTCCAGGCCAGCTGCACTTCCTGGTCAGCATAACAAAATAAAACAAACAGTGCTGCACATCAATAAGCTTTCCAAAAAAAATTCCTAAGTAGAAAAATACTTCACCCCACATACTCATTTCATGTTACAATATGTGAATAAGAGACTGGAAAAAGAACACAGGTACTTCTCCATATTCAGATCCAGTTTCTGGATATTAAAACAGTCAGCAATATTATTACCTTCATCATTATATCACCATCTCAATAAATTCAATGCCACAGTCCTACCTCTGACAGTCATGCCTGTCACAGGTCTTCTGTCACACAATCCATCCACCTCCTTAAAGGATGCCCTTGCTTACTTTTGCCTTCTTCCTGTTTGTCCAAAATCTTCACCAGATTTTATTCCACTTTCCAGCATATGTGTCCCAACCAGAGTAATCTTTGAACTTCTCTGCAATGGGATATACTTGGGCTTCTGTCCATATTTCTTTGTCTGTCCCGCAGTATGCATCCTATCACCCATCTTAGCCACTTCATTTTATTTATTTATTTATTTAAAATTTGTTGACCGGGAAAGTCCAACTAGGACAGAGCCTATTTTAGTGGAGGCCTGGGAATTAATGCTGCAGATGCATGTCTTTGGATTGCAGGAGGAAACCGTATTACCTGGAGGAAACCCATGCAAATGCAGGGAGAGCATGCAAACTCCACACAGAAGGCACCCCAGCCAAGAATCGAACCAGAGAACATCTTGCTCTGAAGTGACAATGTTAACCGCTGCATCACAGCGCTGCCCATCTCCATCTCTTCTACTTCCTCAACTGCTCTATCCTCAGTCTCCAGGTTTTTGTACCATATAGGAGTACTGGTTGCACCAGCATTTTATATATCATACTTTTCAGATTCTTTCACATTCTTCTGTCATACATTTTCCATGGCAGTCTATGCCATTTAGCTGTGGCCTGTCTGACTCTAGCTTTGACCTCTTATTTCAGACTTCCATTTTCATCAACCACCCCTCCCAGATAATGGAAGCTATTGACCTGTCCCTCCATTTCCCTTCTCTCTCAATTTTCGGCTTTTTCTGATTTCCCCATTTGTTGCCATGGCAACCATCTTCTATGTACTCGGTTCTAAACTGTGGGCCTACAGTTTTGCATTACATGTCCCTATCATTTGCTGAACTTCTTGTTCAGAGTCTACTTGTAATGCCAGATCATCTACATACAGCAGCTTTGTTGACCTTTCATCTCTAATGCAATCCATCATCAGTATGAACAGCAGTGGGCTCATAGTTGAACCCTGATGAACTGTCATGCTCACTGGGAACTTCTCTGTGAGTCAGAACATTGTTCTTACTTGTGACATTGGGTCCTTGTACACAGCCTGCACTAATTCTATTTATGTTTGTGGGACATCAAACTGTCACTGGGCTGCCCAAATCAGCTTTCTTGGGACCTTGCCATGTGCTTTCTCCAGATCTCGGTATGCACAGTTATATTCTTTCCTTGTGTCTCACTAGCTTGTTTAAAACTATCTGTCTCACTGCAAACATTGGGTCAGTTGTGCTTAATCCTGATCTAAATCCAAATGACTCATTTCTCATCTTCCTTACTATTATTCTGCATATTCCTGTATCAATCACTCTGTCCAGTTCTTTTATGGAGTGCGACTGGAATCTGATACCACTATACTGTCCACAGTTGTGAATGTTCCCTTTATACTTGTACACTGGCAGTAGAATGCTTATTATACAGACATCTGGGAAATGCCTTTCTCTCCATATTGCTATGACTACCCTCTGAAACCATTTCTCCCCTTACTCAACATCTTGATCTTATCTGCTATGACATCATTTGTGCCTAGTGCCTTCCCTAACTTAATGTTTAAGTGCTGTTCTAACTTCTTCTAGGATGAGTTTTTCTTTCTCTTTCATTGTAGGCTGTGTTTTGGGCAGTGCATCTTCTGTTTATTTTTTACATTCAGAAGGTGTTGGAAGCATTCCAGCATAAACTGGTGCACATTTCCACCAGGATACCATGGTGATATGGCCGTATGTCAGATACAAGGTGTCTGATCTCCGCTTCTTGGCCTGTACTGCATTGGAAGAAGCATCTCATTCATTCTACTCAGTGCTGAGCATTGCTTCATGCTCTGGTATATGTTTTAGTTACCACTGGTCTAGCATAGCTGAACATTCCTTCATGCTCTGGTATATATTTTATTTTCCACTGGACTAGCAGAGCTGAGCATTCTTTCATCCTCTGGTATATAATTTAGTTAACACTAGGCTAGCAGTGTTTTGCATTCTGTCATGCTCTGGTGTATATTTTTATTTTCCACTAGAATAGCCATTGGTGATTACGCCTTTATACTCTCATGTATATTGTAGTTAACACTGGATGAGCAGTGCTGAGCATCACTGAACTAAGAATGTTGATCATTCCTTCATGCCCTGGTATGTATTTTTGTTATTACTGACCATTTTGTGAATACCATTAGCATAGTATACATATGCATACCAGTACTGTCAGTAACTAAGCAGAATACTTCACTGGTACAGAGGGACTTCTGGGCCAGCAGTACCTTGTTTAATCTCTAGCATGGTTTATATGGCAAGCTTTATAAATCCTCTCACAATACTTCTGGCACACAGCTGGATTGCAAGTTTATAAAGAAACTCCTTGGGTAGCTTAGATTTTCAGATTCCATAAGTTCTTGTTTGTTTGTGTCTTTCGGCTTTTCCCGGTTAGGGGTCGCCACAGCAGAACTCCGGTCCACTAATGATTGGCAGTTGATTTTTATGTACCAGCTTGCCAGGCCAGACGCACAACCTTCAATGATGGTACGCCCATTCATGCATGTCTCCACACAGAAGACGCTCTAGCTGAGAATCGAACCGGACAGCGTCTTACTGTGAGGCGACAAAACTACTGCATTCCATGAGTTCTGTTTAGTTAAAATGTTAAGTCTGGCCAATAAAAGGCTATATTACATACATCAGACTCAGCATCGCTCCCTTTTCCCCATTTTGTAGATGAGGCTGAGGTGTCACATTAACAGTAACCATCACCTGCATTACATACACGACTATCATGACCTTTTGTTAAATAGGTTAGATATTGATCCCTTTAATGGTTTCTTATGGTGCCATTAAGTTGTGAATTCTATCTAGATGCTTCATAAAATACTTATGTTGCATATTTAATTGTTCTTTGCTCTGAGCAGCAAATGTCACTGAGCGCTTTCACTTGCTTGTCTCGCACTGTTGTCTGTTTACTATTTAAGCAATTACACCTTCAGATGAACATCATTGCAGGTTGTCATTCTATGCTTCTTTTAGTTTGAGTCTTCCATTATTGAAAGCATTTCCCTTTTCATTTCTAGATTTTACTTTTTCAGAGTAATCCTTCACACTGGTTGTTGTGTTTGGTGTGTTGAGTTCCATAGTCTTCATTTTATGTACTGTATGTGACGTGAAATTTACAAAATGGAAAGTTGTGACCTTTCAGAGATGATGTCATATAGGCGGTCTATTCTAAATGATTGCATAGAGCTGTCACAGTTCATCATGAAATGATGCTTTGCACTTCCTGCCAGCACACCATTAGTTAATGCAAATTCTGACTGATATAAAATTCTGTGTTACCTATTGTACTTCTAAGGCTGCAACATGTGACCTTAAAACTCTGCTCAGACAGTCTTGGTTATGTTAGCATAATGTTTGTAAAGCCCCCTGCACATGTAGGAAGTCACAACAGTAGGCGGCTTCACGATGTGTACATGAATTTTACTTACCTGGAGTGGATTTGTCTTGACATGGGAGTCCAACTTTATCTGCTTGCTTGTCTATTTATTTATTATTTTAGTAGAGTATTGATCAAAATGGGCCTCTTTCAGTGTCAGCCAAGGAGAACTGTCTGGGTAAGTGATTTGCTCAGAGTCACACAGTAGGTTAAATGGAGGCTGTGAGAGTCAAACCCTGGATGACAGGAAGCAGCTCATTAACAGGTCATTGCTTTTATCATCTGCATTAAATGCTATTTTGTTGTCTTTTAAAGGAACTGCAATGAAATGATACATGGTAAAGTGACATTCTTAAATGCTAGGAAACATCTGGTGGACAGTAAAGGAATGTATTAGCCAGTTCTATGATATCAGTATTGACAAAGCTGTATATCCATTAAGGTGACAGCATGTCAGTGTAATACTGTTGGCAGTTGTCAGCACATTCACCTCTTAAGCTAAAGTTTGTGAGCTGTGGTCTCAGCTGGGGTCTGAAGGAGTACCTGAAATACTGATATTTGAGTGTAGCATGCACTGCAGAACTGATACAGGTGTGCCACAATTCTGACAAAAAATAACTAATCAAATGAAAAGTAAGTTAAGGTCTCTTCTACAGCTATCATACTGAGTGTGAAGATGTAAAACCAAAAAGGAAGAAGGTCGCACAGACAAACCAGTTAGTATAAACTACAAGAAAAACTTAGCTAAGCTATAGTTTTCACTGTGTTATACCTTAAACCTCCTGGAATGGAGGCCCATAGGATACATGCCAATGACCCCCTTAAGGACATCAAATGTTTTAGCTACATGGCTTCTGAGTGTCCATGACTTTTTACTTTTCCTTTTTAGGTCTTTATGGACAGATTCAGGAAAACAAAGCCAAATGCCACTAGCTGTAGACCTGCCCATTTCAGCCTTCATTTCATTGTTCATATCATCATTTAGTGAATTCACTCCTCACTTACATGCCACAAAAATCCACAAAACCACACATTTTTTGAGGAACAGACCAAAAATATGAGACAAAAATCTGGACAGTGGAGAAGTATGCTGGGACCTCGGTGCTTTTTTAGCTGAATAAGAAGGGATTGGTCATGAATATGTAAAACAATCTCCATTACAGCCAGTAGATTTTATTTTATGAGGTACCACTGCTTTGCGTGGTGAAGGCGCACATTACCTTTTATTGTGAACCATTTCCCATTCCATCCCTTTGGCTGTTCATCCTCCCTTCCTTCTCCTACTTGATCTCCTTCAAGAGACTGCAGCTGCCTTCTAATAATATTAATAAACTTCCTTGGTTTCTGTACATTGAAAAGGATAGCACGTGCTTGTTCCTTCTCAGTCAGTTGAAGTGCTTTATATACTTTTGTTACTTTGTAATACAATGTAATGAGTTCCTTCTTATGGGAGTAAGTTCTTTTCTCATCAAATATAAGTTTTGAGATGAAAAACAGATGGTTCTTTTCCAGTTGCTCTCTGCCATACTTGTAGCTGTGCTGAATCGGCCAGTCTCTTGTGAATGCCCACTGCATTACCATTAGGACATGCCTAGATGTATGGGTACCACTGCTCCCTGATCTGACCCTATGTACCCTCTCTCTCTCTCTCTCTCCACAGCCAGATTAAAATGATATGGTATTTGCTCTATTGAATTATGCAAATGTTCAAAGAAAGATCATAATTCTTTGCTCTGGATTGTCTGAGATATCTCATTGATCCTTAATTTGACATGTCTAGAGTAGTTTTCCAAACTGTTGGTTTTCTTGTCCTGTCTGCTAGTGTCTTCTGTTAACAGTTTTAACTCCCCTTGCTGAAGAGGCTACAGCAGTCTGTAATGCCAAAACTGTCAAGGTAATATGTTTTTGCTTGTTGTTGCAGGCCTCAACTTCAGACCCCACCAAAGACATCCCCTTACCAGATGGTGCTTTTAAAAATCTTTTTTAAAGCTTTTTCAAAGTGATTCACCATCTGGATTGTTAGTTATGTTTGTTGCCATCCTCAAACTATCAAGTCGAGGTGTTAAACTTACTGTAAAATCTGCCTGTAATGCCTGGGTATAAGGGAGTGAGTAGCAAGGCATCCATCACCAACTCAAGCTAGCCACCCCTTCCCTTTGTTATGATGTTTATTAATATAGGAGGTCCACTAGAAAAGTTAATTCCTCAATTTATCTTTATCTTTAAAGCAGATAGATACTGACTTTTCTGTGCAATTGTTTTAGTGCTGGTAAAAGTTTGAAGTGAATGTCATGTAGATCTTCAGTTAGTTGAAGTAGGTTTCCCCTGGAGAACTCCATAAAGAATGTCTTACTTATTGGTGTGGTGGTACCACCAGGCCGGATCATAAAGATAACATATTTCTAGTCAGATTTAACTATAAGTGAGAACATGTGGGGCAGGGTCTGGTCAAATTTAACTATGTGTGAGAACATGCTGGGTGGGGGTCTGGTCAGATGTAACTATGAGTGAGGACATGTGGGGCAGGGTCTAATCAGATTTAACTATGTGTGAGAACATGCGGGGTGGGGTCTGGTTAGATTTAACTATGAGTGAGGACATGTGGGAAAGGGTCTGGTCAAATTTAACTATGTGTGAGGACATGTGGGGCAAGGTCTGGTTAGATTTAACTGTGCATGAGGCATGTGGGACGGGGTCTGGTCAGATTTAACTATGTGTGAGGACATGTGGAGAAGGATCTGGTCACATTTAACTATGTATGAAGACATGTGTGGCAGGGTCTGGTCAGATTTAACTATGGGTGAAGAAATGTGTGGCGTGGTGCAGGAGAGTACTAGGTAAGTGAAGACCATGTCAAGAATATTAGAACCTCTAATGGGTAGTTTTATAATTTGCTTCAGCACATTAGCAGCATATCCATTTTAGAGGTGTGTGTCAATTAATGATTGGGTAATTGAAGATCCTAGAATGAAGATAATTGTTTTGATATTTAACTACTCAGTGGTGTTCGGTTAATTTCCATGATCTTTGGATAACATTGATGGGGATCTTTAAACAGCATTGAAGTAATAGTGGGATTTACTAAAGATGATTTGGACCTTTGGGGACTCATGTTTGGGATTGTGTTTAATTAGATATGAGGTGATGATGTTTCTGACAAGTTCAGATATTCCCCCAAAACTACACGAGGTCCTGAAGGCATGATGGCTGCTAAACATTGGTATAAAGGGAGGGCTGTCATTGTAATGAAACCATATCTTCACACCTGCACAAACAGAAATGTGGTTTGTGTTGCAAAAGCGTATCAAGTTCAAGTATTTTTTTTGCATTTAGACTCCTAACATTGAGTAGTACATTCATTATGTCTGAATTTGAGTTTGAGTTTGAGTTTGCTATGTAGGTGTGTCCAGTAGGGGGTTTTGCCTAAAAAGTTAGTATGAGAGCACCAAAGGCTTTAGCCAGTATGTGGAAGCCCTCATATGAGAACTGTAAGCCATCCCTAGAGAAACAAGAAGTGTTATCAGCAGTCTCCTACTAGGTTGCAACCTACTGAATCCCCTTAAAATGACACCAGCTATTCTGACAATTGTTAAAAAAATTATCTGTCTTGGTATCTAGGCATCATTCTGGATGATTGAAAACAAGCTACTACTCAAAACCAGTGTCCTTCCTGCTTCTGGCATATATGTAGTTAATTTTATATTGTCTGTCTGCATGTCCAGCTGGGTGGAGTACCTCAGATCTTTCACTTTCACCTAGGCCATCAGTAGGTTGTGGTCATATTTGTCTGATTTATGGGCCCTTAGAACACTAGAAAAACAGCTTACAGTCACCTTGTTTTTATCCAGTCTGGTAAATGTGGAGACTGTATGTCTAAGTAGCGATACACCTATGATGAATTTTTTTTCTCTTTGTGGAAGCAGATTTTGTGGATGTTGGGGCTTAAGCCTGCTTTCTTGGTGACTTTTGTGTGAGCCATGTATATCTGCAGTATGCGTCAGTGGAGAATGAGAAAGTACTTTACCTTGTCAGTTGGAGACTGGGATGTTTTTTAGAATGGTTTCTAGGTGGCTTAGGTTAACTGTGCTTTACAATCTTAACCTAAGTCATAGGCCTAGTGGTGTGTTGTGGTGGATGTGGTGCTGTGGAGATGCAATGCTTACTGATAGGGGGGTGATGCAGGAGGTTTATCTTTATATTTCTCAAATATTTACACATCTCATAGGTTATACTATCAATTGTTAGAAGCAGTAAACAGTAAGCAAGTGTAAAGCAGCTGCTTTGCTGCCACACAGTACTTAATGTGATCAGACTGGCCACAGATGGGGTGAGAGCAGACTGTCGAGCCATGTTGCCAGAGACTGGAGAACTAGGGCTGGTTGCAGTACTCAGGGACTGTAGGGAGGCTACTACAGTGGGCCCTGGAGATTTATGGACAGATGATACTCTGAAGTGAGGTTAGAAGGCAGCTAATCTAGCAGTACTTAGTGAGTGGACAGAATTAGGTTTGTCAAGTATGATGAATTGTTATGATTTTCCTATTGGCTGCTACCTGTCTACTATCTGTGCTGGTATCACTGCAGCTAAATGCTACAAGGGTTCAATATAATTTTGGCCCTTCTTTCATCAAAAGTAAAACAGTAACACAAATCCCAAGTTAGTTCCTGAGAAGGTGGTCACGTATGTCGCTGGGTCAGTATGTTTTTTGTAGTCTTCTCTTGAAACATGCCATTGACAGCACAAACAAGTAGGTCAACACAACAGAAAGCCAAAGTGTGCAATGGTATAAAAAAATAAAAAAATAAAAACTTAAGAGGTTTCCATCAGTACAGCAACCAGACCAGTCAGGGAAGTTTCCCCTCAAACTGCCCAATCAGAGGCAGTCATGAATCAATTTCCCCTCTGTTTCTTCTGTCACCAGGAGTGAGGCATTAGTACTAATGTCATGCTGTCCCATGTAACAAGCAGTTTTCAGAGTTTCTAGTGACTGGTAATCTTTATGAAGGGTAGAAAATAATGCCCTTCTGCTTCTTCTCTCACCAAGAGCAAAATAGAAGCATTAATCCCAAAATGAGACCTAGGAATTAGTAGTCCTGTCACACATGCTGCAGCTTTTAACAGTAAATGTAGAAAAAGACAATACACTTGGCATTGCAGTATATAGTCATTTGTTATGAAGATATGGAAGAGAGGGAAATGATCTAAGGGGAAGGATTTCTTAACATGAGCTTTTAATGCACACTAGTATGAGCAAGTGAAATGAGACTGGGAGGAGTTTCTGATGCCACATTGTCAGTAGGGGTGACTCTCAAGAGAGAAAGTTTAATAGGGCAACAGGGTCTAGGTGGGTGTGTAACATCCAGGATAGTTAGACAACAGTAGCAGTCAGAGTAATAGTAACTCCCAAACATTAAACATTTTCCTCCTCTGCCCCCTGAAATAAAAAACAAATATTTCTTAGCACCCCCACAAATAAACTAGATTTAATCCCTTTACAGTCTGAAAATAAAAAAAAACAAATCTTTGCTAGCTGGATCTTAGCAAGAAATTTTAAATCTCAAAGAAAAAAAATTAAAGTAAAAAAAACTGAAAAAAAAAAAAAAACATGCCAAGAAACAATGCAAATTTGCAGACCTTAAATGAAGAATTACAAAACAGTCACACACCAGCAGCAGTCTCAAAGTAGTGGCAACTCACAAGGATTAAAACTTTTCCTATTCAGCTTACCTTAAAAATAAAGATGTACTTCTCAGCTTCCCACAAAAGTGAGATGCATTTCTACCCCCTGCAGTCAAAAGATGGAAAACAAATCTTTGCTTTTAATTCTGAGCGCAAAGGGATTAATTCTAGTTTCCAGAGCTTGTTTACTCCCTCACTTTGCTTTTGCACTCAGTCTGCTAACTCCTGTTTGATTTCTTACCCCCAGCATAGCATAATCCAGTCTTCTAAAATTAAACACTATCTTCTCTGACATTTTATTTTTACCCTTCCCCATACTGTAAGCTACATAGCGGCATGATCACTGTTGTTTAGCACAGCCTTACATTATGCATTGGTTAGGACAATGTCTACAATTTTGCCCTTTCTGATTTCTGCACTCCTTGTGGTGCAAGATTCAATCAACTCCTGATCCTTTTCTGCCCTGAAGCTCAGAATCTGCCAGTCTTCTCCTAGCAGATATAGCTCCTCCATGAGTATTACAGTGTTCATCCTATCCCATTCTTGTATTTTCTCACCCAGAGATTATCCGCTTTCCCTGTTGAGTCTTATAAATGATATGCTGTCAATCTACCAGATCTCCTCCATTTCCTCCATCTTAAGTGCCAATGCACATTACCTAAACTCTAACCCTATCAACATTACCTAGACTCTAACCCTATCTGTATCCTTGTAACCTTGCACCTTCAAGATATGGTGTTTTTCCTCCTCTCTGATCTTGCATTTGATATGTGTGTGTGTGTGTGTGTGTGTGTGTGTGTGTGTGTGTGTGTGTGTGTGTGTGTGTGTGTGTGTGTGTGTGTGTGTGTGGTAGTTTGTTGCTGCACCCCATCTCTCTCTCCCCTTCCTCTCTGAATTTCAAAAACAGCTTATACATGGGTACCGCCGTGTACTACTCCTCTTGTCATTGGCCCATGTTGCTGTGATACTAGCAATGCTTGCCCTTCCTTCCTGCATCACTGTTTGCAGTTTCATCATCCTCCTAATAAGACTTTTTATTTTTAGGATAAGACTACCAAACCCTGTTTGAAGTCAGCCCTATTTGCTGCTCCATTATATTCTGCATTTCTTTACCTTCTGTTTGCTGCCTATGTTATATCACCACAGATGGGACTCAAACCCGCAGTCCCTGGTTTAGGAGATCAATGCCTTATCCATTATCTAAACTGTTCTTCTGCTTCACTCACTCTACTTCCACATTCCATTTTACTTCAAAGGTGCAGTGACTGGTGACTGAGGTGCATCTTTTCAACCCAGGACTAGGTACCTCTGGCCCTTAACTTTTAAGATGGAACCTATCCCTTGCATAGACCTGGTCTCTCTATCAGATCTTCCCACCTTCTAAATATTTCTAAACATTTCTTCTTTGTCCACTGCTGCAGGCAATCATTTAACTCCTGATCCTCTCTTTTCTCTATGTACAAGCTGTTGCTATAGGTTAAACGTTTAACAATTTTACTTCCAACTCACTGTCCTGACATTTTTCCACAATCTGCCTGGTCTTGCTTGTTGCCAATTCAGCTGCTTCCCCTGACATATTCTTGGTACATATGTGCACTATAACATGCATATACCCTTCCTCTTGTTGATACTTTGTTCCACTCCTTGCTATTCTCATCAGTGCAAACCTCAAAGTGGTCTATCTAGTGCCTCATTTCTCACTTGTCTAGAGTCCTAATTTTATTCTGTTGACTCTTCAATCACCAAAACCATCTTCTCTTTCATCACATTGGGTCTGTTCTTCTTTACTTGCTACCCCATGCCACTAACCCATCTGTCATGTTTTCATCACCTTTTGCACCATTCTCAGTCTTTCTCACTAACTGCACTACTTGTCTTCCTCACTCTGGCATATGTATGCTCATCCAGTCCCTCTTGCACCTTTCCTACAAGGCCTCTGAACTGCTCTGTCTGTTTTTGCCTTTGTCCCTCTCATTTCCCAGTGTATCCTTCTCTGTCCACTTTTCTCTTGCTCACCTTGCAATGTTTCTTCCTGCATTAACTGAATTACAATCATTTCTACTAATCTGCATATTAAGATCAACACTATTGAATTATTAGATCATCTTAATCTAATCAGAGAACCTCTGTATTACTGCCTACCCATATTTCTTGTGTGCATCTGTAAATAGTTCTGTAGCATCTGCTGTGTTAATTAATTAATTAATTAATTAATTAATTAATTAATTAATTAATCAATAAATTAATTAATTAATTAACTGATAAATTAATAATTAATTAATTTATCTACATTTGTTTACTGGGAAAGTTTGACTGGGCCAGAAACTCTTTTTCAGTGGAGGCCTGGGGAGAAAAGTTCCACAGAAATATAAGCAAAATACAATAATTAAATAGTACAATAGTATACATATAGTAAGGTGCAGAATAGAATACACATTATCCAGTTAGTCTATACAAAAGAAGTATTCAATACTGTTTTCTAGTAGATACAAGTTCAGAAAAGAAAATCATAGAAGCATTTCAGTAAAGATCACTTTGAGAATAATAAAATTAGTACTGTGTACATATTAAATAATAGTTCTGAACAAATGAAATTTTCTTTATTTTTTTTGTTTTTATGAGCAGTTGGAACACCAAGAAGAGGGAGAAAATGAGGTAAGGAGTGGACATGGTAAGAGGGCTATAGATATCTGGTCAGTCAGGTTTGGCACAGGCACAATGCCAGATTTTGGACAGATGTTAAAATAGTAGTTGAAATTGTCAGATTTAAGTGTCTTTTGGAGGATGTGGGATACAGAGTTCCATAATTTGTCTATTGGATTTGACAATAAGGCTTCATCGTGAGTGTTGTTAGCTTTATTTACTGTGAGCAAGTTTCTATCTGCAGATCTTAGACTTCGTGGGCATGAGTAGGGAACATCAAGTTCCTTGAGGGATAGAAAATTGTTAGGATGGAAGATGATATTGTGTGTGAATTTAAGTTGGTCGAGATGGAGGTTATTTAGCTTGAGCCAGTTTAATTTATTTCAGGTCCCTTTACATTTTTCTGCTGGATGAACTGTTGCAGCAGGGCTAGCCACCTGGTGGTGTAAACCTTGGCTGAAGATGATTGTCACTGTTGAAAGTGACACCCCGACCCCATGTGCAAAATGGGAAAAAGGGGTTGAGGATGGATGGATGGATGGATGGATGGATTACTTCAACTAGGATTGTATAATTTGCTTCCCGGTAATCATTTCTCATTTTCATTTATTTGCATTCCATTGAGGCAGCATTCTTTCAACCTTTGAAAAAAATATATTTTTTTTGTTAGTATCTACCATATGTATTAAGTCTTATGAAGAAATGTATGCTTTTTTTGCATGTAGCATTCTTTTCAACCATCCCTCACACCAGTGATAAATATGATAGAGCAGCAGAGGGATACAGTGGCTAGTCATTGCTTAGTTTTGTATTTTGGTTCCTGGTTGAGATGCATTTCATGTGAAGTCTGCATGTCTTCCTTGTATGGAAGGATTGCTAATTCACTTACACCATATGTCTGTGTTGCTGGGTGCCTCAGTGTCATTCAGCAACAGAGATATGGTGTAAATGAATTAGCAATCCTCCAAAGTGTCCATAGGCATGCATGACATGTGTGAGTGAGTGTTGCAGTGATGGACTAGCTTTTTACCCCAGTATTATTTTCACTGTCCTGTGCACACTGAGCAGCAGGAAAAGCCCTGGCATCTTATTCACTATTAGTCTCTGCATTGTGCATATGTAACAGCAGGAAAAGCCCTATCTTCCTTGTGATAATGAAATGGTAAAACATATTAAAGAAAACACTAACAAAGAAATTCAGTCTTGCCATTTTGTTCCGACATTTAAAAGTATGAAAGTTGCGTCTCATGATTCTGCAGATGGTTGAGTCTAGAGCATAAGCTGGTGTTTACCCTTGTGCATATCACACTGTCCTTTTGACATCATTATCTTCCATCTCCTTTGCAGGATATCAGGAATGCCTTTAGTCAATTTCAGTTGGTTTCTCCCTGGGCATCTGCTGAAAATTGGCTTTGTTCCAAGTCAGAGACTTTCCCAGTAGACAAATGTAAAATAAAATGATGTCTCTCTGAAACTGAAGCAGTGCTTATCATGTGCACATGAACAAGGTATGACACAATAAGTTGATATGGACCAAAAAAGTAAACAAACTTTTTCAAGTGTCTGATAATGAGCCTGGATCTGGCTACAACTACATTTAAATGGCAATAGATATGTAAATGCTGCAGTTTGTTCAGCAATATTACTTTTTAAGAGCAGATATTATGTATGTTTCACTGAAATTGGTGTTAAGTTATGCTACAATTTTTTCATCATATTGATTTAAATGTAGGTTTTATTCGGGTCACATTTTATGCTGTTAATCTGAAATTATGTATTTGTTTTCCGGGTTCATTCTTTAATGTGTTGTTAGCTTGCATTTATTTATTTGATTTTTTTCACGTTTTACTATTTTAGGGTCATATTATTAAAATTATTCTTATTGCATGATTACAATTGTTATTACAGTTACCACAGTGAAATAACATTGGCAACACCCTAATTAAACTGTCCAGCAAAAAGGGACTGATTTGAAACATTACCATTATGACAATCTGCATATACTCCTGGACCTGATATTAGCATCAAGGTATCTCCATCAATTTCTTGTTTAGATGAAACACTGACTTACTGAGGTACTATAAACTATATCTCATCCTGAGACCTACTGTACAAGGGAAGAATGCCACAGACTAAAAATGTCAATGTGCTTATTTTACATAGAATCAAAGTCCTCTGTATACTACATAATGGCTCTCTTCAGGAGAAGTATGCACAGAGAAGACAAATGGCAAAATAGGACACTGTCTATAGCAGTCTTCAAATTACACATAGTACGATCATGAAGAAAATCTTCATTAGTTCCCTAATGAGTTCTTTCACACAGCTGGACGTACCGCAGGATTCAAAATAGCCTTTACAGTGATCTGACAACAACCGTGCTCTTCAAAATGACACATGACACAGTTCCTCTGTGTTCCTTCCTCTAAGGAGCACATTTTCCATTGCAGTCAGCATATTTTAGTGGCATTACCCAAAGTATTCAGGAAGTATATATATATATAAATGTCAGAAGCAGTATTTTTGTATTTCAGAAATTTTCCCATCACGCTTTTATTAACAGTATGTGGGGAGAGGAGGCATTGACCTGATTTTGTCTATTTTTCTGTACCCACTTTGCAACCTGCCAATTAAATATGGGACCCTAAGTGGTTTGCAACAGATGTGAGAAGTGGTATTAATTAAATTAGTAACAGACCAACTAAATGTTATTACATTATATACATATGAAGCCACTTTTCAGTCCTTTTCATGTTGTTTGTATGGATTTATGGGCTTAAATGAATTAGCTTTACAAATTGGAGATAAACCTAAACAAATTGTAGCATTTTGTACTTTTTGCTAGTATAAATCATCATGTCACTCTTTAGGAAGATAAATCTTGTCACCACAACAAACAGAACATGCTGGAGGGATAGATTCCTGTCCCAAAGACTTCCCATACTCTGGAACAGACTACCCAGCTTTGTCAAACAGAGCTCCTTATTAGCACTCTTCAAGAAAAATCTTGATGATTGGATGGGAGATAGGAAATTCACCCCAGGGATCAGTTCTGTGGTTCTGCTCAACAGGGGCACAGGAAAATAATTTTCTTGGGTGGCGAAAGCCAGGGTACATTTTTGGCTAGGCTTATGTAGGCCCTAGGGCCAATAGCCTAGTACCTACCTATGAACCTATGAACCTATAAAGCTATTTTACTCTTACAGACCACTTAAACTGTCTACTATCTGGCATTCATTGCTATAGTGCAACATATGACATTAACGCTAATCAGAACTGTGTTCTTTGATAATTCATTAAAGGAGTCTTAAGGTTTTCTTTACATACAAAGTTTGCTTGGCTTTTTACTAGCTTTAATATCACACATTTTTACACATTTATCCTTGTCTGTAGAATAGAAGGGACTATAAACTGAAGGCAGACTACAAAATTATTTCCTTTGTTTGCCTGAGTAAATAAGAAATAGTTAAACATGAATATATTAAAGAAGCTTTCTGTATCCAAAGTGGGACTCCTTCAAGCTATTTTCTATTGCAAAGAGAGAGAGAGAGAGAGAGAGAGAGAGAGAGAAACACCACTTCTGAGCAGTATCTATCTTACCATATACAATTCAAAATATGCTGTTTCAGTGGTGTATCCAACTCTCTTTGAACCTGTTTCACTGTAATTATCTCCCTAGCAGATGTGGTGCTCTTAACAGCTGGTTGTCTCTCTGGACAGCACAATGCATAGGTGGCCCAAAGGACTTCCAAATAATAGATATACTGGAAGTCATGCAATTAATTCCAAATGCCATTATAGTATCCATAACTGAGTTAAACAGGCTGCGTGAGGACTGAGTCTTGGCAGCATGGACAACATCTGAATAACATTAACAAGGCAATGCCTTTTGCATGAATCTCTCTAAATGAAACATATTGCTTTTATTGTGTGAGTTGGTCCCTAGTTTATTCTTATAGAAAATGTTCCAAACCAATTTGTTATTCAGGCTGTTGCTTTCTGACAACACTCCTTTAGCCTCTGAACTGTCCTGAAAATCTTCCTTCATCTTATTATTGCAAATCATTAGTTAGAAATAAAATGTTTATGTAGAACTGGTTAACTGGTATGGAGAGTCACATACATGACTTTCACAAAAGCCCATAACATTCTACTGATTTTTTCTAGATACAATTCAATATAAGCCAGGACTGAATGAATTTCTGCAGGATTGTAACCAGTATAGATCAGTGATATATGTTTTACTCTATGAGAAGCTGCAATGATTGTTAAAAAGAGATCAAGTTTGGTACAACAACATGCTGGTTGTCCTTGATAGCAGTGACCTGGTTTTATGGATCTTTCATTCAGTGCATGGCCAACAAGGAAGTAAAGAGATGTAGCATCTAACACTACCTCTGTCTCTTTAGAAGGTTAGAAGGAAAACAGGAGAATGCATTTCCTAATGAATGGACTGATGCCCAGGCCATATAACCCCTCCATATGTGTCTAATTACTGGCAGTGTAAGTATTCTTCAAAAAAATATCAAAAAAGTCATCCAAGTAACAGCATCACGCCAACTATGCTTTGTGAATATCAAACTTCCCAAAGCCACATCTCCAAAAATATCCTTCCATAATATATTATGAATGGCATTTTGTGTGGCTTCTTCTTCTGTATCACCCTTTACAATGCATTAAAACTCACAAACTTATAAAATAGCAGGATATTGCAATTAATGGAAACTCAGCCAGGAATGTTGATAGTTTTGACATTTGCAGATATTAAAAGATAAATAGAAATATGTTACTGTATTCACTATCAGCCACTTTGACATTAATGTATAAATGAAAAAAAATAAATAATGATAAATTAATTTAATGATAAATTGCTCACTATTTTAAATTAAAAAATAAAATCAACTATTTAACGCAAAAGGTAAAATATATCTAATTTCCATTTGGTGTTCATTTCAGAATATTTCTAGTGGCTTGGCTGAAAGAGAATATTAGTCCAATGTGTGCAATTCTGGAACATTGGAAAGAACTGCATTAAGAAAGTAAATTACAAACAACTATAAATCATTTCTAAAACTCTATACAGAGCCCAAATAAGTTTTTCACAAATTTCACTTAGTAATTTCTTCTACCTAGGTTACATTTAATTGTTATATCATCATGCTAAGCACTTTAAGTTGGAGTTATATCTTTGCAATTTGTTATGTAATAAGCATATAGGACAAGCTTCAAAACCAAGCTATGCTTGTAGGATCTTAACATAAAAAGGTTGCATAACAAAATAAAAAAAAAAAAAAAAAAAAAAATAGGAATGGCATTGCCCATAAAGGTTAAAAAAACTCCCTCATCAATCTGAACATACAACTCAGGGGACTAATCTAGTCCAGCAAATCCACATTTAAGATAAAACTAGCCTCCAAGCCAAAGGCAACCATAAGGCTTTCTTCAGTTATGTCCACAACCTTAAAGGAACACCCAATATCGTGACAGATTATTGGAGAACAGGTTCATAGGTAGGTACTAGGCTATTGGCCCTAGGGTCTATATAAGCCCAGCCAAAAAGGTACCCTGGTTTTCTTCACCCAGGAAAATTATTTTCCTGTGCCACTGTCAAGCAGACCCACAGAAGAGATCCCTGGGGTGAATTTCCTATTTCCCATCCAATCATCAAGATGTTTCTTGAAGATTGCGAATGAGGAGCTTTGTTTGCTATAGATAAGTAGTTTGTTCCAGAGTATGGGAAGTCTCTGGGACAGGAATCTATCCCTCCAGCATGTTCTGTTTATTGTGGTGACAAGGTTTAGGTCCCTAGAGCGTGTAGCTCAGAGGGATTGGGCTTTCTTTAAGTGGAGCATTTCCACCAGCTCTGGATTTGTCATAGCTTTGTATGTTAGGCAGAGATCGCCTCTGAGTAGGCAATGTGCGACGGAGTAAAGCTGGAGATTTTTGAGACGGTCTGCATAGGGCATCTGTTTGAGGCTAGTAATCCTCTTTGTGAGGTATTTCTGTGGCCTTTCCAGTTGTTGTAGATGTCTTGTGAGGTACATACCAAAAGGGGCGTTGTACTCTATAATGGGACTAATGAGTGATGAGTAGAGGGGAATAATGACCTTTTTTTTCCTGGATGAGAAACCCTTTGTGACGAGGTGTGCCACGTAGAAGGATTTCCTGACTACTGTGGCGATGTGATTATTAATGGAGAGACTACTGTCCACCTGTGTCCCAAGGTCTCTTATCACACTTTCTGTGTTAAGTTTACTACCACCTATGTGGTAGTTCACGGGTACAGAGTGTTTACCAAAGGGGATGACAATGCACATTTTGGCATTGAGCTTGAGGCCATGGCTTTGATATCAGGCATCTGTCTCAGTGAGGCCCTTTTGTAGGATGTCCACATCGTTAGGAGTTTTGATTATGGCTCCTAGTTTGCAGTCATCTGTGAACTTTGTTAGCCAAAGACTTTCTGTGTTAGCCTGTACTTAAGAGAAGTAGATACCAAACAGGGGAGGACCCAGGACTGAACCTTGTGGTACTCCACTTGTCACTGATCTGAAGTTGGGTTTGGAGTCTGCTACTTTCACAGTGTAGGTTCTGTCAGTGAGCCAGTTGGCAACCCATCTTGTGACATAGGAATTTACACCAAGTTTAGTGAGTTTATCTATAATTACAGAGTGGGGGATGATGTCAAAAGCCTTGGCGAGATCTAGATAGGCTGTGTGAACCACCTTACCCTCATCTATGGCTTTGGTGACTGCTTTAAAGAAGTCTATCAGGTTTAGGTGACATGATCTGCCTTTTACAAACCTGAACTGGGTGGGGTCCAGAGTCTGGAGATTACCAATGTCTTTGTTTATAAGTTCCATGATGATATGTTCCATGGCCTTGGAGAACAGGCTCATCAGGCTAATGGGGTGGTAGTTCCCGGGGTCTGTGATGGATCCCCCTTTGTGGAGTGGGATAACCATTGCTGTGTGCCATTCAGTGGACAAAAAGCCTGAGGTGAGGCCATGACTGAACATGGTACTTAGGTGGGGTGCCAGTTCATTCTGTATTCCATGTAGAACGCAGCCTGGGATGGTGTCAGGTCCCATGGATGCTGTGTTCTTGGCTTTGGAGAGTGTGTAGTTTTTATCTGTGTAGTGTGATTACAGGAACTTTGCATTCTTCTTTTATAGAGATGGGCCCTTTAGGGGGTGAGATGGGGTAAAGTTAGCACTGAATCTATCTGCCAGGACGTTGGCAATATCAGTTGGTTCTGTATATTTAGTGCCATTGTGTTGTAACTCAGAGCAGATCTGAGTGTTACCATTGAGATTCTTGACATAGCTATAGAATGCTTTGTGGTTGCCTTTAGAATCAGTGGTGATTTTGTTTTCGTAACCAGCTTTGGAGGATTTTATGAGGGATCTCAGCTTCTTACTGAAGCTGACCAGGGAGTTTCTCCAATCATGGGATTTTACTCTTTTTTTGCAACAGTTTATTTCTTCTGTTGTAGAGTTTGTTTATGGCAGGAGACCACCAGATTGGATTCATTTTTTTGGAGGATTGCATCTTGGTTCTGTTAGGGATAGCATGATCTATGCACTCGGTGTAAGTGCTTTTAAAGTGCAATTGTGTATGATTCAGCAGTCGTACCTCTATTGTCCATCTGCATGGGTGTCATGAAGTTTGCCACTTCTGTCTAAGCCTGAAGTTGGCTTTGGAGAATTTTTTTATGATAGTTTGCCCTAATGGGGGGATGTGGGTGGGGGCAGGATGTGGATGCCTAGGGTGATTAAATTGTGGTTGGATCAGACCAACAATGAAATGACCTTTGGTGTGGAACACTAGTCACCCATGTTGGTAATGACCAGGTCTAGGATATTGCTGCCCCTGGTGGGGGTGTGGATAAGTTGACCCAAGGCATTGGAATTTATGAATTCCAGAAAACGTTGAGCAAAAGAGTTGGTACATGAGTAGTTTTCACAGTTAATGGTGGGGTAGTTGAATTCGCCCATTATTAGGGTGTTGGTTTGTACCCTAATATTTTCCAGTGTATCAAGAAATGAGGAGTGGGAATCCTGGGGCATGGTGGGGGATCTGTAGCAAGCTACAATTTGGATTGCGGTCTTGCCCAGAGTTAGTTGCACTTGGATAATCTCGGATGCATTATGCTGAGCAACTAGCCTGGAGGTGTGGATTTCCTTAATGAATATGTACACGCCTCCACCTTTAGTGTTTTGGTCCAGATTAGGTGGTTGAATGGTGTGGTATGAATTATAGCCTGATAATGCAGGGGTGCTCTCTGGAGCCTTGAACCAGGTCTCTGACACTTCACAGATGTCAATGTTTTCCATTTTAAGGAGTGCCTCGAGTGAGTGCATTATGAGGTTTAGACTTCTAGCATTAAGTAGCATTACCCTCAGATTTTGCTTGCTTGTACCTGTTATGGTGGTGAATTTGTCATTTGAACCTTGCCTAAAAAAGGCACTATAGGGGTGGCAAGAGCCTTAGCCAGTATCCAGAATCCCAAGGGTGACAGGTGTAGGCCATTTCTGGTAAAGCATCGTGGTCTTTCGATCATGTCATCCCAGGCAGACAGATACTGAATCTCCTTAGAATGACACCAGAAGCTTAGCCAATTGTTGAAGTCAATCATTTTGTCCTTGTACTGCGGTATCATTCTGGGTGATGGCAAGATGCTACTCAGGGCTAGGGTCATACCTGTCTGGGCTACAAGATCGGAGAGCTCTTCCATGTCTCTTTTCATGCAGTCCAGGGAGGTACGTCTCAGGTCATCCACACCAACATGTACAATGACAGAATCATAAATACCTCACAAAGAGGATTACTGGCCTCAAACAGATGCCCTACGCAGACCGTCTCAAAAAACTACAGCTTTACTCCATCGCATATCACCTACTCAGGAGCGATCTCTGCCTAACATACAAACCTATGTCAAACCCAGAGCTGTTGGACATGCTCCACTTAAAGAAATCACAACCCCTCTGAGCTACATGCTCTAGGGACCTAAACCTTGTCACCACAATAAACAGAACATGCTGGAGGGATAGATTCCTGTCCCAGGGACTTTCCATACTCTGGAACAGACTGCCTATCTATGTCAAACAGAGCTCTTCATTAGCACTCTTCTTGAAAAATCTTGATGATTGGATGGGAAATGGGAAATTCACTCCATGGATCACTTCTGTGGCTCTGCTCGACAGGGGCACAGGAAAATAATTTTCTTGGGTGGCGAAAGCCAGGGTACATTTTTTGGCTATGCTTATATAGGCACTAGGGCCAATAGCCTAGTACCTACCTATGAACCTATGAACCTATATTTGTACTTGTTGTGGAGTGACCTGAGGGTGTGGGTTATGTGACGGATCCTGGCAACTGACAGGCAGCTGACAATAACCTTCTCCTTGTTTAGCTTGGTGAGTACAGAATCACATATGCAGAGCCAGAGGTTATAGTAAATCTGCTGGCCAATAAATTTAGCTCCAGTTTTACCTCCTTATCACCCCAGTCACACCCATGAAATTCTCTGCACCATTTCTCTACCAACTATCACTAGGAAGCAATTCCTCATTGTGTTCTCCTAAAGCCAATAATGGTGTTTTAATGGGCCCTGAAAAAATCCCAGGGAGCCTTCTGAATAGCAAAAAAAATATATATGGTTTGCTAGAATCAATTTTTAAACATAGCCTCCAGGCAGGCCAGTATAACTTGGATATATGGATAGGAACTTGCACATTTACTCCTGATTGGATATATTTCCCCTAAAGGATAGGAGATCCCTGTGAACCTATCATGTGTACAAGCCTGAATCATAAATGCAAAAATTGTTTTGGGTATTGGCATATGTCAGTGATATTTTGGAAAAATCGGTGTAAGCTTGGCTAGGTTTAATATGGCTCTTGGGCCATAGCCTAGTAACCACCTATGAACCTATACAAATTGAATGTAATGCTCTTGACTTCTGAACTTCTGCTTATGATCCACAAATTGCTCCTCACAGGCTTCCTTCCTCAGAGTTGTAATTTTTATGTATCCATGAGATAGAAACCTCTATGGAAGTAAGAATAAAATTCAGTAATCATTTGAATAGCCATCACACATTTCTTTAAAACACATTTAGCTATGCCTGATAGGTTAGCCAGTAACATCTGTGGAACTACTTATAGCTTATCCCAAGGTTTGTCATTGCCAAAGTTAGTATATTAGATTGTTGATGTGAGTCCCTGCATGGGATGGATTCTTCCACACACCCCCCCCCCCCCATAAAAAATTATTGCGCTGTTGCTTGTTTGATCTTCTGGATTCAGTCATCTGGTTTCAACTAATTAGACTGCA
>NC_056737.1:1091133455-1091275955 GCF_019279795.1 Protopterus annectens
GGCGTAGTATTCTCATCCTAAGGGGTGGTGTAAGCTACATACACTCTGGCTAGGCTTATAAATGCCCTAGGGCAGATAGCCTAGTACGAACCTATGAACCTATGAACCTATATATATATATATATATATATATATATATATATATATATATATATATGTAGGTCTATTGTGTATGACCGAACTGTCCTTTTGCCGAAGAGTGTAAAATACAACCAGTATTAAAACTAAAACCCACCATAACAATAGCCTCAAGTTTGTCTGAATTGAAGCAGTGTAAGGGGAATGTCTTAATGATGTTAAGGTGTAAGGCTGGGCTTGGGGGAAGGGACACCATTAGGGTCACGGTTCACACCTATTACTAAAGCAGAGCAGATGGGAAAGTTAGAAGTGATGGAGATGAACTGCCTGAGATGGGTTCCACAATGCACATTGTGGGGCAGACAAAGAAATGATGACATAACAGCAGAAGCCAAAGTAGTTCTAATCATAGAAAAGGTCAAAGAGAAGAAATTAAAGTGGTTTAGGCACATGCATTAAAGCAGAACACAACCTGGTGAATTAGATTGGGCACAGACAGGAAAAAGGCAAGAGGCAGTTAGCTTAGTACTAACCTATGAATCTATGAACCTATAAGGAAATGAGGGCATCCAGCAAAGAGGTGGCTAGATTGTGTGAGAGAAAATCTGCGATGGTCAGGCATGAGTCTCGAAAAAGGCAGGAGATTGGCATTGAATAGAGAGAGATGGTAACAATTGACATGATACTCCAACCCCTTGTAGAAAATAGGAAAAAGGAACCTGATGCTGATGATGTTGATGATGATGATGATGGCGATGATGGATGAGTGTTCAGTGACAAACTGTTTTGCTCTCTTTGATACTAAATATCCTGTCAGGCACACTTATCAGGATAATTTCATTTTCTGTTCCCATTGCCATTTCACCCCCTTCTCTTTTCTTCTCTTTTATATGCTACAAATAGTCTTTCTTTGCATCTAAGATCTATCCTGCCTGCAGCTTAACATTTTGAAGAAAGTCTCCTTTAATTGCCAAATCCATTGTTATCCAAGTACAAAAGCAGTTACTTGAATTCTTGTTCTTACACAACTGCTACTGCTATAGTTTAAATCAGACACACACACACACACACACACACACACACACACACACACACACACACACACACACACACACACACACACACACACACACACACACAAATAAAAATAAAGAAACAAACAAAAAAATAACAGCCCTGTAATATTTTGGAATCATTAAGAGACTATTCTATTTGGTAGGTGGATTACCATTACAGTGTAATGTCTCTCCCTAAACACACATAATTGGGCACAGCAGTTTGGAAGAGGCTGAACCATGAATATTTATTGATCTTTGCATACTGAGTTTGCTTTTCACTTCTTCAAATATATGAGATCTTCTTGAGATGTAAGTTTCACCATATCTTCTGAAATCAAGTGTATCTCTTTTAGTTACCCCAATACAGCAAAATGCCATTTTTTCATAGAAAGTACCCTCCAAAACATGCATTTACACCCCTTACCACTGCTGGTAACAAGTCATTCCTATTAGCCTCTATAAGTATTTTCTGCTTCGTTTATCTTTCTTATACCACATCTCAACATTGTTCAGCATCCATCCTTTGACCCTATGACTTCTCATATTAGAACAACTGAATAACTTAAGCCATCTCATAAGAACTGTCAATACCGCATCACAGTTTATGCCATTTTTTCCTGTAATGACCGTATGTTTCAGCCTGATCTTGATGCCTGGTAAAATACCATTTCTCTAATATTCTGGCATAACATCTCCACTGGCTATCTCTTCACAGTGAGTTTTCATGCTCTTCATCTCCAGTGCCCTAGTTATCTCATCTCAATAAGTCTTTGTAACCAAAAGCTCTTATAAAAATAATTAAGTAACAGAAGATCTGAAGCTAAAATGAGAATCAGAAGCACGTACGCATTAATGAGCAGAGACATTGCTTTTTCATGTTGTTGAAAGTGAAAGAATGGATTAGTGCTTCTGTTTGTGATTCTGAGGAGAGAAGGAGCAGGGGTACATTATTCTTACCCCTTCTACCCTGTAAAGCCTGAAAACTGCTTCTTGGAAGCCAGCCTGGGGTTCATGCTGCTGCTTTAGTGCTGGTGAGACAAAGAGTAGAGGGGCATCAATTCCTGCTGGTCCCTGAATGAACAGGGTGTATGGATTTCTCTGTACTGTCTGATTACAATTTTAATGAGACCTTCTGAAGGACCTTTACGCAGCCTGTCTTTCTGTTGTGTCCAGCTAGTGCAGGTTCTATTAAGGGTATCTAGTAAGCAAAGACTATAGCAAATGTACTGAACCCATCATCATCTGGGCTAATACTACTTCTCTGGAAGCAACTAGGGATTAATGCTGCTCTTTTGCCTCTGGTGAGAGAAGCAGTAAATGATCATTGGTTCCTATGTGCATGCAGCTGTATTGTTAGTCCTTCTGCTCAAGGTGCAGCTGTGTTGTTAGTCTTTCTCAGGGTGCAGCTGTATTTTTAGTCCTTCTTCTCAGGATGCAGCTCTATTGTTAGTCCTTCTTCTCAGGGTGCAGCTGTGTTGTTAGTCCTTCTTCTCAGGGTGCAGCTGTGTTGTTAGTCCTGCTCAAGGTGCAGCTGTGTTGTTAGTCCTTCTTTTCAAGGTGCAGCTCTATTGTTAGTCCTTCTTCTCAGTGTGCAGCTGTGTTGTTAGTTCTTCTGCTCAACGTGCAGCTGTGTTGTTAGTCCTTCTCAGGGTGCAGCTCTATTGTTACTCCTTCTTCTCAGGGTGCAGCTGTGTTGTTAGTTCTTCTTCCCAGGGTGCACCTGTGTTGTTAGTCCTTCTGCTCAAGGTGCAGCTGTGTTGTTAGTCCTTCTTCTCAGGGTGCAGCTCTATTGTTAGTCCTTCTTCTCAGGGTGCAGCTGTGTTGTTAGTCCTTCTCAGGGTGCAGCTATATTGTTAGTCCTTCATCTCAGGGTGCAGCTGTATTGTTAGTCCTTCTTCTCTAGGTGCCGCTGTTTTGTTAGTCTTTCTCCTCAGGGTGCAGCTCTATTGTTAGTCCTTCTTCTCAGGGTGCAGCTGTGTTGTTAGTCCTTCTCAGGGTGCAGCTATATTGTTGGTCCTTCATCTCAGGGTGCAGCTGTATTGTTAGTCCTTCTTCTCTAGGTGCCACTGTTTTGTTAGTCTTTCTCCTCAGGGTGCAGCTGTATTATTAGTCCTTCTTCTCAGGGTGCAGCTGTGTTGTTAGTTTTTCTCAGGGTGCAGCTGTATTGTTAGTCCTTCTTCTCAGGGTGCAGCTGTATTGTTAGTCCTTCTCAGGTTGCAACTTGAGATCAGTGCTACTTCTTTGTTTCTGATAGGAGAAGAAAAAAAGGATAATTGTCTCCTTGCTGTATGCAGCTGTATTGAGATTATCACTGTTTCCACTATCAGACAGAAAGCACCTCCATGAACAACTTCAAACCACATAGTTACTAATCTTCTCCAAACCTCATAAGCACTACTCCCTCTGAACCCCATATCAGCAAGCACCTGAAACCACTGATTTGCACTTTCCAACCATCTCTGAAGTGGGCATCCTTAGACAAGTTAGGAATTGTCTCATGTTTACTGACAACCACTTACTACTGAAACAACTTGACATAATGCATGAGTGATGCAGTTATGTAATGTTATTGGAGGCAAAACATTCACACAATGTCATGACAGATAACATGCATGTTGTCAGTACCACACATCTCTACAGTAAACCAATCACACACACAGTGCAGACCAAAAACATAGACTTACAAATGCTGAAGCCCTTAAAAGTAACCTACCTAAATCAGAAAGGTCTAGTACATGCAACATAAGAAACAAGTCCTCTCAGTAACCTGAGCAGACAACACTCACCATAAACATGTTTCTAAGGCACACTGACTCACGTCAAAGCTTATAAGGCAAACCTCCACACTATCCAATATCCTAGTCATGGGTGGCTCCATAATAAGACTTAATAGTTCACAGTTCAGTATTAGGCTAACTGACTTTGTGAGCCATTTTAAGCCTAGCCAATTAACCCATGTGAGACTCAAACCCTGCGCCTTTTGTCTGTAAGGTAAAAATCTTAACCATTATGCCAACCTCCCTTCCACCACTGTTTAATAACAGTCAATTAACTATCAGGTGCCAGGTTTTTCCACATTATGCATGCACTCAGCCCCTTGCACCACAAGTAGACAGATGACACAGTCATAGTGCACACGACTGTAAATTACTCGAGACATACTTCCCAGGAATATATGAAGAGCGACATGAATGAGCTCCTGCCATATGTGTCTGAGGTAGATATAAACCTAGCCTTGAGCAGCTATTCTACCTTCACCAAGAATGATGCTGCAATTTAAATAAAATATTATTAATTTTAACAACTGCATTAGCTTCTGGTGTCATTAGGGGATCCAATATAAAATAACACGTGAGTAGATGGTAGGCAGTTCTAACTACTTTGCCAGGAATGTCCTGCTTCTGTACCTCTAGGTTTTCATATTCTCTCTGATCAGCTCATCATAGTCAACTGATCTCTGAAGTAACCCAGACACTCATCTGTGTTCATAGCTGTCACAGTTCTGTCATTATATTAGACAACCATGGTGTTTATAAGAAGGTACATTATACAATAACTGCCTAAAATCTTCCAGCATCCTTGAAAACTTCCTTAACTTCTAAATAATTGTCACCTAGTAATGCCAAGCTTTATGGCAGTCAGTTATGATTTACAAAAATATCCTAGGTGATTTTATTGCTCTACACGCAAAGTTCAGGAGCCTCTGAAGTGAGGTAGTGGTATTAGCTTTTACAACTGTTTTCTCAAAAATGTGCATTAAGGCAAACCAAAAATGTGCTGTCTTCATCCAGACCACCCTACAAGATTGCCCAACTGTGTCCACATCGATCTGCAAAAAGTGTTGCATCAGTACCCACCTTTCCATTTTATCCTTGGCAGCAGGGTGATTTGTCTTTAAGGCTTCTACTAGACTGACATGAACTCCAGTCACTACTTATGTGCTATCAGGTGTTCTCACTTAACTATAATTCTGGAAGCTTGCATGGATTGTATATGTGTGTGTGTGTGTGTGTGTGTGTGTGTGTGTGTGTGTGTGTGTGTGTGTGTGTGTGTGTCCTGGGCCACAAGGAAAAGGATCGTTAGGATCTTCTTACCTTTAGCATGTGCCTATCTTAAGATCTTTTGGGCATTTGCAGAAATGATATTCAAGAACTATGATACTAAACTTTTTAGTGATTAAAAATCTTGATGAGATTGGTTTTAGTACTCAGTCTGCTGTATAATAACAGTCATCCAAAACAGCAAAAAAAAAGGCCACTGTGGATGAACTTCAATGCAACAACAAGTCCAAACAGCAAAAATAGATTTGCAGTGAAGAAACACAGACGAAGTATAAAACACACAAAATTTAATAAAGGTAAGTACTTTCACATCTGATATGATGCTTCTTCAGACCAAAAGAAACTTTTCACAGCTCAGCTTATATAGTTACAGCACAATTAACCAATTAATCATTCAATCAAATCCTAATTAAAAAATTATTATAAAATTATTAAAAGCATACATAAATACATTCTTATTTCAAACTTCTATTTTTAAGGTAAGGCTTTATTGATGCTCTATCATTTAAGCCAGGGAACAGATCCGCTTGAAATTCAATAATCCATTTAAGCTCCCTTAGCTCGGTAATATTTCTTATATCACCTAGCCTAGGTCCTAACTCTACACACTCTATCACTTTAAAGTTAAAGGTATGGGACTGATCAAGAGATACTAAATGCTTAGCTAAAGTACTTCTGTTTATATCTTGCTTATTCATTGCTAAGAGATGCTCCCTAACACATTCTCGAAGAGTATGGTTCATCATACCTACATAAAAACAACTGCAGATATTACATTCAGCAAGATAGATTAAATTATTTGTATTGCAATTTGCTGATATTTTGAAAAAGTACTACTTCCTAGTGGTGGGGTGAATAAATTCACTATGTGCAGCCAAAACACCGCATACATTACATTACATTTCCCACACGGGGTTAAGCCTGGTTCTAAAGTCTCTGTTATGCCATTATTATTTGCATTACATAACAGCTTTTTCAAATTCTTTTTATGTTTATATCCAAACTTTGCTTTATGACCCACTACTTATTGTACTTTTTCATCAGACTGCAGTATTGACCAATTTTTCTCTATGACACGTCTTACTTGATCAATATTACTAGAATATTGCAACCTAAGAGGAACTACATTGTTTTCAAATTTATAACTGCCTATAGTATTAGTTTGTGGCATGTCCTCTGACATATATGGTTTTGAAACATCGGTCTAAATATTAATTGTGCCCGTGAAATATTATAGCCATTTTGGCAAAACAAAACCTGAATTGAAAAAGGAATGATTTGCAGAAGTGAAGTATTGCACAGATTTCAAAGACAGCTATTGACACTACAGTATAAGTAGAAATGTATACATGCAAGGAAACATTTAAATGCTTTATACTTTTAGTTAAAATAGCTTATTATTAACTTTTTGCTTTATCAGAAAATTTAAAGAGCTAGGAAATTATTTCTAATTTGTCTTTATAATGTTTACTAAAGTGATGTTAGTCACTGACTTGATTAATGGATTGCGAGTCATATACAAGACGGACTGCTGAATGTTATTTCTGTTTACCTATGTTTGCTGAATTTCTTTTATTAGTACTGATTTAAAACAAGGGAAAAAAGGGAAGGGAAATCTCTGTTTTTGGTCAAGGGAGGAGAGACTTATGAGAATTCTAACTGACCTGAGAACTCTCTAAAATGCTCTAAATACTATTTGATTAATACTTACCTAAGGTACGTCTTGATTACCATATAGGTACCTTCACATTCATTCTACACCTGATGTGATTACCCATTCTGGAAGCAGGAGGTGCCCTATGCAGGATGGGAATTGTCAGGGTGATCATAGTTCATTCTTAGACTCTGGTTGTAAATCTATAAATATGTAAAAGCACTGCACACTATAATGTAGGGCGCCTCTACTCTGAGTCAGGATACCACTGATAAGCCATGTCTTTTCATAAGTGTAAGCTGAAGTTGGTGAGCTGAAGAGCAGGAAAGTAAAGGAAGACAGTACACCTACAGTAAATTCATATTTCATTGGTAATCACTCATTGTCTCCTGTAGAGTCCTTTTAGTCAAATAATTTTAGTAATAATCTATTTATTGTTGGCTTATTAAGTGTATACTCCTCTGTTGCATTTAATTTATCCAAAATGACATATCTGACATGTTTGGGATCTCTTAAGGGTAACTAAATATTGGATATTTTCTAAGTCAACATAATAATTGTTTACACTACTAACATTCCATCCTAATATATAAAATACTATAGAAAAATAATAGAATAATATAGAATGTCATATCTCATTAAAGAAAATTCTCCATATAATAATTTAACATATGGAGCTCAGTTGATATTGTTGGTTAAAGGTATGAGTGATAATCCAACAGATCTATCTTTATCTATTGGATTAGGAATGACTTTCAATCCATGTTTACTGGGAAATTCATATTTACTTGTATTTGATACTTTAGAATTAATGTTTTATAGAAGTACTTTTTTAAAGCCTGACCAGAATGTTACCCTACTTATATTTAAAGAAGAAAGAACATTAAATTAAACTCCCAAGTATACACACATAAAAATAACATTCAATGTTATCAGAGAATATGGTATAACTACTATAATCAAAATAAAAAAAGAAGCAAAAAGTTTCTTCCAACAATAACTTGAAATTGATTTAACATTCTTATCATTAAATACTAATGGCTAAAATAATGCAAATAAAAGATCAAACTTACTAAAATATTTAAATCTAAATAAGGCACAAGTAGTATTTCTCCAGGAAATGCATTTTAAGACGAATGGTAGCTTTATTTGGAACCCTAAGGACTATACAGTCTTAGCTCAATCCTCCTATAGAACAAAGACAAAAGGAGTATCAATTCTCTGGAAGAAAAACATAATCACTCCAAAAGTTAGTTATAAATATGAAGACAAAGAAGGTCTACTAGCAGTTGTTATAATTAAATTTAATAACAGAATATGGACCTTATCACAAGGAAAGTGGTCTCTGTGCCAAACCGCAAACAAATAAATAAAACAAAGGCACAGCAATTCCAGCTAAAATGTTAGAATTCTTTAAACTCACAAACCACAGAATGTAAACTCCACACAAAAAACACTGCAACAATTATCCTTTATGTTTTCGTCAGCTAACTTCATCAGAATGAAGTAAGCATATCAATTCCACCCTATATATACGCGTGTGATTTGATTTAATCCAATCAAGTCTTCCAACCCATTAAATACACTTAATTGAATAAATAGTGTTAACAGCATAAATATAAAAGAAAGGCTTCTACTATAAAATTTCACCTGTTATACCTGTTGTACCTTCTGTGGTTCGTGAGATTAAAGAATATGGACCTTAGCTAATCTATATTGGTTCCCAGAAATTGGAGCAGGAACAGTTAAAAAACATCAAGATTTTATTTCCAACAATTATAAAGGAAATCTTATACTAGGAGGAGATTTTAATTGTACCTTAGAAGCTTCTGAAACCACCAAGAAGTACTTTCGCATAGCAACTATTTCAAAATCCTTAAGAAAATGGATTGATTAATTTCATTTAATTGACACTTTTAAAATAAAAGATGATAAATCCTTATTATTTTCCCATAAAGACCATAGGTTTGGAACACAAACCAGAATAGACAAATTATTCGTAGTTCAAGATTTACAAACAAAAATTATCAACTTGTCAATAGTTCCATGCCCCTTCTCAGATCATGACTCTCTGATAATGAAGCTCCTAAACCTTTAATCCTCTCGACTAGAATTCCATCATAAATCACAAACATTAAAGAATTCAGACCCTGGATGTTGTCAGAACTACAATTATTTCTTGAAATTAATAATACAACATAAATCAGTAGAGTCATGGTTTGGGACTCATTAATAGTGTATTTATTTGATAAGACCCTTAGCTGGTACAAAAACAAAGTTAGGGAGTATGCATCTGAATCATTAGACTTGCAAACCAGACTCTTGACAGCAAAATCTAAAAAAAAATCAGAATTGTCCAGAAGTCAAAAAATAAATAAATAAATAGAGGAATTAAATAAAAAACATAATGAAATTCTAACACACAAAACTTGTCTAGCCTTGGAAAAATTAAAAATAAACTCATTAGCCACCTCCCGCAGATATCTACATAACTTATCTACAAGAAATAAAATACAATCTAAAGCAAATAACATTAGTAGTATATATGGAGAATATGCAGTATGGAGAAAATCGATGTCTGGGCAGTAACAGAAACCTGGTTCAAGGCTCCTGAGTGCACCCCAGCACTACCAGGTTATAACTCATGCCATGCATTTCGGCCCCAAAACTCGGACCGAAACACAAAAGGAGGGGGAGTATCTATATTCATCAAAAATACCTACACCTCCAGGTTAGTGGCACTGCACAAAGCATCGGAAACCATCCATGTGCAACTAATAGTGGGCAAAACTGCCTTTCAGTTTGTAGCCTGCTACAGAACACCCTCCCTATTACAGGAACCCCACTTGGCATTCCTGAGAACACTGGAGAATATGAAGGTCTCTCCAAACACTATGTTATTGGGTGACTTCAACTACCCACACATTGACTGGGAAAACTACTCAAGCCCAAACACCCTCACCCAACGGTTCCTTGAATTTATAAACTCTAACGCAATGGAACAACTGGTCACCACTCCCACAAGAGGGAACAACATATTGGACCTGGTCATCACCAACATGGGGACTCTATGTTCCACACCAGAGGTAAACCCCTCATTGGTAAGATCAGACCATAAACAAATTTCCCTGGACATCCATATCTCGTCCCCACCCCCAGCCAAGGAAATCACTGTAAAGAATTTCTCAAAGGCCAACTTTGCACTTCTCAAGACTGAGGTGGAATCCTTCAAAGCCCCTGGGCAAGAGGATAAAACAGCCCAATCCACAGAATCCTTTAAAAATGCATTCTATGAGCACCTGCAAGAATGCATGGATCGTGCTATCCCAAATAAAACCAAGACTCACTCCTCCAAAAACAGGAGACCGGTCTGGTGGACCCCGGCCATAAATAAGCTATACAACAAAAGGAGGAAGCTACTACACGACAGAGCAAATTCCCAAAAAGGGAAGGCATCTCTGATCAGTATTAGCAAGAAACTTCGATCCCTTATAAAATCATCAAAGGCCAGTTTCGAAATAAAAATTGCCCTAGACACTAAAGATAATCACAAGGCCTTCTTTAGTTATGTCAGGAACATGGGCGGAAACTCCCAGACATGCTCTGAATTGTTGCATAATGGTACAAAATATACCGAACCTACAGACATAGCCAACATCCTGGCAGACAGACTCAGCGCAAACTTCTCCCTCCCTTCCCCCCCAAAGGAGCAAATGCCTATCCCAACTAAATGTAACCTCCCTGACATCACAGATGCACAGGTGAAAGCTGCCCACTCCAAAGCAAAAAACACAGTATCTATGGGACCAGACGGTGTCCCAGGCTGTGTCTTACATGAGCTCCAAGAAGAACTGAACCCTCACATTAAGTCACTGTTCAAACTTAGCCTTACTACAGGATATGTCCCCAAAGAATGGCATACAGCTACAGTGGTCCCACTCCACAAAGGTGGTGCCACAATGGACCCCGGAAACTATCACCCCATAAGCCTGACTAGTCTGGTCTGTAAAGCTATGGAGCGTATTATCATGGAACTCATAAACAAAGACATTGGGAGCCTCCAGACACTGGACCCTACCCAATTTGGCTTTGTTAAGGGCAGATCTTGCCTCTTAAACCTAGTTGATTTCTTTGAAACAGTTACCAAAGCCATAGATGAGGGCAAGGTAGTCCACACAGCCTACCTGGACCTCGCAAAAGCCTTCGACACAATACCTCACTCAGGCATCATAAATAAGCTTACCGGCTTAAATATCAACCCCTATATCACAAGATGGGTTGCAAACTGGCTCAGAAATAGAACCCACATGGTCAAAATCGCAAGTGTCATGTCCGAATCTAAACCAGTTACAAGTGGCATCCCACAGGGCTCAGTTCTGGGACCTCTCTTGTTCGGTATATACTTCTCTGAGGTTCAGGCTAACACAGGGGGATTATGGCTGACAAAGTTCGCAGATGACTGCAAACTGGGGGCCATAATTGAATCTCCAGCTGACACAAGTATCCTCCAAAAGGGTCTCACAGAGACGGGTGCTTGGTGCCAGACCCATGGCCTCAAGCTAAATGCTAAAAAGTGCATAGTCATCCCCTTTGGGAAAAACAAGGTGCCTACAAATTGCCACATAGGTGGTAATCCATTAAGTATGGAAGAAGTAATTAGACATTTGGGGAACAATGTAGATATTAATCTCTCCTTTGATAGTCACGTTGCCAAAGTGGTTAGAAAGACCTTCTATATAGCCCACCTTATCATGAAAGGGTTCACATCTAGATAAAGAGAGGTCATTGTGCCCCTCTACTCATCACTCATCAGGCCCATAATTGAATACAATGCCGCTTTTGGGATGTACCTTACCCGACACCTGCAGCAACTGGAGAGACCCCAAAAGTACCTCACCAAGAGGATCATGGGCTACAAACAGATGTCCTATGCAGCTCAACTAAAGAAACTCCAGCTCTACTCAGTTGCTTACCGCCTACTCAGAGGCGATCTATGCCTGACGTACAAAGCCATGTCAAACCCAGAATTAATGGACATGCTCCATCTCAAAAAATCCAAGTCCCTTAGAGCTACACGCTCCAGGGACATAAACCTCAGCACAAAAATAAATAGGACATGCTGGAGGGCCAGATTCATTTCCCAGAGGCTCCCCTCACTCTGGAATAGAATTCCAATTCATGTTAGACATAGCCCCTCGCTGATCCTCTTCAAGCGAAATCTGGACATGTGGATGGGAAATCGCAAATTCACCCATGGGATCTCTTCTGTGTCCCTGCTAGACAGAGGCACAGTAAACTAATCTTAAAAGGGTACCTTCTGTGACCTACTTTACAGAGGCACAGTAGGCTAATCTAATAGGGAGGCGGAAGCCAAATATACTCTGGCTAGGCTTATAAATGCCCTAGGGCAGATAGCCTAGTATCAACCTATGAACCTATGAACCTATATCATGAAAAGAAAGGGAAAAAAGGATCAGATATAGGAGACATTTATTTGATTTATTTATTTATTTATTTATATTTGTTGACTGGGAGTGTCCGACTGCACGTAGGTCCATTTCCAGTGGAGGCTCGGGGAGAAAAGCTCCACAGTTAAAATAAACAGACAGTCGTTACATTGGATTACATAGTAATTAACAATTTACATAGCAATTACTTACAACATATTTACAGATGAAGAACATAGTACATCAGCAGACAACTAGAATCTTTATCTGTGAAGTACATAACAGGCATTAACAAATGTTACAAGAAGAAGTTCCTGCTGTATAATAAGTACTGGCTTGTGGCATCAGAGCTTGCTATAATCAAGGTAGTTAGTGGAGTAGAAAGAAAGGTAGTGGTTGAATGGGGAGGGTGATATTAGAGTGGGAGTTGCAAGGGCATAGCCAGCATGTTTTTAGGTGCGCTTTTAGTAAAGTTTTGAAGTGGGTGCATGATGGTACGGCGGTAATTTTGGGTGGGAGGGAGTTCCATAATTTGAATTATAATAATTTGACATCCTTGAAGCATTTCAGTTCCATTATATGGAACACTTCAAAAAAGAAGATTTAGATACCAACCAAATAAACTTAGATACAAACCTTATCAATATAAAAAATCTCCCGAAAACTTAAAACTAGACCTACAAAAACCTATATCCTACAAAGAAATTGTTGACAAGATAAAAGAAAGTATATCTTATAAAGCCCCAGGGATAGATGGTATAATTACGTAAATTTACAAACTCTTCCCTTCAACAGTAATTTCCCTTTTTCATAAAACTTTGCTAGAAGTCGAGTCAGAAGCAAAAATACCACCCTCATGGAAATATTCTCTCATAACACCAATTCTAAAAGATAATAAACCATCAGATCTTTGCACCTCATACAGACCTATATCATTACTGAATAATTATTACAAAATATTCATGTCAGTCCTAGTTAACAGAATGAAAATCCCACTTTCAAAGACAATTAATAATGATCAAACTGGATTTTTATATAACAGGCACAGACATGATAATGTTAAAAGGATACTTACTCTTATAGATTATGTGAATAAAGAAGATAGAGAAACACTTGTAATCATATTAGACATAGAAAAAGCCTTTGATTCCCTCATCTGGGAATATCTATTTAAAACTTTAGCATTATTTGAATTTCCTTCTCCCTTCATTCTATTACTAAAAAACATATATATTAATAACTTAGCCTACATTAAATTAGGTCCTTTCACCTCAGACTCTATCCATATAACAAAAGGTACTACACAGGGATGCCCCCTTTCTCATATTTTATTTGCTTTGGCTATAGAAATGCTTGCAGAAATAATATGCAATAATCCAAGAATAAAAGGAATAGAAGTCTATGGCCAGTACATATGTAAAATAATGCTTTTTGCTGCTGATATTTTATATCTATGGAGCACGTCTCTCCTTACCTTTTCATTTCTTTGAATCTGGAACCCCCCTCCCAGAAGGAAATGTACTTGTGGTAGAGAAATATACAGTGATGCACTAAATGCGTTATAAATACAAAAACAGTCATAACTGCTGAAAGGACTTATCAAAGGTAGCAATCTGAACAAAACAGAATTACATGCAATCTCTCAACACATGGAATCAGGGGGAAGGAAGCTTTATTGTCACATGGACCATTCCTCAAAGACCTGCTGTTATGGTAAGTATTTTACACCGGTATAATTTCTTCAGGGTTCACAGAAACATTAAGATCTCAAGAAGTACATTTTTAACCCTGGGAGGTGTACTGTTAAAACATTCCCTGTACATAGCCATGCCAAAACCTGTCCCGCCTCTAAACTGTGCTTCCAACTCATGGTGCTTGGTATGGAGAGTAATCCATGACAATGTCAAAATGAAGGTCAAAGTAAACTTTATTGTCGATCAGATATGCACAGCAGTACAAGCTGAATGAAATTATATTGCTTTGGTCCCTGTGCAAGACATAAAAATGAAACGTAGTTTGAATGACAGTAACACTAACGCACACAGAGTAATAATTAAAATATTAACAGCACAATAAATTACCAGTATGACTGCGGTGGTGGTGCTGCGGTAGCGTTGTTGCCTCACAGTAAGACGTTGTCCTGTTCGATTCTCAGCTAGAGCATCTTCTGTGTGGAGACATGTGTGAATGGGCGTTCCTTCGTTGAAGATTGTGCACCATGGCCGGCAACTCGGCACGTAAAAATCTACTGTCAATCATTAGCAGACCGGAGTTCCACTGTGGCGACCCCTAACTGGGAAAAGCCGAAAGACACAACAACCCTGGCTGGTATGATCCTGACCCTGAGTAGCATCCTACCATCACCAAGAATGAGGCCACAGCATAAAGAAAAAATGATCAATTTCAACAATTGGCTAAGTTTCTGATATCATTCAAAGGGGATCCAGTATCTGTCCACCTTTGATGACATGCTCAACAAGCCACGTTGCTTAGCAAGAGATGGCTTGCACCTGTCACCCTTATGCTTTGGAATACTGGCCAAGGCTCTTGCCGCCCCCATAGTGCCTTTTTTATGCAAGGCTCAAAAGACAAATCCACCACCATAAATAGCACAAGTAACCAAAAACTGAGGGTAATGCTACTTAATGCCAAAAGTCTAAACCTCAAAATGCACACACTCGAGGCACTCCTCAGTATGGAGAACATTGATATCTATGCAGTAACAGAAACCTGGTTTAAGGCTCCTGAGAGCACCCCAGCACTACTAGGCTATAACTTATACCATACCTTTCGGCCACAGAACCAGGACCGAAACACAAAAGGCGGGGGTGTATCCATATTCATCAAGTATACCCACACCTCCAGGTTAGTGGCGCAGCATCAGAGATCATCCATGTGCAACCAACAATGGGCAAAACTGCAATCCAAATTGTAGCATGGTACAGATCACCCACCATGGCCCAGAACCCCCATTTCACATTTCTGGAGACACTGGGAAATATGAAGGTCCTACCAAACACCCTAATACTGGGTGATTTCAATTACTCAAACATAAACTGGGAGAACTACTCAAGTACTATCTCCCTTGCCCAATGCTTCCTAGAATTTATAAACTCGAATGCCCTGGATCAACTGGTCAATACCCCCACCAGAGGGAACAACATATTGGACCTGGTCATCACCAACATGGGCGACCGGTGTTCCACACCGGAGGTCAACCCCTCGCTGGTTAGATCAGACCATAGACTAATCACTCTGGATATCCACATTCCGCCCCCACCCCCAATCAAGGAAACCACCATGAAAAACTTTTCAAAAGCAAACTTCACTTAACTTAAGATCGAGATGGAAAGGTTCACAGCCCCCATGCTAAAGGACAATGCTGTCCAAGCTGCTGAAACTTTTACAAAGGCACTCTATGAGCATCTGCAGGAATGCATGGATCATGCTATCCTAAGTAAAACCAAGACTCACTCGTCCAAGAAAAGGAAGCCAGTCTGGTTGACCCCTGCCATAAGCAAGCTATACAACAGAAGGAGGAAACTAGTACAGAAAAGAGTAAAATCCCAAGAATGAAAGACATCCCTGATCAGTAACAGCAAGAAACTACAATCCCTCATTAAATCATCCAAGGCTAGTTTCGAAAGAAAAATTGCCAATGACTCCAAAGATAACCACAAAGCGTTCTTTAGCTATGTCAAGAACCTAAGTGGAAACTCTCAGATCTGCTCTGAGTTAGTGCAGAATGGCACAAAATACAATGAACTGACTGATATTGCCAACATTCTGGCAGACAGGTTTAGTGCAAACTTCACCCCCCTCTCACTCCCTAAAGGGCGCATAACCATACCAGAAGAATGTAGGACCCCATCAATCACTGACACACAGGTTAAAACAGCCCTATCCAAAGCCAAAAATACAGATTCAATGGGACCGGATGGTGTCCCAGGCTGTGTCTTACAAGAGCTCCAAAATTAACTGACCCCTCACCTAAACACACTGTTCAAACTCAGCCTCTCTACAGGCTACATACCCACAGAGTGGCACATAGCAATAGTTATCCTGCTCCACAAAGGTGGAGCCACAATGGACCCCAGCAACTATTGCCCTATAAGCCTGACTAGCCTGGTCTGCAAAGCTATGGAATGCATCATCATGGAACTCATTAACAGAGACACTGGGAACCTCCAAACCTTGGACCCTACCCTGTTTGGCTTTGTTAAGGGCAGATCATGCCTCCTAAACCTGGTGGACTTCTTTGAGATGGTTACCAAGGAATTAGACGAGGGAAAGAAGGTCCACACAGCCTACTTAGACCTTGCAAAGGCTTTCAACACCATTCCCCATTCTAGTATTATAGACAAGCTCACCAGCTTAAACATAAACCCCTACGTCACGAGATGGGTTGCCAACTGGCTCATGGATAGAACCCACATGGTGAGAGTTGCAGGCTGTACATCCGACTCTAAACCAGTTACAAGTGGCATACCCCAGGGCTCAGTCCTAGGACCCCTCCTGTTTGGTATATACTTCTCAGAGGTACAGGCAAGCAAAGGAGGACTATGGCTGACCAAGTTCACAGACAACTGCAAACTAGGGGCCATAATTGATTCTCCAGCTGATACAGACACCCTCCAGATGGGTCTCACTGAGACGGATACCTGGTGTCAAAATCATGGCCTCAAGCTAAATGCTAAAAAGTGCATAGTCACCCTTCTTGGAAAAAACAAAGTACCCCTGAACTACCACATATATGGTAGTCCCCTAAATACAGAAAATGTAATAGGGGATCTGAGGACCCAAGTAGATAGTAATCACTCCTTTGATAATCATATTGCCAAGGTGGTTAGAAAACCCTTCTTTGTGGCCTACCTAATCACAAAAGGGTTTGCATCTAGAACAAAAGAGGTTATTGTGCCTCTCTACTTATCACTCATTAGACCCATCATAGAATACAACGCCCCATTTGGGATGTACCTTACAAGACACGTGCAACAGCTGGAAAGACCACAAAAGTACCTCTCAAACAGATCCCCTATGCAGCCCGACTCAAGAAACTCCAGCTGTACTCGGTTGCATTCCGCTTACTCAGAGGTGATCTCTGCCTGACATACAAGGCCATGTCCAACCCAGAATTGATGGACATGCTCCACCTAAAAAAAAAAAATCCTGGAGAGCCACATGCTCTAGAGATATAAACCTCACCACAACAATAAATAGGACATGCTGGAGGGATAGATTCCTATCCCAGAGACTCCCCATGCTTTGGAACAGGGTTCCAATATACATCAGGCAGAGCCTCTCACTAACACTCTTGAAGAGAAACCTTGACGGGTGGATGGGAAACAGAAAATATACCCCGGGGATTACTGCAGTGGCTCTGCTGGACAATGGCGCAGGGAACTAATGGCTCTGCTGGACAGAAGCGCAGGGAACTAATCTAAGGGGGTGGTGAAAGCCAACACATTCTGGCTAAGCTTATAAATGCCCTTGGGCAGATAGCCTCGTACTTACCTATGAACCTATGAACCACAATTGGACAGGAAGACATTAGACAATAGATGATTTTTAATGTGGCAATTTCTAAAGTTTTTTGATCAAATTTATTTCTAAAATCAGCTGTTGATACTGCTACTACTGTAGTGGAATATTTTTTTAAATGTACCTTGAAGCCATGTATTATACTTACAGCAAAAGTCAATAGACTGGGCAACAGTTTTGCCAGAATTTGTTTAGGTACTGGCAGACCTTCCTTCACTTTCTTAACAAGGTCAAAAGTTGATCAGCTTTTCTGAAGCCATTATCACTCTCTGCATGTATTGGTTATCAGCGTATATCTAACACAATCAGTAAGTCTCCTCATCAGTTTAGTAGGTTAAATAGTCAGACTAAATGACACTAGCGATGCTATGTTGGGCACAGGGGAGGGATTCGTTTTAGATACACCTTTTAATATGCAAAACAGTGTAAGGTTGTTTGTAGGCTCATAGATAAGTACAAAACTAGCTGTCCTTGTGGGCCAGTTTAAGCCTAGCCAATTTCCCCGTCAAAGGTAAGAATAAAACTCTGTACCTTGTGGCTGTCAGGTAACCTTATTATTCAAATCCAGTCTTGTAAATTTGAAATCCTGCTCCCAGAGGTTAGAACAACTGCAAAGACTATTCTTTGAGGCAAGCAGTTTATTTTCAGTATGTCATTTAGTCCAAATCCTTCTCTAGCATGAGGGTGAAATTCCAGGGGAAAAAAATATGTCTTCTATGAGGTCTCAAGTGCAAAATCCTGTTCTATGAGGTCTCAAGTGCAAAATCCTGCTCATGAAGAACTTTCAAAATAATGTGTTGCAATCTGAGGAAAAGTTGGTACACAACCAAAAAGCAGACGTATTCTTTATTGAAGAATCTGCTAAGTTTGCATAGAAAATGTTTAGACAATTGAGTATTCATGGGATATGATAATTTTTTTAGTTCTAAACCATTAGCAAGAGCATAAAAGAACTATTTTTTTAAGATATGGTTTCCTTATAGTAGGTGCTTTGTTTTGCTTTAAGATTTTTAGAACTTGCAAACAGAAGGAAGCACTATTGCAAATTAAAACCCTCATCATCTGAGGGACTAAGTATCTTGGGAATGGGATGGACCACTTTGTCCTATTTCTGTATTATTAAGGACTTGTGTAGAGCTAAGAAAAACATGTAGCAAGAGTGGATTTCTGTACTGACTAAACATGAGCTATGAGAATGAAACTGGCCTTATCCTGCTTCATTATTCTAGTACTGTGTGAATTACAGGAAGTGGAAAGAAAGAATAAAGTAAGGTCCAAGTCTACAGAAATGAAGAAAGCCTCTATTCTTCCCAAGGACTGCTGAGGTAGTAGAGAGCAAATGGTTTGAAGATGATTGTTGAGGTATTTGCTAAAGGTATCACGTTTAGTATGCCCCAAATCTTTAATTTGTTTTGGGAGGTTTATTGATCCAGTTTCCATTTATGATGTAGAGGAATTTTCTCAATAAGAAAGTCTTCTACCTGGCTCCGTAAGCCTGGAGTATGTACTACAGATAAAATGCAGGTTGTGCTGAATGGACCTAGTTGTAGATCACAAGTATTTTGTGGAAAAGTTTGAAAGACTTGGCTCCTCCTTGTTTATTGATATACAGCATAACCCTGGCATTCTTTGACTGTATTTAAAGATGACCTGGGATAACGTTGTTATTTGAAGCTGACGAGAGTCTGTATACTGTTTTCATTTATTTCAGGTTGATGTGAAAAGACCTTTCTTGAAGAGAACAGTTGCTTTGAAATGAAAGATTGTTTCACTCTACAAATAAAAACATTTTATTGACTGGTGTTTCTATTGTCAGATACACTAATTTTCCTTTCTGTAGGCTGAATAAAGACACAGTGATTCTGAGTTGTCTTTCAGGTAGCAGAATCTCTGATATCTCAATGGCCCTTAAGGCCCTTTCTTGTAGAAAATATGACTACGATGTGGTGCTGGGGAGTCCATGTAGGTGTGAATGACTTGAAATGCGAAACCCTGAGGGATATGCAACGAGACATGTCGGAATGCTCCGTGTATGTCACATATACAGGCAAAACACTGGTCATGGATGCAATCCTTCCATCTCCAAGAATGATGCCTAGGAAAAAAGGAAAAGTAATCATCTTCAAAAATTGGCTAAAGAGTTGGTGTAATTCTTGGTAGGTACAGTACGTGTTACCATGGAATGACATTCTTGATAGTCCTACTTACTTTGCCAAGGATGGTCTGTAGCTCTCATTCCAAGGCTTCTGCATACCAGCCAAAGCCTTTGCTCTCCCCAGAGGCATAGTGCACAGCTGATGGACATCCTAGTATATCAAATCCAAATCAGGATTACATTAATGCTCTACTGAATGCCAGAGGTTGCAACAACAAACAACCTTACCTTGAGTCTCTCCCGCATATGGAGTGCATTCATCTTTGCAAGTCTGAAACTTGATTTAAGTGTCCAGAAAGTACTTTCTCCATACCTTGGTTTTGTACCTACTATTCTTTAAAAACCGGTGGCAACTGTGGTGGTGTCTCAATATTTTTAGGGACGATATCACCTCTTGGCAGATCCCCAGAGACCCAGAAACAGTCCTTATTGAACTCCAAATCACAATAAACAAAACTAATGATCAGTTTATAGGCTGTTGCATGACACACACTCTGAGTATTCATGTAACATTACTAGATGGAATTGACAAACTCCCTATATACAAAAAAACAAAAAACAAAACAACAACAAAAAAAAACATTATTTTGTGCAAATTTAACTACTCATCAACAAGCTGGAGCACCTATACCTCAAATGTAGGATATGCAGAAAAGTTCATAGATAGTATATGTGACATAGTTCATAGATTTCATAAGCAAAAGCTCCCTGGAAATGATTGTTTACAAACATCCTAGAAGTCAAACTATACTGGACTTGGTCCTTAAAATGTAGCTTCTTCATATACTTTTGCCATGGTAGTCCCTTTCCTGGTTAAGAGGTATAATAAACTGCTGACCTTCACTATTAGAACCTCTTAACCTGCAGAGACCCGGATCTCAGAATTTATAGACTTCAAATGAAAAAAAAAAATCCTCATTAAATTCTATAAGGAAGAGTCAAGATTGACTTATTCCAGAAAACCCCATACAGTGCCTCAACAGGAATCAATACAAAACATTTCTATGCCCACTCAAAAAATGTATAGAAATGACAGCATCAACCAGATCTAAATATCACAGGAAGTATAAAAGCAAACCATCCTGGTGTTCCAACAATATAAATATGTCCTAAAATAAAAGGAAAAACTCCTTCAGTTATTCAACAGACCTACAGATCCTCAACTCAAGGATAATATTTGAAAACTGACTTAAAACATTAAAAGAACTATTAGGATTCTAAGCCAGTGAACTGAGGTTAGCATTTGAAACTAAGGACAACTGCAAATCTTTAAACATCAAAATTTCTCAGAACTTATTTGAGATGCAGCCGCCATCTACTGTATGTAACCTCATAGACATTGTCAGTATACAAGCTAACACATTCAGTACTGACTTTACCCCAGAAATGACTATTCAAAACCCCCATATTCCAGAAGCCCTCAATCCTTCCATCATCATCAAAGATTATGTACTAAAGATGCTCTCAAAAACTGAAAATACTTTCTCTATGGGATGTGACATACACCTGGATGTTTAATAAGCATTTCCAAGCAAACCCTGGTGAAGCCCCTCCTTAAAAGTTTTAGTTTGAGTTTAGCCACTGGCTCTGTCCCTGACATTTGGCTCACAGCAGTAACCTTGGGAATTACTGGCCCATTAGACTGATGACTTTCACCTGCAGAGCCAGGAAACATATTTTATCTGACCTGATTAACTATGGCACTAAGAAATCAACTCAGGCTAGACCCACAGTTAGGGCTTTGTTATGTTTGCATCCTGTCTAATAAATCTAGTTAATTCCTTTCAAAGAGTAATCCAAGCTGTTGGCAGTGGCCATGCTATACACATGGCATAGCTCAGCATGGCCAAGGGCTTTGACATCATACCCCAGGCTAGTATAGTTGGTTAGTTAAATGCATTACAAATAGATAGTGGTGAGGTGGATAGCAAATTGGCTAAAAGACAGAACTCATGCAATGCAGGGTAATGTGTCTCATCAAAGACTATAAAAGTTACTGGTGGTGTTCCATGGGGCTTTGTGCTGGACTTATTTTGCTTTGCATTTATATTTCCAAACTCCAGACCACAAAACAATAAGTCTGGCTAACCACGTTTTCAGATGACAGACAGCCTGGTGGTGTAAAGGGATAAAGCCCTATTTATGACCTAGCAGACCTGGTTTCAATTAACATCTTGTTGATGGACAGAGTGGCAGGGAGTGATGGTCATTACCATCCTGGGATGGGTGGAGCTATGGGTATCTACTATGTCGATTCCTTGTGGGGGCTGGCAAAGCACATTAGTACATGTGCTTAAGGAGATGAACAGGGTAGAGCCATGGATGAACTGCTGTGGAGGCAGGGTTATATGCCATACTTCTCCATTTCATGCCTACCCTCTGGGAATACCATTAGGTCTGCAAGGGAGGGGGGAATGGATAGATCATATAGCAAATCCTCACCAGATAGATGCACAGACATGTCAAGCCCCCATATGCCTAGGTTCAACGATTATCCCCAGAAACACTGGATTAAGTCTGGGTAGGTCAAGGAGACAGTTGGTAGGCACACCATGGGCAGGTATCAGGGTGCCAGGCCAATACCAATAATGAAAGGAGGAGGAACAAAAACAAAAGCTTGCAGATGACTAGAAACCAGTAGTCATTGTCAAGCCCTACTTTGACTGCCAATTCCTGCAACAAGACCTTTCACTTCTAAACACCTAGAATACTAAAAGCAGGCATCAATTAAATGCAAAGAAAAACTAATATAGTGGCATTTGGTAAATCATCCCTCCTCCAGCATACAACACAGACAATACCCCCAATCAAAAATGAGAATGTTGTTAGAGACCTTGGTACTTCTCCTTCTCCACTGATCATCATGTAACAACAGTAGTCAGGAAGACCTTCTAATTAGCACAGTTGATGCCCAAGGAGATATCTTCCATATCCAAACAGATCACTGTCACATTTTATTCAGGACTAATTAGGCCAGTCATTGAATACAATGCCCCTTTTGGGATGTAGCTCACTAGACATATCCAACAGCTAAAAAGATCCCAAAGGTTCCTAACTAACAAGATCATGGGCATAAAAACCTAAAGCTTCCAAAAACAATTAGACAAACAGACCTTTTATTTAGATTCTAATAGACTCCTGCAGGGAGATCTATGCTTTGCCTATCAAACTACTAAGGCTGCAAAGTTCCAGGACCTCTTATAGTTCCATAAACTGAATAGTTACAGATACCAGAACAAGTGATCTAAATCTTCATCAGCACATAAACATAGAGTGAAGAGATAAGGTTCATAACACTGTGCCTCCCCTAAATTTGGAATAGACTACCACTGCAAATTAAGCAGTGTGATGCATTATCTTTATTGGGAAAGCTCACCCAGACTTTGACACAAATTGTGAGGGAAAGGTTAGTTTGTTTTTGCTCTCTTGTATTTTATACGGCTTTATTACCTTCTTCTATTTGGTATAGTGTGATTTATTTTCTTTACACTGTGTTTTACTTGTATTCTGCTTTTAATTACATATTTAAGCTAAGAAAGATACCACACCTGTATCGCTTGTGAGTCACACAAAAATTAAATTATGTTAATTTAACTGCATTATCATCTTCCCTCTCCTCTTTCATTGGCATTGTGAATAAACGAAAAAACTATCATTTTGTGAAATCACTCTCCTTTAGCTAATAGAATACAAAGTGCCCACCCCCCCTTCCAGTCTATCTTGCTCTTTTAAAATGAATGGCTCTCCACTTAGATAGCTAAAGATTAAGTTACCTCTTCCATATCTAACTGCTTATTGGATACTGCAGCTCTTAGAATATTAACCTGTTTTTTCTATCTTACTTTTAAAATCTGCAACATCTACTCCAAGACCACCTGTTAATGGAAAGCCCACATTCTGCATCTTAGTAGTCATCTAGGGATTGATGCTTCTGTTTTGCTCCTGGAGAGAGAAGGAGCACTGTAGCATTATTTCCTGGGAACTACTGATGACCACAAAACCTAATAACTGCTTCATAAATGCAAGCTTGGAATTTGTGGTTATATTTTGCTACTAGTGAGAGAAGAAGCAGAATGCATTGATTCTTGACTGTTTCTGGTTGAGCAGTGAGTGTCTGTGCTTGACTTTCCTGATTGATCTGGTTACTATTCAAGGCATCTACCAAGAAAAGGCTACAACAAGCCTACAGACCCTTGTATCATCTGGGACAAGACTCTGGATCACCAAACAGGCTGTGGCCTGCTTCTCATCGTGGGACGGGTGCTACTGTTTTGTTTCTGCTGAGAGAAGAAGCAAAGAAACATTGTATCCCAGCAGAATGAAGCTGTGGTGAGACCAATACTAGTAGTAGTCAGGCAGTAGCCATTCAAGTGACTCCCCTGTTTTCATCATTCTTGACAAGGTAATTCTTTCTTTTCAGTAAATACTGCTTGATTTGCTTCTAACTTCAGAATATCTGCCTAAATACTTCATCCTTAAATCTTTATTTATTAGTTTCCCCTTAAGTGTTTAGCAGTGCCCTGTACAGCCACAGACATCTTCAGCTGATATTTTCCCCTTTAAACACCTCTGAAGTTCCACCTAGGTGCACACACAATAACTAATTTGCAGTGACAAGCACTGCCCCCAGAGTTTATTTATTTATATATTTATTTTATTTGCAAGTTGATTACCAGGGAAGTCCACTGGGCCGAACTGACCCATTTTCAGTGGAGGCCCGGGGAGAAAATCTCCAAGATGCATTATACAATTTAGATACAAATGATAGTTAAAATTAAAGATCTTATGTAGAATAGTTACTCATAAATGCACTCACTATCATGCATAGTTAACAAAGTTGCAAGCTGGATACTCCTGATATTACTTTATATTCATATTCCAAATGTGTAATGAATAAAAAGGGGTCTGTTGCCATGGATATGAACTTTCCCACTATCTTGATTACCAGCTTGGTGGGCATGGGCATCATGAGCAATGTAGAAATTGCCTCATGTTTACTGACAGCCAGTTGATTCTCAAACAAACTGATATGGTATGTGAGAGATGTATTTACACAATGTCACTGGAGACAAAGCTCACACATAAAAGTACTCTAGGTTGTCACTAGTACACATGCTGCACCTATCATGCACAATTCAAAGTAGGTCCAAATATACTGAGGCACTTAATTGTAACCTACCCCACCATTAAACAAAAGAGGCACCCCCACACTGCCACTAAACACAAAAGATAGTGTACAGGAGGTGCACCCCCACACTGCCACTAAACACAAGAGGTAGTGTACAGGAGTATCACCACTGCACTGCCCCTATGCACAACAGGTAGCATACAGGAGTAATGCTCTGATACACAGCTCATTCTGATTGCTGAAGGTACAGTGTTTAAATCTTTGTAAGTCCCCTTTAAGGCACAATATAAAGAATATCACTAGTGTTCAGTGCTCCTCCTGCCCCATGTCTTTGGTGCTATAAAATGTGTTCTATTAACTGTTTAAGTGCTTTTAGATCATGATATCAGCAGTATCGCTAGTGTCTGGTGCCCCCATCCCACATCTTTGAGTTTACAAAACATGTTCTGTTAGCTCTTTAAGAGGCTTTACGGCACAATATAAAGAGTGTCCCTGATGTCTAGTGCTCCCCTTCCCAATACTGGATGATTTGCTAATTAGTCTAGGAGAGTGTGAACGTATGGCTATCCTCTCCACACATGTTCTCTCTTACACACACACACACACACACACACACACACACACACACACACACACACACACACACGCACACACACACGCACACACACACACACACACACACACACACACACACACACACACACACACACACCCTAACTGATCATACTCATGGATGCACTCACCCATTCATTTATATGCACCTGTGCACATACACACACCCTATCCTCTAACTCACCCCCTTCTGCAACCACCTAGGCCAAAATGCACATGCAAACAAACACACACACACACACACACACACACACACACACACACACACACACACACACACACACACACACACACACACACATACACACACACACACACAAACACCTGATGCCACTCATCACTCCACATACATTCACATATGCAACCCTCCTCCAACACACAGACACACGCACAGACACACACACACACACACACACACACACAGACACACACACACACCACTGCCTTGCTGCTAAACTCCCAATGCTTTCCTTTAATGTGATCTCAGCAATGAAATCAATGTGTTGGCAGTATTCATTAACATGGTTGGCTAAGGGAACTTATGCAGCTGAACGATTCATTGAGTCATTCACTTGCATAAGTGTCTTACCTTATAAACAGTTTTGAGAATTAATGGAAATTTTTTTATTTTATTTGCAACACAACGTGCAGTTAATGTGAGAAAGTTGGATATAAATTGTTAAACAATTCTACGTGGAGGGCTGTGTTATATGTGGAGTGTGGAGGCTGTTTAAATCTCTATGTTTTCTTTGCATCTGTAGACTATTAATTGTTTATAACATGTTGCTGTTGTTACCATTATGGAATGGCTATCTGTGTCTGTTAGCATCCTTTGGATGAGACATTAAATCGCGAGTTGCTGGTAGCTCAGATGAATGTAAAAGATTCCAGGTCACCTATCAAAATGACTAGGGAAATTTCTCCAGTGCCTTAGCCAAATTTCCCTTAGAGGTATAAAGAAATCATGTAAGACCAACAATACAGTACATTCACGCAGTATGCACCCGAGACATGTCAAGCAGAATGTCCTTAGAGGACAGTTTTAGGCTGTGCATATAAAAACTCACTGTGGATGCAGTATTCTATGGATCTGAAGAAGTACCAGTGAGTATGAAAGCGCTTATCCTGTTTTTTATTGTTTTATTGATTTTATTCAGTGTGTAAAGTTTTATTAAATTTCCTGTTTGTTCTACACTTCTGCCTGACCAGTTATTTTTTCGATTTTACATTTGGTTTTTGGTCTTTTGCTGGTTGCACTTTTTGTTTTGGACTTAATAAATACCACCTTGGGTCTCACCTGAAATGAAATCATTAGGTTAATGGGACTAATCTGGTCAACAAAAGATAAATAAATAAATTCAATTAATAAACTTCTTGTAAAAAAGTAAATACCTTACTGCAAGCATTTCTAGGGGGTATAAATGGTTAATTAGTGTAGGCTGCTCCCCAGGAATACTTCATTAGCATTTACAATTGGCTACAGTGACAGCCCACCATTGTGCTTTGCCTCCTCACAGTAGACTACTTTGTGAGGGTTGTCTCTCAGCTGGAAATGTGTACCATGAAAGGAAACATGAGTTTACTCCCCTGAAAGAGGCTACTAACCTAGTGGGACTAACCTAGTGAACAAAGGATAAATAAATCAAAGAACATAAAGTGATAGAATGGGTTGTTACCTTTTTAGTTTGTAGTTCTGTCCCATTTTTCCTTTCTGGTGACAAGTGTTTCCATTATTCTGTGGAAACAAGGCGTATTGATTTGTTGATGTCCAGTAAGTATGTATGTTTTCAGACTCATGCTCATCTGACCCTGCTTCACATGTGTAACCTCAATGCTTCAATGAGAAGTAATCTGGTTCCATGCCACTATTACTCTCAGATGGTCTTATGATATCACCTACTGTTTGTCTGTTTATTTCTCCTTGATTTCTATTATTGGCTATAGCACATTCCTGTCTTGCTATGAAGGCATTATGTTACTTGTATTTTTTCTCACTGAAGTTTGTTTTCTCCACTTTATTAATTCAGCTTCAAGGAATAACAGTCATCATCTTCTTTCTGCTGTTCACATTAGGGGTCGCCACAGTGGATCACCTGTTTCCATTTCTTCCTGTCCTCTGCATCTTGCTCTGTCACACCAACCACCTGCATGTCCTCTCTTACCACATCCATAAACCTTTTCTTAGGCCTTCCTCTTTTCCTGTTACCTGGTAGCTTCATCCTTAGCATCTTTTTCTCAATATACTCAGCATCCCTCCTCAGCACATGTCCAAACCAACGTAATCTTGCCTCTCTGGCTTTGTGTCCAAACCTTCCAACCTGGGCTGACCCTCTAATATACTTATTCCTAATCCTGTCCAACCTCATCACACCCAGTGCAAATCTTAACATCTTTAACTCTGCCACATCCAGCTGAAACTCCTGCCTTTTTGTCAATGCCACTGTCTCTAACCCATATAACATAGCTGGTCTCACTACCCTCTTGTAGACCTTCCCTTTCACTCTTACAGGTACTCGTCTGTCACAAATCACTCCTGACACTCTTCTCCACCCACTCCATCCTGCCTGTACTCTTTTCTTCACCTCTCTTCCACACTCACCGTTAATCTGAACTACTGACCCCAAGTATTTAAACTCATCCACCTTCACCACCTCTACTCCTTGCATCCTCACCATTCCTCTATCCTCCCTCTCATTCACACACATATATTCTGTCTTAGTCCTGCAGACCTTTATTCCTCTTCTCTCTAGAGCATATCTCCATCTCTCCAGAGTCTCCTCCACCTGTTCCCTACTCTCACTACAGATCACAATGTCATCTGCAAACATCATAGTCCACGGGGACTCCTGTCTGATCTCATCTGTCAACCTGTCCATTACCATTGCAAATAAGAAAGGGCTCAGAGCTGATCCTTGATGTGACCCCACCTCCACCTTAAATGCATCCATCACTCCCACTGCAGACCTCACCGCTGTCACACTACCCTCGTACATATCCTGCACCACTCTTAGATACTTCTCTGACACTACTGACTTCCTCATACAGTACCACAACTCCTCTCTAGGCACCTTGTCATATGCTTTCTTTAAGTCTACAAAAACACAATGCAACTCCTTCTGACATTCTCTGTACTTTTCCATCAACACTCTCATTGCATCTGTAATGCTCTTTCCCAGCATGAAGCCATACTGCTGATCACTTATCATCACGTCCCTTCTTAACCTAGCTTCCACTACTCTTTCCGATAACTTCATGCTGTGACTGATCAATTTAGCTTCAAGGAATAACACTATTTGTCTTATATACCATATTATGTTATCTGCTACTATTTTGTGTTAGCTTCACTACTATTAAAGCATGTGTTATTCTTGTTTCTTAAATTACTTCTTTATATAGGTCCATAGGTTCATAAGTAAGTTCTAGGCTAGCTGCCCTTGTGGGCCATTTAAGCCCAGCCAGTTTTCCCTTTTGTGCCTGAATTAACCTATCTGATTTATTTAGAAACTGGCCTTACCCATCCCCTGGTCAATAATTATATATTATCCCTAGTGAGAATAACTGGGATCATACCATAGATAATTTAAGGAGACAGGTCTATATTATATGCTTGAAGAGACTTTTCTTCGAACATATAATCATTGACATCTAAAGAGCGAACGCTCTAAAATGTGAATGGCCACGTCCTCAAATTTTTTTCGTTGGGACAAAATTCAGTTGTCTGTTATTGGAATTGCCCTTTTCCCCAATGTTGGAGTTGGTATATTTAGTTAGGGGGGTGTGGGGGGGGTTAAAGTTTGCATTTTTTGTGTACGGCCCCATGAATTTGTATCCTGAGAAAAAATTTGCAGACGTAGCCGTTCATGGTTTAGATAGTTTGCTCTTTAGGCATCAAGGATTATATGTTCAAAGAAAAGTTTCTTCGAGCATGTAATATAGACCTGAGGGGAGCCATGCATGTGATAAAACATTTAGGATCTGTGTCTGTTCATTAGTAGTACAGGGGCAGTCCTCGGGTAAATTTTCTGCTTCCTATACATACATCCAAGTTGCATGAATATGGACATGAATGAACTTTATTTTATGAGGATGGGAAGTCTGTTCCAGATCTGCGGTATCCTTTGCAAGATAAACCTGTCCCTCCAAATTGTTCTTTTGATGTTGCAGAAGAGGTTAAGGTTCCTAGAGTTGAGTATTTCTGATGCCATTTGATTTGCTGATGTGCAGTAAATCCACCCCTATACTAGGCATCAACCCCTATATCACCAGGTGTGTTGCAAATTGGCTCACAGACAGAACCCACATCCTGAAAGTACCAGACTCCAAGTAAGTCTGCCAACCAATCACACGTGGAGTCCCACAAGGATCGGTCCTGGGTCTTCTCCTGTTTGGTATCTACTTCCAGAAGTCCAAGCCAACATGGAGGGACTCTGACTGACCAAGTTCATAGACAACTGCAAGCTGGGAGCCATTATTAACTCCCCAAGTGATGTTGATATCCTACAGAAAGGCCTCACTGAGACCAATGACTGGTGTCAAAACCATGGCCTTAAGCTTAATGCCAAAAAATGCGTCATCATCCCCTTTGGGAAAAACTTAGTTCGCACTAATTACCACATCGATGGGAGTCCACTGAACAGTGAAGGCGTTATAAGAGATCTGAGGACACAGGTTGACAGCAACCTCTCCTTCGACCACCACATTGCCACTGTGGTCAGAAAGTCCTTCTATGTGGCACATCTCATTACAGGGGTTTTGCATTCAGGAAGAAAGAGGTAATCATCTATCTCTACTCTTCCCTCATTAGGCCAATCATCAAGTATAATGCCCCATTTGGCATGTACCTCACTAGACACATGCAACACCTTGAAAGGCCACAAAACTACCTCACAAAGAGGATCCTCGACCTTAAACACATGTCCTATATGAACAGCCTCAAAAAACTCCAGCTATTCTCTGTCTCATATCATCTACTAAGAGGCGATCTCTGCTTCACTTACAAAGCTATGTCTGACCCAGCTTTGTTAGAAATGCTACATCTAAAGAAATCCCAGTTTCCCCACATCACATACTTCTGAGACCTCAACCTCATTACCACAATCAACAGAACATGCTGGAGGGACAGGTTCATAACCCAGAGACTGCCCATGCTCTGGAATAGACTTCCCATACATGTCAAGCAGAGCACCTCACTGGCTCTCTTCAAGAGAAATCATGAGTGGATGGGAAATAGAAAGTTCACTCCGGGGATCACTCTAGTGGCTCTACCTGATAGAGGCACTGGGAACTAACATTGGGCAGCATGATGCCAGGGTACTTCTATGAGTTAGGCTTGTAAACATCTAGGGCCATTAGCCTAGTATACACCTATGACCCTATGAACCTATAAGTACTGGGTTGGAGGATGCCTTGTATGCCACACACAGGTCACCTCTTAGCAGTCTGTAGGATACCAAGTATAGTGACAGGACTTTCAGTAGGTCCATGTAGGACATGCTGTTTAGGCTTTGTATTTTTTTAGTAAGGTATCTCTGTGGGTGTTCCAGTTGTTCCATGTGTCTGGATAGATATATGCCAATGGGTGCATTATATACAATGACTGGCCTAATGCAAGCTGAGTAAATGGGACAATGGCATCCATAGATCTGGACACAATCCCTTTGTTTATAGGCTATGCAATATAATTTTTTTTTCATTTCAGTATGCCACAATACTGATCCATTCAGTCACACAATGAGTTGCTGCCTTGTAGTGTTCAAATCTTTTATCTATTTCTCTGAAGTCAAACAGGGTTGCTGGAATTTAAATGCCCACGGACCTCTTGGAATAATTTGCAATTCAAGATGTTTTCTTAACATAATTACATTAAAATGAAAGTTCATCTCTTGTGATGGTAATTTATTTAGCTTTCACTTAACTGTTTTGTAGTGCATGGAGTGTGGTGATTACACTCCAATATCAAGAAAAAGATAAATCAGTTATGTGCTTCTATCGCACATGACCCGATCTTTACAGTTGTTAAGGACTCCTGCTTCAGTTGTTAAAGATTGGGTATCATGATAGGCAGTTAAACATGTCAGTACTGGCCAACAAAAACTGTGATAAAATTAAAAACATATTTGTTTCTGCCTGCTGTCTGTACCAGTAATTTGGCTCTGACTTTCCTCAACATAAGACAATGTGTTACACTGTCTTTCTGACACTGATTGTTAAGGCATGTTACTTTACTCTTTAAATGCTTGCAAAACACTTATTACTTTTTTTCTTTTGTAACTAGTAGCACATGGAGCGGATGTATCATTTGTAATCCATGTACTACAAAGAATTATGACTGGGTCTTTGCTCATAACTTTATTATGTGTTCTTGACATCCATGCCTCAAATACATAATAATTTGGTTATGACAGGAGATGCTATCGATATCCTATATATCTCTCTGGTGACTGATTTAAAAAAAAAAAAAATAAATAAACATCAGAGATGTGAAGCAAACAAATGACCATATTCAGCATCACGTTCCTCTTACTGTCTGTCAAAAAAAAAATTTGTTTTGGAAGCAAATTTCTCAGGAAAGGAGACTTATGGGAAAATGTATGCTAGATTAATCCAAGAGCTTCTCAGGAAGTCCTAGCAGTCCTGGCAGTCCCTCTGTAGCTGTGTGAAGTAGAGAAGCTAGCAGGAAAGACACTTAATTCCTTTAGGTTACAGGACTCAGGTAATTTAGTGTGAAGTACACAAGTATTAGAACCTTGTGGGTCTGTGTCATATCATTGAATAGCCACATTGTTGAACATCATCTTGTCGACAATGCAGGCCATCAAATTCCCCCATGTGAGGGGCTGTGCCCCACAAACCCCCCATTAATTAAATGGGTCTATATTATATAAGTGAGCGCAATGAATTGTGAATGCTATCTAATCAACCCACAATCCTTGAAAACCCAAAATGTCAAACACACGGATCAGTGATGATCCATTAAAAAAAAAAATCAAAACCCAAAATAAAGTGGAAGGCTTTGCCCCCCACACCCCCCCGATGCCCCCCACACACCCCCTACTTAAATATATCAACTCCGACATCGCACCACAGTGGAGGAAATGGCAAAGTCCCAAAAACGGCCCAGTGATTTTTTTTCCCTGGGGAAAAAATCGCTGTTCCATGCTTTTGGTATTTTGCCATTTCACGTAATGATAATAGGGACCCAATTAAATATACCAACTCAGAGATCACACTACAGTGGGGAAAAAGGCAGATTTCCCGATTCCTACTGTAATACGATGATGCATTCGACAACGTGGCTATTTGCTGATATGATATAGACCCAAACCTTGTAAATAGATCTTATCACCACTGTAACTAGTGCAGATTTCATTGAAGTGAAGCAATTGCAAAGGCTAAAAAAGTTCACTGCACCAGAGATGGTGGTGCTGCTGTACGAATTATGCACACATGCTAGAAGTGTCCTTTAGACAAGACTTTTCATGAGCAGCTGTAACAGAATTGGTGCAAAATGTTAATGCTTTAGATGACTGTAATAGGGCAGTAGTACAGATGGATTTCAGGATGACTGATATGATAACTCATGCCAAGGGCAAGGCACAGGACTTTGTCAGTCACAGCTTGCTACAGGTGTGGATCACCAGCATAGATGAGTTTTTTGGAGAGAGAGAGGAATTCCTATCTGTTGAAAATGGCAATATCCTTATGCCTCCCAGTGGTCTGCATGCGAGGTCTGGGATGGTAATGACTACACAGGCGTCTGTAGGGAATGCACCAAGATAGAAGGTGCATATGCAAGTACCACAGCACACTGCCTCACTGATGTAACAGCTGTATACAAATACATCTGCGTATCTGTACTACAAGTGCAACGGATGGCACAGGATGAAACTGAAGAGAATGTGCCACAGGAAGATGCAATAGAACTTTATGTAGAATGCCCACAGGAAATGGAAAGCAAAACATATGCCTTCAGTTTAGAAGAAAATGAGCTAAGAGAAATGTTGCTTGACTTAATAGAGATAGATAGACATATTCAGATCAATGAAAGAAATAGACTACAGAATATTAATAAAACCCCAAAAGTTAGAAGTTTGATAAAACAAATGAACATAGTAATTAGGACTGCCTATAGAGATACATGTGATATAACAGAAGTAAACAGGATGTATTACTGTACAACTAAATTAATAACTGATAAAGCTTTACTACAAGAACACAGAGTTGTGAGGGAGAGAAAGGGGAGAACTCAAATACCATCATGGAAGTATCAAATAGAGAAAACTATAAAGCATTCACCCATCGAGGTTGCAGTTCATCGAGCTGCAATTTCGCTGCGTCCATTCCCTCAGAGTCACATGCTCCAGGGATCTAAACCTTGTCCTTACAATGAACAAAACATGCTGGGAGGGATCCTGACCCAGAGACTCCCCATACTCTGAAATAGACTGCTCATACATGTCAAGCAGAGCGCCTCCTTGGCCCTCTTCAAAGGGAACCTTGACGATTGGTGGGAGATAGGAAATACACCTCAGGGATCACATCAGTCACCCTGCTAGACAGGGGTCCAGGGAAGTAAATATTGTGGGAAGAAATATCCAGGGAATTATTATGGCTAGGCTTGTATAGGCCCTAGGGCCGATAGCCTAGTACCAACCTATGAACCTATGAATCTACAAAATGTGTCACTGTTAGAAGAATATAGAAGAGGGAGCAGGTCGACAAAAATACTCAGAAAGATAAAAGCAACATGCAATATTATAACAGATCAGGGTCCATCATGCACTATCACAAATAACAAACAAAAATATCAGCACAAGCAGAAAAACTTAGAAGATACACAGATAAATACAAAGGAAAAGTACAAAATAAGCAATTCAATGATGACCCCAAAACGTTTTATAGAGAACTTGGAAATAAAGTAAAAGGAATTGAAAGACCACCCAGAAAAGAAGAAATAGATACATTTTGAAGAAGTATTTATGAAGATCCTGTGGAACATAACAAAGATGCCAAATGGATAGAAGAAAAAGAAAGAATAAGACGTTTAAAGGTACAGGATATGAAATGGGATAAAGTAACAGCCAGAGAGACAGAAACAAAGTTAAGAAAAGCTTTTAATTGGAAAACACTGGGCCCAGATCCAGTGCCTAACTTCTGGTTAAACGTATTAACATCATTGTATGAAGATTTAGCCATGAGTAAGAGCTATTTATATGCGCACCCGAAACAGACACCAACCTGGCTAACAACAGAAAAACAATGCTCCTACTTAAGAGTGAACCTTCCAGCTACCCTAAAAATTATAGACCAATAACTTGCCTTCAAAGACTGTATAAACTATACACTGGAATTAATGCCGATAGAGTTTATAGTCATTTAGAAGAAAACTCAATCATGGCAATAGAATAAAAGAGCATATGGAACAAAGGATCATTTGTTGTTAAATAGAGTCATAGTGGAGAACTGTAAAAAGGGGAAGAATATAAGTATGGCATGGATTGACTACAAAAAACATTTGACAGTATTCCACATTAATGGATAAAAGAGTACTTAAAAATGTATAAGATGCATCCTACACTGATAAACTGCATCACAGTGACCACGAAAGAGTGACAAACCACTTTGCAGTTAAGCCATGATAAAGGACAAATTATTATTCCAGGGATAAAAATCCAAAGGGGGGGATATTCCATGGTGACTCTCTATCACCACTGCTATTCTGCCTTGCCCTTAATCCATTAAGCTGTCTACTTAACAACTTAGGCCATGGCTATAATTTGGCTCCTAGAAAACAACAAAGTGTAAAGACTTCTCATCTTCTCTTTGTCGATGATTTAAAACTCTATAGCTCATCAAATGAGGAACTGAAAGCACAACTGCAAGTTGTCAAAACTTTTTCAAATGATATTAAGAATGTCATACGGTCTTCTTAAATGTGCAAAAGCAACCTTTAAAGCAGGAAAACTGCAGCACCAAGAAAACATCAGTTTTGGACAAGTATGTGATAGAACTAGAGAGAGGAAGTGTATAAATATTTGGGAATTGATGAAGGATCAACAATAAAACATGACAAATGCAACTAAAACTTGATAAGGAATATTTTAGAAGACTTAAATTAATCTTGAAAACAGCATTGACATCTAGAACAAAGTCCAAGCTATAAACCAATTTGATCTTCCTGTCCTAACTTACAGTTTTGGAGTGACTGGCCCCAAAACATGTGGGCTAGATTAGACAGGAAAACAAGAAGGATGCTTCATGCTCACCAAATAATTTATAAAAATCAGTGCATACCAAGATTATATATTCCTCATTCTGAAGGAGGGGTGGGCATCCTTGAAATTGATTACATGTACAGATCTGCAATTGTGGGACTCTACATATATCTGCTGACTTCACAAGAGCCAAATACAGTGAAAGTTTGCAACATGAGAAGAATAACTCTAGGAGGACTTCCCTGCTTAGGTTTGCTGAAGTGTATTGGTGTCAAGCAGGCATGGAAATCAAACCAGAAGTAGATAAAAATCAGGCAGCAACCAAATGTGCCAAAAAACAAAAGAAAGAATATAAGGTGAAGGACCAGAAGAGAAAGCAAGAAGTGTGGAAAATGTATAAATATAGTTGCAAGTATAGAAAACTTCTGGAAGAACCTCATGTTGATCAGGAATGAATGCAGGAGTGGTTAAGATGACTCGAATTTAAACCAAGAGATGAAAGGTTAATATTGGCAGCCCAAGATAGTGGGCTACATACATGTTGGTTTACAAAGTCCATTGAACATGTGAGAGAAACAGACAAATGTTGGTTTTGTAAAACAGAAACAGTTGCACACCTCATTGCTGGTTGTGACATACCAGTGGCAGAAGGACTATATACTGAAAGGCATAATAATGTGGCGAGACTGTTGCACTGGGGGTTGTGCAAACTTTATGGCATTGCAGTGGCTGAAAAACACTGGAAACATGAGCCACAAAACATCAAAGAAAACAATGAAGTCTACATCACATAGGATCATCCATTGCCAAGATTTCAAAAGATAGATGCTAGAAAACCAGATAGAGTGGTCCATGAAAAGAAGACAAAAGTAGCATTGATCATTGAAATGACCACACCCAGTGACTACAGTGTCCTGCGTACAGAGAGACACAAAGTTATAACATTTCAGGATCTGCAAGCAGAAACTAAAGCAATGTAGAAAAAAGATACCCAGATAGTTCTGATAGTAGTAGGATCAATAGGTCTTATAAAAAAGAGTCTACAACCATATTTAGATATGTTACCAATATTTGTAACTCCATATGAATTGCAGAAGGAGTCATTACTGGGCACACTGTGGGTGCTGTGAAGAGCACTGCTGGCTGACATTAAAGAATGAAACACTACTCATTTTTTCATGAACTTTAATTGTACTTTGACTTTGGAATGGGGTCCATTCCCGTCATGGTATTAGAAACCCAAGATTTGGAGAAATTAAAATAAAACAGGTACATTGAGGCTGTAGTAGTGACATCCTGTATCACAAGGTATGTATGAGTCCATAGGTTGTGTATGAAACTGGCATGCTGCAGTGTGTGTGTGTGTGTGTGTGTGTGTGTGTGTGTGTGTGTGTGTGTGTGTGTGTGTGTGTGTGTGTGTGTGTATGTGTCAATAAGTGTGTCAGTGCTCCACATGGCAGTGGAAGTGATATGCATGCTGTGGCATTACACCAAGTATTTTATCTGTTTCTGTTCACAGGTTCCACTAACGTAGTGTCCAGAAACACAAGTCAAGACTTGCCTGATATCATCCGTGAGTGACAGTGATGGTACTATGCACATAGTGCAGTCTAACAATATAGGCACACTATCAGCAATGCTAATACACGAGTGTGTAGTCACATCTTCCACAGGGGAGGACAGTAATTCACTTTTCTCTCCACTGTCATCTCATCTGTGACAATCCAATCAATATCTAAATCAACACACAGGCAGCATCTTAGAATGGTGCTTCCTCTGAGATATGTGCAGCTATCTTAAGGGAGTGAGGGAGTGGTGTGTTGAAGTTTGTCACCTCCACGACTCCAGGATATTCCACAACCATGGCTGTGTGGTACATGTAAAGAGTCATGTGACAAGCTGCAAAGCATGCAGAGTGACATAACATTTAGGGACCTGAAGCAGACATACCACTACAGCAGTGTTATGAAAATTTCTCAATACCACTGACTGTTAAAATAGGTAATGTACTTTTTCTTTAACAAATGATTGTAGAACAGGTTAAAACACTGAATTGCATGGAACTTTATCATGAAATTGTCAGTACAGACTTTTATGGAACCTTCAAAATGTCACGTGCCATTTCACAGATTCATTTCTTAATGTTTCCTACTCATTTTTACAAAACACTTTTGGACCAAAGTTGTATTCATTTAATTTTAGACTTCAGTTGTTGGTGGTGGCCCATACATGTTTTGTTAAACATCTGATTTTGGCTGAGCTGTGGGCATTTATTCAAAAAAGAAGTTATGTACCTACCATAACATTCCATGTTAGTTGTCTTCATCTCGCCTTCCTTCTTGCTGGTTGGGTTCAGAGCCGATCCTCGGCTCCCACTCGGCCATCTTATATAGCTTGAGAGCTGTTTACTGGCTCGAGGCTACCCCTTATCCCAAGATGCCTAGCGCTAGCTACCCAGATCTCGTTTGGAATAGCTAACACCAGACATAGCTATAGAAAGAACCCCTCCAAACAAAGGGTTAAGCACACCTGTCCTACTGTCTAAGTCAGTAGAGGAAACAAACCAGAGAACACTCAGCCAGTGAAACCTGAACTTCTCTCGGTCCAAAAGGACAGGGGAATGGAGGGGAGGGACGCAAGAAGGAAGGCGAGATGAAGACAACTTACATGGAATGTTATGGTAGGTACATAACTTCTTTATTGTCAATCTTGCCTTCATTCTTGCTGGTTGGGACAGCATTCCTAGCACCTACAATCCTGCGTGGCTCATTGGAACAGACTCCTCAGAACAGTGGAACTAAAGTTAGCTCTACTCCTGGAGACCAAATCCAACTTGTAATGAGAAATAAAAGTATGGAGATTTGCGCACGTAGCAGCAGCACAGATAGAGTCCATGGGCAACCTAGACTGGAAGGCTACAGAGGTGGCTAAGGCCCTGGTAGAATGACCTTTCGGTTTGACTGGCAAATCTTTGTTCCTTAGTTGATAGATAAAGGTAATGATGTGAGACTACCCACCTGGATAAGATCACTTTGGAAACTGGGAGACCTTGTTTGCCCTGAGCATAGGAAAGGAAGAGTTGGTCCGACTTCCTAATTTCCTTCGTCCTATGCAGGTAGAAACACAATTGTCTATGGACATCCAGTTGATGTAACTTGTATTCTGCCTTGTTGGTATGGTTAGGAAAAAACACAGGTAGGTCTATAGACTGGTTCAAATTATTTTCTGAGCAGACCTTCGGAAGGAAAGAGGGATTAGTCCTCAGAGCAACCCTGTCCTTATGGAATACTAAGTATGGAGGATGGACGCATAGTGCCTGAAGTTCAGAGACACGTCTGGCTGAAGTAATAGCTACCAGAAAGAGAGTTTTCCAAGATAGAAACTTCATGGAGCAGGACGCTGCTGGTTCAAAAGGGGGCATAATCAAATATGTTAGTACCAAATTAAGGTCCCAAGAAGGAGGGGGATCTCTCACTGGGGGTCTAAGAAGAGTCGCCCCCCTTAAAAAGGCTTTGCATAGCTTATGAGACATAATGTTTGCATTGGAACAACCTACATGAAAATTTGATATGGCCGCTAATTGAACCCTGATTGGAGCAGAGGGGGACCCTGAATGAAAGAGTTGTGATAGGAACTCCAAGATTTCATGGATAGGGGCTGTGAAGGGGTCTATGTTCCTAGCCTCTTCCCAACAAGAAAAACGTTTCCATTTGCTGGCATAGGTCCTTCTAATGGCAGACTTATGGGAGGAGACAATAATATCGCGAACGGCCGGGGAAATGCTGGGAAGCCTGGCTAAGGCTGGAAGTGGAGCAACCAAGCTGTGAGCTGGAGTGTTTGAAGTGAATGATGAAGCCCACCTGATTGATGAATCAGTAGGTCTGGAATGGGGTCCAGAGTCCAAGGCTGCTCGAGAAGGTAGCAGTGCAGGAATGGGAACCATATCTGTCGAGGCCAGTATGGGGCAATGAGGATCATTCTGCAACCCAATGACATTGCTTTCTTTATGAGTTTCGGTATCAGGGGAAATGGAGGGAATGCATAAAGAAGTCCCTGAGGCCAATCGTGGACCAGAGCGTCTCTGGGAGAGTGACCAGGAAGCAGAAGAAGGGAGAAGTAGTTGCTGCATTTGCTGTTGAAGGGGGTGGCAAAAAGGTCACAGCAAGGCTGTCCCCATTTTCTGAAGATCAGATCTGCAATCACTTGATTCAGAGACCACTTGTGAGGCATGAGAATAGCTCGGCTGAGCCTATCCGCTATGACGTCGGACCTCCCAGGGATGTGCTTCACAATCAGAAATCGTTGGGAAGAAATTGCCCATTGCCAGAGTCTGAGCGCTTTTCGACATAGGGGGTAGGACCTGGTCCCGCCCTGCTTGTTGATGTACCACACCACTGACATGTTGTCCGTTTGAATTACTATGGTCCCAGAAGGGAGACAGTCCTGAAGAGCTTGCAACGCTAAGAGCACAGCTCTCATTTCCAAGACATTGATATGCAGATGGTACTCGTGAGGCTGCCAAGTGCCTTGGATTGTCCTGCCCTGATAATGCCCCCCCCCACCCTATCAGGGAGGCGTCTGTGGTCACTATGGCAACTGGAAGGGGCTGAATGAAGGGTCTGCCTGAGACACTAATGGGGAGACCATCCATCAGGAAAGGTGCCTTTTGCATGCTTCTGTAATCATGATCATGTGAGAAATGCGGAGCTGCTGGAAGGACCACTGTGTGAATAGAAGCCACTGCAGGATTCTCATGTGAAAGTGGGCCAGGGGTATCAGGAGAATTGCCGCTGCCATAGAACCTAGAGTCTGGATGATGTACCTGACTTGTACCCTCTTGCATTGCATGAGGACTTGAACTTGCTGGCGAATTATGGACACCCTGTCCGAAGGTAGCTTTGTGAACATGCTTCTTGTATTTAAGTCTGCTCCTATATAAGTAATAGACTGACAGGGCAACAAGGCAGATTTTTTGAAATTTATGGTGATGCCAAGTTGGGAGCAAATTGAAATTGTATAGTCCCTGGCTTGAAGGAGCTGATGCCTGGTAGTAGCAGTAAGGAGCCAGTCATCTAGATATGGAAACACCTGGAATCTCTGACATCTCAGGTGAGCCATGACCACTGCCATACATTTGGTGAACACCCTGGGAGCTGTGTTGAGACCAAAGGGCAGAGCTCTGAACTGGTAATGACTGGCTCCCAGCCAGAAGCGAAGGAATCTCCTGGAGCACCTGTCCATTTTGATGTGATAGTATGCATCCTGGAGATCTATACAGCACATCCAATTGTCCTGACCCAAAAAGGGTAGAATGGACTGTAGTGTGACCATCCAAAACTTTGTTCTTTGAACAGACTTGTTCAGTCTGCTGAGATCTAAAATAGGTCTCCAGTCCCCTGTCTGTTTTGGTACCAAAAAGAACCTTGAGTAAGTTCCAGATCCGTGTTGGTCTCCTGGGACTTCCTGGATGACTCTTTTTTCTAGCAGTTTTGACACTTCTATAACTGCTTGATCCCTCAGATTGGGTGGAACATCTGGGAGGGACTTGCATGACAGTAAAGGAGGCTGAGTGAATGGAATTCTGTAACCTCCGGATATTATTGAATTTACCCATTTGTCTTGTGTTATGCTTAGCCAGGCTTTTGAGTACAATGAAAGTCTTCCCCCAACTGTCTCCAGAGATGGACAGTCAGGCAATCCCTCAGGGATGTTGGAAGGGCTTGTCAGAGAAGGATTCTCTACTACCCTGGTTCTGCGGACCCCCTCTGCCATGAGGGCAGCGTCTGTTACTATTGTTATTTCCTCCTCTGTCCCTGGAGGAAAAATCACTACGTGTGTCAGGCAAAGATCCCTGGGATTTTCAAAACCACATCTTTCCACTCTTCTGACCCTTAGGGTATGGTGTAGAGGGGGTGGAAAAATGGAATCCTACAGCAGAGAGAGTCTTGCCTTCCTGATCACACCTAGTAAGAGTGTCTTTCACCTGTGGTCCAAAAAGAAAGGAACTGTCAAAGGGAGTGTTGGTGAATGATGCTCTGAAGGGTTCTGCGAAATTACACAGCCACATCCATGCATGTCTCCGAAGTGCCACACCTGTGCCTGCAGCTCTACTCACTCATCATCGACTGCATAAGAAATGAGCCTCATGGAGGAGTTAAGGGTTGCCAGCTGAGAGGACACTTTATCCTGATCCCCTTGAGCTGATGGATCCTGTAGGGTATCTCCAAGCTCTTTCAGGAGATCCCTCTGAAGCCTGGTGAAATGGCATAAGTAATTCAGAGACCTCATGGAAAAGGTCGCTGAAGCAAACATTCGCTTCCCGTATCTGTCCATAGTCCTGGACTCCTTGTTAGGAGGATGGATAGAGGAAGAAGTTTCCACCAACTCCTTTTTAGTGGCTGCTGCTACCACCATGGCATCCACGGGAACACCCTTAGTGAGGAACTGCTTGTCAGGGGGAGCAGTAATAAACTTGCCCGGTCTGCTCAGGGTTGGTTCCACTGTATCCGGAGCTGACCAAGCCCTTCGAGCCACCACCGAAATTAGTGGATCGAAGGGATGGAGAAACCCAAGAGGTGGTGGGTCGGGAACCGAACGCATCCAGGAATACAGATTCATCCTTGGTAGGGGCTAGGGTATTCCAGTACCCCCTCTGCTTAAAGATTTCTAGGCTGTCTGCAAAGGAAACATCTTCAGAGGGAGATCTCAGGGATCCTTCCGACTCATCCAAATCCATATCCGAAGTGACAGACTCGGGGGGAGTCAATGTGCTTCCTCTTGCACTTCTTCTTCCAGGGGGGCTCCTCTGAATGATCAGGGGAGGCCTCAAAAGAAGAGAAAACACCCATTGGGCTAACCTGGAGCATTGGTTCCCCACGCTTGGGGTCTGGAGGAGTGACAGAGGTTGACGCAGGCACCACAGGGGATGGAGCTGGTGGTGCTGAAGGTGGGACTGGCTCAGAGGCCAACACACTCCTCATGACATCGAAGGCATCCCTGCCATGATGCAAAGAAGGCTCTGGCTCGGAGGAAACCGGAATCCTCCTCTGCACCAAGGGAGACGGCTCCGAGGCCGATGTAGGAGGTGAGCTCACCTGCGCCGATGCTCCAAGAGGGAGAATGGGGTTGGACAAGGGTCTGATGCCACTCGCCCCCCTCAGAGCCGACGAGGGAGTTTTGGTGCCCAGATCCCTCGAAGGAAGGTACCATAGAAGGGATCGGAGACGACGACAGATCCGAAGGAAAAATCATTATCGGAGCCGATGGTTCCATGACTCGGACCCCAACAAACTCCGACTCCGAGCTCAAGGGAGTCGAAGGAGGAATATCAATGGAAACGGACAGAGCCAACACCTGTTGAGGAGGGCTGGACAACATTTTGGCCCGTGCCTGCAACTTCAACAACCTACTGACCACTCTCTTCACATCATGGTCCGAGAGCCTAGAGGACCGAGAAGAGTTGGAAGATCTATGACTACGGTCACTTTGTAAAAGGGGGGACCAAGGAGCCGAGTGTATGGACTTCAATGAAGGGGACCTCATTCTCTTGTGAGTCCTTGTCGGCTCCGAGGGTACTGGTGGAGCCGACGAGGAGGCAGTCTCCTTGGTTCCAGCTGGAACCGAAGAAGTAGACAAGTCTTGGACCAAGGACAGCTCCGAGCTGGGAGCCGATGATTTGGCTGGTTTAGGAGACTTCACCGGCTGAGCCTTAGCTGGTGAATCCTGAGGCTTAAGAAGGCCCCTCAATATAAGTTTATTTCTGTGCTTCTGCAGAACTCTTGGGCTGAATGCATGGCATAGAGAACAAGAGTCCTGCAGGTGTACTGCGCCTAAGCAGTAGACACAAGAAGTGTGCCCATCTGTCAGAGACATTTTCCTGACAGCATGAGTCACACTTCTTGAATCCCAAAATCTTGGGATCTTTTGACATAATGTACAAAAAACACAAAAGCACTCTAAACTATAAAATACTGGTAAAGTGCCTATCTTTGTAAAAGTCTAAACTAAGAAGACTAGCACTAACACTACACAAACAACAATAAAATACTAACAAGAAATATATCTAGTTTTTTTTTTTTTTTTTTTTATAAGTAGGAACCTCAAACTTAAACGGTAACCTACGAATAGGGGGAAGAGGTGGGGGAGTGGTGGGGAGAACTCTCAAATTTAAATGAGTTCTAAGGGAAATGGAAACTACAACACTCTAAACTAATTAAACTAAAAGTACTATATATCGCTAACAAATAACAGAAGAAAAAGGTAGTATTATCAGAGAAGAAAGCTAATAAAACTAAGTTATACGAGCCTGAGTCAGTATCCAGGAACCTCGCAGCTGAAGTGGCAAATGAGATCTGGGTAGCTAGCGCTAGGCATCTTGGGATAAGGGGTAGCCTCGAGCCAGTAAACAGCTCTCGAGCTATAGAAGATGGCCGAGTCGGAGCAGAGGATCGGCTCCGAACACAACCAGCAAGAACGAAGGCGAGATTGACAGCTTAACATCTAATATTAAAAAAGCATGCCCCTCCCATATCTCATGGGTTACTGACATCTTGTGTAGCCCATATATTTATAGTTTCCTGGGTAACAGTTTTTATTTCTGGACTGACTTTTTTTCACATTTTTAATAAGGTACTTTTGGCTTTTTTGTTAAAAAATATATGGAAATTACCTCTAGAATTTATTTACCATTGTAAGTCAAAGTTAGTGATAATAGAAAAAATGTCTGACAGTGAAAATTTGAAGGCTATGATGGTCAAGCCATATATATATATATATATATATATATATATATATATATATATATATATTCATAGGTTCATAGGAAGGTACTAGGCTATTGGCCCTAGGGCCTATATAAGCCTAGCCAAAGGTACCATGGCTTTTGCCACCCAAGAAAATTATTTTCATGTGCCACTGTCGAGCAGAGCCACAGAAGTGATCCCAGGGGTGAATTTCCTATCTCCCATCCAATCATCAAGATTTTTCTTGAACAGTACTAATGAGGAGCTTTGTTTGATATAGATAGGTAGGTTGTTCCAGAGTATGGAAAGTCTCTGGGACAGGAATCTATCCTGCCAGCATGTTCTGTTTATTGTGGTGACGAGGTTTAGGTCCCTAGAGCGTGTAGCTCATAGGGATTGGGATTTCTTTAAGTGGAGCATGTCTAAAAGCTCTGCATTTGACATAGCTTTGTGTGTTAGGCAGAGATCGCCTCTGAGTAGGCGATATGCAATGGAGTAAAGCTGCAGTTTTTTGAGACGGTCTGCATAGGGCATCTCTTTGAGGCTGGTAATCCTCTTTGTGAGGTATTTCTGTGGCCTTTCCAGTTGTTGTAGATGTCTTGTGAGGTACATACCAAAAGGGGCATTGTACTCTATAATGGGTCTAATGAGTGACAAGTAGAGGGGAACAATGACCTCATTTTTCCTGGATGAGAAACCTTTTGTGATGAGGTGTGCCACATAGAAGGATTTCCTGACTACTGTGGCGATGTGATTATCAAAGGAGAGACTACTGTCCACCTGTGTCCCAAGGTCTCTTTTCACACTTTTGGTGTTAAGTAGACTACCACCTATGTGGTAGCTCATGGGTACTGAGTTTTTACCAAAAGGAATGGCAATGCACTTTTTGGCATTGAGCTTGAGGCCATGGCTTTGACACCAGGCATCTGTCTCAGCAAGGCCCTTTTGTAGGATGTCCACATCTTTTGGAGTTTTGATTATGGCTCCTAGTTTGCAGTCATCTGCGAACTTCATTAGCCAAAGGCCTTCTGTGTTGGCCTGTACTTGAAAGAAGTAGATACCAAACAGGAGAGGACCCAAGACTGAACCCTGTGGTACTCCACTTGTCACTGGTCTGAAGCTAGATTTGGAGTCTGCCACTTTCACAGTGTGGGTTCCGTCAGTGAGCCAGTTGGCAACCCATTTTGTGACATAGGGATTTATACCTAGTTTAGTGAGTTTATCTATAATTCCAGAGTGGGGGATGGTGTCAAAAGCCTTGGTGAGATCTAGATAGGCTGTGTGAACCACCGTACCCTCATCTACGGCTTTGGTGACTGCTTCAAAGAAGTCTATCAGGTTTAGGAGACATGATCTGCCTTTTACAAACCCAAACTGGGTGGGGTCCTGAGTTTGGAGATTACCAATGTCATTGTTTATAAGTTCCATAATGATACGCTCCATAGCCTTGCAGACCAGGCTCATTAGGCTAATGGGGCGGTAGTTTCCGGGGTCTGTGGTGGCTCCCCCTTTGTGGAGTGGGATAACTGTCACTGTGCACCATTCAGTGGGCACATAGCCTGAGGTGAGGCTATGATTGAACATGGTACTTAGGTGGGGTGCCAGTTCATTCTGTAGTTCATGTAGAACTCAGCCTGGGATGTCGTCAGGTCTCATGGATGCTGTGTTCTTGGCTTTGGATAGTGTGTTTATTTACCTGTGCAGCCGTGATTACAGGAACTTTGCATTCTTCTGGTATAGAGATGGGCCCTTTAGGGGATGACAGAGGGGTAAAGTTAGCACTGAAACTATCTGCCAGGATGTTGGCAATATCCGTTGGTTCTGTATATTTAGTGCCATTGTGCTGTAACTCAGAGCAGATCTGAGTGTTGCCATTGAGATTCTTGACATAGCTATAGAATGCTTTGTGGCCGTCTTTAGAGTCAGTGGCGATTTTGTTTTCATAACTAGCTTTGGGGGATTTTATGAGGGATCTCAGCTTCTTACTGAAGGTGACCAGGGAGTTTCTCCAATCATGGGTTTTACTCTTTTTTGCAACAGTTTCTTTCTTCTGTTGTAGAATTTGTTTATGGCATGGGACCACCAGATTGGCTTCCTTTTTTTGGGGGATAGCATCTTGGTTCTGTTAGGGATTGCACGATCCATGCACTCATGTAAGTGCTTATAAAGTGCATTTGTGTAGGATTCAGCAGTCATACCTCTATTGTCCGTCAGCATGGGTGTCGTAAAGTTTGCCACTTCTGTCTTAAGAAGCGTGAAGTTGGCTTTGGAGAAATTTTTTACTGTGGTTTCCCTAATGGGGGGTGGGGGTGGTATGTGGATGTCTAGGGTGATTAGCTTATGGTCGGATCTGACCAACGAGGAATTGACCTCTGGTGTGGTTGCCCATGTTGGTAATAACCAGGTCTAGGATATTGCTGCCCCTGGTGGGGGTGTGGATAAGTTGATTCATGGCATTGGAATTTATGAATTCCAATAAACGTTGAGCACAAGAGTTGGTACATGAGTAGTTTTCGTAGATAATGGTAGGGTAGTTGAAATTGCCCATTATTAGGGTGTTAGGTTGTACCCTAATATTTTCCAGTGTATTAAGAAATGAGGAGTGGGAATCCTGGGGCATGGTGTGGGATATGTAGCAAGCTACAATTTGGATTGCAGTCTTGCCCAGAGTTAGTTGCACTTGGATAATCTCGGATGCATTATGCTGAGCAACTAGCCTGGAGGTGTGGATATCCTTAATGGATATGGACACACCTCTGCCTTTAGTGTTTCGGTCCAGGTTAGGTGACCGAAAGGTGTGGTATGAATTATAGCCTGGTAATGCAGGGGTACTGTCTGGAGCCTTGAACTAGGTCTTTGTCACTGCACAGATGTAGATGTTCTCCATAAAATGTCAATAAAGTACACTTTACACATGGCAGCAGAAATTGAGCAAGGACCCAGACAATAGCTACTGTATTATTTACAGAGAAAGTCGTAACCCTTTTTCAGCATTGACCCTATTTGGTGGTCTGTACTATAGAGCTTACTAATTTTGTACAAAAAGAATTTCCACATACTAGTGCAATCCTTAATTCAATCCTCTGATACAAAATGACACACAATATCTCAATAATATGTATTGGTCCTGTTCTGATGAGGAAGATTATGGTGCATATTGCAGGCACCCCCCTCCCAAAAAAAATAACATGTTGGTATATTAGTAAGGTCTTTATCTTCTACACCCAGAGTTGGGTGTTCAGTTCTAACATTTGGTTGTTTTGTATATTCTGTCTCTCTTATCTTTTCATGGGTTTTCTTAAAGCACTCTAGTTTTTCTTCCACCTTTCAAACACATGCTGGAACATCTGATTCTGTGTACACTCTATTTATATTTTAATGGGATTTCTTAGGGTACTCCATTTTTTCCCACCACATTAAAACATGCTGATTGAACTTGATAGCTACAATAAAGTGTCCATTTTTATGTTATATTTATTCTGACTTGAGCCGTGGTTGAAAAGGGTCCACAGATGACCAGATTACATACTTGGGTAAAAACAAAATAAAACAAATGAAATATTATTGAGTGGCAGATATGCTACCAGGTATATTTATTAATTAGAAACAGACTAAAAGCTAGAGATGCAATGTTTGAACATTTTTATTTATTTAAAAAAGTTAAAGAAACATAAGCAAGAAAGAACTTAATTGCCTATTTAACCTGCCTGTTTTTAATTAAATATTTTCCCACAGGTTTATTCCAAAGTAGCAATCTCCACATTTTCACAGCAAACTAAGACTTTGGAATAAACTTTTTCACAATTGTTTCCATCTGTATACAAACTAATACGTCTTTACATCACATTTTATCCTTTCCTTCTGTTAATTTCTATTCTTACAGTCATTACTTTCTTACTAATGTTTGACTTTATTCTTGATGCCCTTTTATAAACTCTGCAAGGACATCGAGTTCTGTGTTACATCTGTTGTGTCTAGATAGCAGGTGCAGTGGGAGCTTACAAAAAATATAAAAATGCTTAGTAAGAAGGTTTTGCAAGTGTGGGAAAATTTATTTAAGGGTAGAATAAAACTGACACATGATAACACATGCATGCCCACGCACGTGCACGCACACACACATGATCACAAGACTCAGTAAATAAACATAATATTTCTGGATAAGTATATCTAAAAAATTACAAATGCTTAAAAATACATTAATCAAGTGACGTTTATCAGTGCAAATGTTAAACACTTTCATATTGGAAGCGTTCTCATATTTGTATCATATGGATTATTTATACTTTTTACATTCTTTAGAAATACTGTTAATTTAATTTTGTTGCTTCTCATTAGCATTTAGTTAAAGGAAAGGTTACTCACTATTTTAAAATAAATGTGACCTGTCCCACATTCTGACTAGATAAAGGCTAATTGTCTAATATCTTACAGTGAATGATAAACTCAGAATAATGGAACAGTGACATGCATTGAATAAGACCATTTGAGCAGGAGAAAATAGATAATCCATTGTAAAAATGGATTTGCACAAGAAGCACTGTATTCACCTACACCTTAAAAGATAAATCAATGTATGTAAAAAATAAATAAAATACATGTATTTATGGCATGCTCCAAGTACTTGCATAGTACAGGCTTGAGACACTTGCTCACTGTCACTTTGTCTAAACAGCAAGTGCTGTAACTTCCACTAACTTAAACCTACTGAATTACCTTATTCACCTGACCCTAGTAAACTGCATTGTTTTCTCAAAGGCCTAAATGGAACCCTAAATCTTTCACCCAGTCCTTAACCATAGCCTGAATCCTTGCTCCCTAACCTAACATTAAAAATCCCCTTCCATTCCTTAACTGTAACCCTAAATTCCCTAATCACTTTCTAAGCCTAAATCTACCTTGTTCCTGCTTAAACCTAAATTCCCCAAACACTCGTTAAACCTAAATCTTTCATCTCTTTAAATGTAAAACTGCTCTGCTGTTCCCCAACAATAAATTTCCTGATCACTATCTAACTCTAAAGCTTCCCTCACACATCAGTCTCCAGCTGTAATCTCCCCTATGGCTCCATAAACCTAAAGCTCACCTCCCCATCCAAATACCTAAGTTCTCCTCCAAATCACTTCCTAAAATCCTAATCTGAACTCCCATCCCCTTCCACTCCCTCCTCACAGCTGACCCACTGTATGTGTGCTACATGTTGCCCAAACACATTTGAATTTTAGCATGAGTGTTAACTCATGCAAATCGTAACATTCTCAATTCATTGGATACAAAAATGAGGTCTGGGAACCACCAAGACTCCAGCTGTTTTAGCAGGGTCTGCATATATGCATATATACATTACCTTGTTCTTCATATTATCTGCACATGTAACTAGTAAAACCTTTAAGAGTTAGTTAAAATTACCATTACAACTGATAGATAACTAACATACAACATATTCTCTCAGGATTGTACAGTTCACCATGTAAATCATTTCAAATTACCTTGCTTAGCCTTTTAATTAACAATCTCAGAGTAAATGACTGCATTTTCTCTGTAAACAGCATTATAGCATGGGAACTAACATAATTCTGAATTGTTGCATTTCTGTGGTCCAAATTCCATGGTAAAATGCCATTGTTAAAGTGAAGTAGACTAAATTAAAAAAAAGTGTCAACATGCAAAGTGGACTCTTATAACATTTGTTAAAGATGTCCAGTAATAACTAAAGAAAGAAAAAAATGTATAGTCATAGCCCACCTAAAATTAAATTCCATGACTGCTCCCAAACCCTGAAACATATCACCCCCCAAACCTTCAACAATAGTGCATAATGTGTGACCAATAAAGTAATGACACATGAGACATTTTGCAAATATAAGCTTGAGTTAGAAAGTGCCAGTGAAGATGGTAATCTCTTCAATTAATCTAAAATGTTATGTTACATAAAATTTGAAAGGTACTTAGCATGCATCCAAAGGATAATTGAACCCAGATCACTGTCCAGTTAAGTGCCCTGCTCAAAGTCATGCAGCAGGTATACTGCCACTGACAGAATCAAACCCGGCACTATAAGAAGCAGTTCAATAATAGTTTATAGCCTTAACCCTCAGCACTAAGTATCCAACAAAGGATTGCATGTGGTGGTCAATGTATTTTTCTGTGTTGATCCACGATTATAAAATCACAAGCATCAGGCAGTCCCAGGCAATCTCCCACCACAGGCACAAAAATCAACCAAATGACCAGTATAAAAGGCATGAATCATTTTTTAATACTATTAGTTAAGTACTTTTGCCCTATATTAAAAGCCAGCAAGATCTGATAATGTCCTTTAATATTTCAAAACATGATTGACACCTTTTATATTGGTCATTTGGTTGATTTTTGTGCCTGTGGTGTGCGATTGCCTGGGACTGACTGACGCTTCTGATTTTATTTTTTTGAAGGTTTTGTGTTGCACCAGTGCTTCACTGTACTTTTCTTTTTTTATCAAAGAATTCGCATTCCAGCTTATGTGTCATACTAAAGGCACTACTTAGTAAGGATAGAAAATAAAAAGTAAATCATGTTCCAGTAGAAACCATTTAGAAAAATATATAATTATCAGTGAACACATTGTTTAAAACCAGATATCGTCTACTTGATGTCCCCAGTCTATTCTCTTATGTGTAACTGTAATTGTAATTATGATTTAGTACAGTGCTGCATGTTTCCCCAGTCTATTCTATTATGTGTAATTGTAATTATAATTATGATTTAGTACAGTGCTGCATGTGTCCCCAGTCTATTCACTTATTATGTGTAACTGTAATTGTAATTATGATTTAGTACAGTGCTGCATGTGTCCCCAGTCTATTCTCTTATGTGTAACTGTAATAGTAATTATGATTTAATACAGTGCTGCATGTGTTCCCAGTCTATTCCCTTATGTGTAACTGTAATTGTAATTATGATTTAGTACAGTGCTGCATGTGTTCCCAGTCTATTCTCTAATGTGTAATTGTAATTGTAATTATGATTTAGTACAGTGCTGCATGTGTCCCCAGTCTATTCACTTATTATGTGTAACTGTAATTGTAATTATGGTTTAGTACAGTGCTGCATGTGTCCCCAGTCTATTCTCTTGTTTTGTGTAACTGTAATTGTAATTATGATTTAGTACAGTGCTGCATGTGTCCCCAGTCTATTCACTTATTATGTGTAACTGTAATTGTAATTATGATTTAGTACAGTGCTGCATGTGTCCCCAGTCTATTCTCTTATGTGTAACTGTAATAGTAATTATGATTTAGTACAGTGCTGCATGTGTTCCCAGTCTATTCCCTTATGTGTAACTGTAATTGTAATTATGATTTAGTACAGTGCTGCATGTGTTCCCAGTCTATTCTCTAATGTGTAATTGTAATTGTAATTATGATTTAGTACAGTGCTGCATGTGTTCTCAGTCTATTCTCTTATGTGTAACTGTAATTGTAATTATGATTTAGTACAGTGCTGCATGTGTTCCCAGTCTATTCTCTTATTATGGGTAACTGTAATTATAATTATGATTTAGTACAGTGCTGCATGTGTTCCCAGTCTATTCTCTTATTATGGGTAACTGTAATTATAATTATGATTTAGTACAGTGCTGCATGTGTTCCCAGTCTATTCTCTTATTATGGGTAACTGTAATTATAATTATGATTTAGTACAGTGCTGCATGTGTTTCCAGTCTATTCTCTTATGTGTAACTGTAATTGTAATTATGATTTAGTACAGTGCTGCATGTGTTCCCAGTCTATTCTCGTATTATGGGTAACTAATTATAATTATGATTTAGTACAGTGCTGCATGTGTTCCCAGTCTATTCTCTTATTATGGGTAACTGTAATTATAATTATGATTTAGTACAGTGCTGCATGTGTTCCCAGCCTATTCTCTTATTATGGGTAACTGTAATTATAATTATGATTTAGTACATTGCTGCATGTGTTCCCAGTCTATTCTCTTATTATGTGTAACTGTAATTATAATTATGATTTAGTACAGTGCTGCATGTGTTCCCAGTCTATTTTCGTATGTGTAACTGTAATTGTAATTATGATTTAGTACAGTGATGCATGTGTTCCCAGTCTATTCACTTATTATGTGTAACTGTAATTGTAATTATGATTTAGTACAGTGCTGCATGTGTTCCCTGTCTATTCTCGTAAGTGTAACTGTAATTGTAATTATGATTTAGTACAGTGCGGCATGTGTTCCCAGTCTATTCACTTATTATGTGTAACTGTAATTGTAATTATGATTTAGTACAGTGCTGCATGTGTTCCCTGTCTATTCTCGTAAGTGTAACTGTAATTATAATTATGATTTAGTACAGTGCGGCATGTGTTCCCAGTCTATTCACTTATTATGTGTAACTGTAATTGTAATTATGATTTAGTACAGTGCTGCATGTGTTCCCTGTCTATTCTCTTAATATGTGTAACTGTAATAGTAATTATGATTTAGTACAGTGCTGCATGACTTCCCAGTTTATTCTCTTAATATGTGTAACTGTAATAGTAATTATGATTTAGTACAGTGCTGCATGTGTCCCAGTCTATTCTCTTATTTGTAACTGGAATTGTAATTATGATTTAGTACAGTGCTGCATGTGTTCCCAGTCTATTCTCTTATTATGTGTAACTGTATTTGTAATTATGATTTAGTACAGTGCTGCATGTGTTCCCAGTCTAGTCTCTTATTATGTGTAACTGTAATTGTAATTATGATTTAGTACAGTGCTGCATGTGTTCCATGTCTATTCTCTTATGTGTAACTGTAATTGTAATTATGATTTAGTACAGTGCTGCATGTGTTCCCAGTGTATTCTCCTATTATGTGTAACTGTAATTGTAATTACGATTTAGTACAGTGTTGCCTGTATCGGTGCTGAGTCATCTTCCTCATCATCAATCCCTTTTTTCCTATTTTCTGCATGGCTCAGGGTATCTCACCCATTGTCATCATTTCTCTTGATTCAGTGCCACTCTCCTACCTTGTTTGGCAGTCATGCCTGACTGTCACATATTTTCTGTCTCACAGTCCATCCATTCCTTTGTTGGACATTGTTTCCTTTTTCCCAAGATTATCTGTCTTAAAAATCAAGTACACTAACTTATCTTAAAAGTTTTGCAACGCATTTTAAACTTGCCATCTGTGAATTCCCATCACATAATATCTGTAACTGTCATTGTACAATTTTGTCTAAAAATATTGTGGTATAATAATTCTGTGAAATGATACTGTAGGAAAGAATTGTACAATAAAAGTGGAGTCATAGATACCAGATTCATAGGTTCATAGGTAGGTACTAGGCTATTGGCCCAAGGGCTTAAGTAAGCCTAGTCAACAAAGTTCCTTGGCTTATGCCAACCCAAAAAGTTAATTTCCTGTGCCCCTGTCGAGCAGAGTGACAGAAATGATCCCCAGGGTGTTTTTTCTATTTCCCATCTACTCATCAAGATTTTTCTTAAAGAGTGTTAATGAGGTACTTTGCTTGGCATAGATGGGTAGCTTGTTCCAGAGTATGGGAAGTCTCTGGGGCAGGAATCTATCCCTTCAGCATGTCCTGTTTATTGTGGTGAGAAGGTTTAGGTCCCTAGAGTGTGTAGCTTGGAGAGATTGGGATTTCTTTAGATGTTGCAGGTCCAACAGCTCTGGGTTTGACATAGCTTTATATGTTAGGCAGAGATCACCTCAAAGTAGGCAATATGCTACAGAGTAAAGCTGGAGTTATTTGAGACAGTCAGTGTAGGGCATCTGTTTGAGGCCAGTAATCCTCTTTGTGAGGTACTTCTGTGGCCTTTCCAGCTGCTGCAGATGTCTTGTGAGGTACATTCCAAAAGGGGCGTTGTACTCTATAACGGGGTCTAATGAGTGTCAAGTAGAGGGGAAGAATGCCCTCTTTTTTCCTGGATGAGAACCCTTTTGTGATGAGGTGTGCCACATGGAAGGATTTCCTGACTACTGTGGCAATGTGATTATCAAAGGAGAGACTACTGTCCACCTGGGTCCCAAGGTCTCTTATCACACATTCGGCGTTAAAAAGACTGCCGCCTATGTGGTAGTCCATGAGTACAGAGTTTTTACCAAAGGGGATAACAATGCACGTTTTGGCATTGAGCTTCAGGCCATGACTCTGACACCAGGCATATGTCTCAGTGAGGCCCTTCTGTAGGATGTCCACATCATTTGGGGACTCGACTGTAGCTCCTAGTTTGCAGTCATCTGTGTACTTTGTTAGCCAGAGGCCTTCTGTGTTAGACTGTACTTCAGGGAAGTAGATACCAAACAGGAGAGGTCCCAGGATGAACCCTGTGGTACTCAACTTGTCAGATTTGGAGTCTGCAACTTTTATAGTGTGGGTTCTGTCAGTAAGCCAACTGGCAACCCATCTTGTGACATAGGGATTTATACCTAGTTTACTGAGTTTAGCTATAATTCCAGAATGGGGGATGGTATCGAAAGCCTTGGCTTTGAACCACCTTACCCTCATCTACTGCTTTGGTGACTGCCTCAAAGAAGTCTACCAGGTTCAAAAGGCATGATCTGCCTTTCACAAACCTGAACTGGGTGGGGTCCAGAGTTTGGAGGTTACCAATGTCTTTGTTTATGAATTCCATGATGATACATTCCATGGCCTTGCAGACCAGGCTTGTCAGGCTAATAGGGTGATAGTTCCCAGGATCAGTGGTGGCTCCCCCTTTGTGGAGTGGGATAACTACTGTTGTGCACCATTCAGTAGGCACAAAGTCTGATGTGAGACTATGATTGAACATGGTGCTTTGGTAGGGAACCAATTTGTTCTGAAGTTCATGTAAAAAGCAGCCTGGGATGTTGTCCAGTCCCATGGATGCTGTGTTTTTGGCTTTAGAAAGTGCTGCATTTACCTGTGTAGTTGTGATTATAGGGACTCTGCATTCTTCCTGTATAGATATGGGCCCTTTAGGGGGTGAGAGGGGGGTAAAGTTAGCACTGAACCTATCTGCCAGGATGTTAGCAATATCAGTTGGTTCTGTAATTTTTGTGCCATTGTGCTGTAACTCAGAGCAGATCTGGGTGTTGCCATTGAGATTCTTGACATAGCTATAGAATGATTTTTGGTTGTCCTTAGAATCAGTGGTGATCTTGTTTTCGTAGCTAGCTGTGGAGGATCGTATAAGGGATCTCAGCTTTTTACTGAGGCTGACCGGGAGCTACTCCACTCATGAGATTTTTCTCTCTTTTGCAACAGTTTCTTCCTTCTGTTGTAGAGTTGTTTATGGCAGGGACCACCAGATTGGCTTCCTTTTTTTTGGAGGATAGCATCTTGGTTCTGTTTGAGATAGCACGATCCATGCACTCCGTGTAAGTGCTTATAAAGTGGATTTGTGTAGGATTCAGCAGTCATAACTGTATTGTCTATCTGCATGGGTGTCATGAAGTTCATCACTTCTTTCCTAAGAAGCATGAAGTTGGCTTTGGAGAAATGTTTTACCATGGTTTCCTTAATGGGTGGTGGGGGCAGGATGTGGATATCTAGGGTGATTAGCTTATGGTCGGATCTGACCAACGAGGAGTTGACTTCAGGTGGAACACCGGTCACTCATGTTGGTAAAGACTAGGTCTAGGATATTGTTGCCCCTGGTGGGGATGTGGATAAGTTGATCCAGGGTATTGGAATTTATGAATTTCAGAAAGTGCTTTGAGAAGGAGTTGGTACATGAGTAGTTTTCCCAGTTAATGGTGGGGTAGTTGAAATCAGCCAATATTAGGGTGTTTGGTTGAACCCTAATATTTTCCAGTATATCAAGAAAAGAGGAGTGGGAATCCTGAGGCATGTTGGGGGATCTGTAGCAGGCTACAATTTGGATTGCAGTTTTGCCCAGAGTTAGTTGCAGTTGTATAACCTCAGATGAATTATGCTGAGCAACTAGCCTGGAAATGTGGATATCCTTAATGAATATGGACACACCTCTGCCTTTGGTGTTCCGGTCCAGGTTAGATGGCTGAAAAGTGTTGTATGAGTTATAGCCTGGTAATGCAGGGGTGCTCTCTGGAGCCTTGAACTAGGTCTCTGCACAGATATTGATGTTCTTCATTTTAATGAGTGCCTCAAGTGAGTGCGTTTTGAGATTTAGACTTCTAGCATTGAGTAGCATTACCCTCAGTTTTTTCTTGCCTATTCCTGTTACGGTGGTGAATTTGTCATTTGAACCTTGTCAAAAAAAGTACATTTTTTCTGAGTTGCATGTTGACAATTTGTTGTAAAAAGGTAAATTGTGGTTAATGGGTGTTTGCTTAATTTACTATTTAAAATAAATAGATTGTTCTGCATTAGTACAGTACACTTTTAAGATGACCTCATACCTATAACTTAAAATGAACAGATTACACTGACATTTAAGGTGAGCATGTTTTTGTTGGTCTACTGACACTGACTTTACAGTGTCATTTCATCAAATACCTTTATAAAGTTTATGTAGTGCATGGAGAACAGGGATTATGCTCCAAAACTAAGAAAAAGATGTACTTGTTAAGCACTTCCCCAAGGTAATAACCAGTCTTAATAGTGTTTGGGTGTCCATAACAAAATTTTGTTAAGGACATCTAAGCACTGTTAAGAATGGGTGACGAGCTAAGGACTAACATTGGTCAGTGATGGATGGCAGACGGTAAAACAGCTTTAAAAAGCTGTTGGGAATTCACAGTCTCATACTTGAAAAGCATGTTTCATGAAGTGTCTAATATATTTTAAAGGCATAAGGACCACAAAGGGTCATTTTTTTTATGCCTGCTGTCTGTTTGACAGCACTAAAATGTTTTACTGGCTTACAAAGCCAGCAAAATACTTAAGAGGTAGTATGTGGAGCTGATGATGTAGCACTCTGTAAGTGGTAGTACATGGAGCTGATGATGTAGCACTCTGTAAGCAGTAGTATGTGGAGCTGATGATGTAGCACTCTATAAGTGGTAGTACATGGAGCTGATGATGTAGCACTCTGTAAGTGGTAGTACATGGAACTGATGATGTAGCACTCTGTAAGTGGTAGTACATGGAGCTGATGATGTAGCACTTTGTAAGCAGTAGTATGTGGAGCTGATGATGTAGCACTCTATAAGTGGTAGTACGTGGAGCTGATGATGTAGCACTCTGTAAGTGGTAGTATGTGGAGCTGATGATGTAGCACTCTGTAAGTGGTAGTACGTGGAGCTGATGATGTAGCACTCTGTAAGTGGTAGTATGTGGAGCTGATGATGTAGCACTCTGTAAGTGTTAGTACGTGGAGCTGATGATGTAGCACTCTGTAAGTGGTAGTACGTGGAGCTGATGATGTAGCACTCTGTAAGTGGTAGTACGTGGAGCTGATGATGTAGCACTCTGTAAGCAGTAGTACGTGGAGCTGATGATGTAGCACTCTATAAGTGGTAGTATGTGGAGCTGATGATGTTCCACTCTGTAACTGGTAGTACGTGGAGCTGATGATGTAGCACTCTGTAAGTGGTAGTATGTGGAGCTGATGATGTAGCACTCTGTAAGTGGTAGTACGTGGAGCTGATGATGTAGCACTCTGTAAGTGGTAGTATTTGGAGCTGATGGTGTATCACTCTCTAAGTGGTAGTACATGGTGCTGATGACATAGCACTCTGTAAGAGGTAGTATGTGGAGCTGATGATGTAGCACTCTGTAAGTGGTAGTACATGGAGCTGATGATGTAGCACTCTGTAAGCAGTAGTATGTGGAGCTGATGATGTAGCACTCTATAAGTGGTAGTACATGGAGCTGATGATGTAGCACTCTGTAAGTGGTAGTACATGGAACTGATGATGTAGCACTCTGTAAGTGGTAGTACATGGAGCTGATGATGTAGCACTCTGTAAGCAGTAGTATGTGGAGCTGATGATGTAGCACTCTATAAGTGGTAGTATGTGGAGCTGATGATGTAGCACTCTGTAAGTGGTAGTACGTGGAGCTGATGATGTAGCACTCTGTAAGTGGTAGTATGTGGAGCTGATGATGTAGCACTCTGTAAGTGGTAGTACGTGGAGCTGATGATGTAGCACTCTGTAAGTGGTAGTATGTGGAGCTGATGATGTAGCACTCTGTAAGTGTTAGTATGTGGAGGTGATGATGTAGCACTCTGAAAGTGGTAGTACGTGGAGCTGTTGATGTAGCACTCTGTAAGTGGTAGTACATGGAGCTGATACTGTAGCACTCTGTAAGCAGTAGTACGTGGAGTTGATGATGTAGCACTCTATAAGTGGTAGTACGTGGAGCTGATGATGTAGAACTCTGTAAGTGGTAGTACGTGGAGCTGATGATGTAGCACTCTGTAAGTGGTAGTATGTGGAGCTGATGATGTAGCACTCTGTAAGTGGTAGTACGTGGAGCTGATGATGTAGCACTCTGTAAGTGGTAGTATTTGGAGCTGATGGTGTATCACTCTCTAAGTGGTAGTACATGGTGCTGATGACATAGCACTCTGTAAGAGGTAGTATGTGGAGCTGATGATGTAGCACTCTGTAAGTGGTAGTACATGGAGCTGATGATGTAGCACTCTGTAAGCAGTAGTATGTGGAGCTGATGATGTAGCACTCTATAAGTGGTAGTACATGGAGCTGATGATGTAGCACTCTGTAAGTGGTAGTACATGGAACTGATGATGTAGCACTCTGTAAGTGGTAGTACATGGAGCTGATGATGTAGCACTCTGTAAGCAGTAGTATGTGGAGCTGATGATGTAGCACTCTATAAGTGGTAGTGTGTGGAGCTGATGATGTAGCACTCTATAAGTGGTAGTACGTGGAGCTGATGATGTAGCACTCTGTAAGTGGTAGTATTTGTAGCTGATGATGTAGCACTCTGTAAGTGGTAGTACGTGGAGCTGATGATGTAGCACTCTGTAAGTGGTAGTATGTGGAGCTGATGATGTAGCACTCTGTAAGTGTTAGTACGTGGAGCTGATGATGTAGCACTCTGTAAGTGGTAGTACGTGGAGCTGATGATGTAGCACTCTGTAAGTGGTAGTACGTGGAGCTGATGATGTAGCACTCTGTAAGCAGTAGTACGTGGAGCTGATGATGTAGCACTCTATAAGTGGTAGTATGTGGAGCTGATGATGTTCCACTCTGTAAGTGGTAGTACATGGAGCTGATGATGTAGCACTCTGTAAGTGGTAGTATGTGGAGCTGATGATGTAGCACTCTGTAAGTGGTAGTACGTGGAGCTGATGATGTAGCACTCTGTAAGTGGTAGTATTTGGAGCTGATTGTGTATCACTCTCTAAGTGGTAGTACATGGTGCTGATGACATAGCACTCTGTAAGAGGTAGTATGTGGAGCTGATGATGTAGCACTCTGTAGGTGGTAGTACATGGAGCTGATGATGTAGCACTCTGTAAGCAGTAGTATGTGGAGCTGATGATGTAGCACTCTATAAGTGGTAGTACATGGAGCTGATGATGTAGCACTCTGTAAGTGGTAGTACATGGAACTGATGATGTAGCACACTGTAAGTGGTAGTACATGGAGCTGATGATGTAGCACTCTGTAAGCAGTAGTATGTGGAGCTGATGATGTAGCACTCTATAAGTGGTAGTATGTGGAGCTGATGATGTAGCACTCTGTAAGTGGTAGTACGTGGAGCTGATGATGTAGCACTCTGTAAATGGTAGTATGTGGAGCTGATGATGTAGCACTCTGTAAGTGGTAGTACGTGGAGCTGATGATGTAGCACTCTGTAAGTGGTAGTATGTGGAGTTGATGATGTAGCACTCTGTAAGTGTTAGTATGTGGAGCTGACGATGTAGCACTCTGAAAGTGGTAGTACGTGGAGCTGTTGATGTAGCACTCTGTAAGTGGTAGTACGTGGAGCTGATACTGTAGCACTCTGTAAGCAGTAGTACGTGGAGCTGATGATGTAGCACTCTATAAGTGGTAGTACGTGGAGCTGATGATGTAGAACTCTGTAAGTGGTAGTACGTGGAGCTGATGATGTAGCACTCTGTAAGTGGTAGTATGTGGAGCTGATGATGTAGCACTCTGTAAGTGGTAGTATGTGGAGCTGATGATGTAGCACTCTGTAAGTGGTAGTAGGTGGAGCTGATGATGTAGCACTCTGTAAGTGGTAGTACGTGGAGCTGATGATGTAGCACTCTGTAAGTGGTAGTACGTGGAGCTGATGATGTAGCACTCTGTAAGTGGTAGTACGTGGAGCTGATAGTGTATCACTCTCTAAGTGGTAGTACGTGGAGCTGATGATGTAGCACTCTGTAAGTGGTAGTACGTGGAGCTGATGGTGTATCACTCTCTAAGTGGTAGTACATGGTGCTGATGACATAGCACTCTCTAAGAGATAGTACGTGGATCTAATGACATTCCCTTTTCTGTGAAGAATTATGATTGAATCTCAAACCATAACTCCCTGCTATGTGTTCTCGACATGGATGCCAAGCATCATCAACTGTGGCTCACTCTCAAGGTGAATGTTTTAAGATACACGTCTGAAACATATACAACCTAGTTATTATACGAGAAACAATCATAATCCTCTACATAAAAATGAAAACCTCGTGTACAGGAACGTGAGGGCTTGTAAAACTCAACACTGCTTGTTCACAAAGTCACAAAAATACTGTATTCCTCTGCTACACGTTTTAACAGGAACGTGGTCTCTCTGTGCTAGCCTTTTATTCTTGATTTGGTTTATAATCCTCTACATAGGCTGCATCCTCTTTCATTTGTAGAAGGTTTACATTTTTTTGACCTGACATTTTTGCTGTCAGGCAGAGGCGCATTGTGTCATCTCTCCCCATTTTCCCCTGGAAAGTCATCAGTAATATGATTCAGAAAAGATTCACCATCTATATTACCACTAAGATGAGACAGCTGAAGTACCTCTCCATTATAGTTCAGCTTCCTATTTGTTAGCGGAAATAAAATCTGTCTGCTTTCTTCTAATCATCAGGTACCTTAATCTCCTTTCTTAGAAACAGGAAGGGTAGTTAGTGGTGTCATTAGTTCCCAATTTGGTTATTTTAGAGTAATGGGATGAGACCTCAACCTCATTACCACAATCAACAGAACATACTTGAGGGACAGGTTCATAACCCAGAGACTGCCCATGCTCTGGAATATACTTCCCATACATATCAAGCAGAGCACCTCACTGGCCCTCTTCAAGAGAAATCTTGATGAGTGGATGGAAAATAGAAAGTTCACCCTGGGGATCACTCCAGTGGATCTACTTGAAAGAGGCACTGGGAACTAATGACCTGCAGCATGATGCTTGTAAAGGTCCCAGGGCCATTAGCCTAGTACACACCTATGAACCTATGAATATAATAAGACCCAATTATGTTTTGGAGTTGTATACAAGCCCTTTATTTCTCAGTATCTCTTTCTTGTGAGATTTGCAACATTGTAATTAACATAAGGTAAAAGCAGTTATTATTTATTTTGCATACTATAAGACACCAGGCCTAATAAGATCAGTAAAGTTGTTTCCTCATGGTTATATATTATGAAACAATAGCAACAAGTAGCCTCTTGCAGTACTGTGCGCTATTCATACTGTACTAATATGTCAGTCCAGCTGTTCTGCAAACAAATCACCATCAAATGATGATGCCAAAGAAATTAGTAAAGGTGCAAAGCAAAGAAAATCTGATTTGTTAGAAGTAGGGTAATAAAATGAGTTAGGGAGAAATCTCAGAACTAGATTTTTTTTTTTACTTAAATTCATCTTTTGATGAGGAAAGCCCCTCAACACAGGTGTCCCTTTTTTTAGGGTCAGCCTGAGAGTACTGTCTGATTAAATCTGGTTAAGTGACTTATTCAAAAGTCACAAAGTAGGCAAATGGAGGAATAAGGAATTGAGCACTGTTCCCTGAATACAGGGGTCGGCTCATTAACAGTGATGCAAAATGGCAGATGATTGTTGACAGATGCTGCATGCCATAACCAAGAATATCATTATAGGAGAAACTGAGTGGCTACAGTGGTAATTGGTAACAACTGTAATGTGTCAGCAAGTTTTATTAGAAAAGTGCTGTCAAAGGGATGGGTTAGTGTAGCTGTTAGTGGAGAAACTAACATTTCAGCTGAATCACATGACTTTCTACTCAGTGAATCTTACTGACAACCTCACTTTTGAAAAATAAAGTCAATTACCTTACACCAGAATCCTGTCGCAAACCACTGATAAATAAAATGAATCACCTTACACTAGAATCTTGTGTCACACCATTGAAAAATAAAATCAATTACCACACACCAGAATCCTGTGTAACACACTATAACCTTGAATTCTACAATTTTTGTAGATGACTGGGCAAAGTAACCAAATGGGGATGCAGGGCTTTACAACTATTTTTGTATTTAGCAAATTCATTTTCAGAAAATTTTATTCAGTGAAAGAAATATTTCACTATTTTGCATTTCAGTTACTTGAATGAGAACAAATGGAACATTACTGTTACCTTGGTGTCTGTTATTGGATTATACCACATTTTAATGTTATTTTATTATGTAGAAAAATATTACCTACATTATACGGTTAAGTGTTACATTTTCATAATTCCTTTTTTTTCTTCTCAGTATTGTTTTATAGTTCAAAGATGCCCTCCTAAAAGACTTCAACAATAAGTGTAAATAAAATTAATAAACTCGCAAGACTAATTCTGCTGTCTGTTACATAGTTAATAGTGCATATATTGGTGGTTCATCATTGTATATATAGTCTTAGTAGAGCCAATTACAACTCTCAAAGGCAATACATGCTGCAGTACTTAAAAATAAATGCATTAAGATAATAAACTGAGCTATCAGGCTTTAGAAACCAAAAAACATTTTACTATCTCAACTATCAAGATCTGGTAATCAGCCACAATATAATATTTTATACTGTCTGACACCCAGAAAGCACTTTTCCTCTTAGTGGCACCCGTAAATCATTTCCCTTTTTATAAGTGTCACCTATAAACCAATAACATAAAAGATATAAAAATAAAAATAAAAGATACCACCCGAAAAAAAAAAAAATAAATAAATAAAAAATACCTACCGCAAGTCATGGTCATGCCCTTACAATGACCCAGCATAAACAAATTATTTTCCTGCTAGCTATGCATTCTGCCTACTTCTCCCCCTCTCTTAACTGCAACATTTATAAAATCTAATTAGACTATAATAATGCAGACTGTTGTCTAATCTGCTTCTACTACCCTACTCTTTTGTATACTTCCTACATAGGTTGCCTTTTCCCCTACTTACTACCACTGACTTTTTTCTTCCTGTAGCTACTTTTCATCCAAACTCTCATTGTACCTATCCTCCTTGTCAGCTTACTACTGCTGTTATCGTAGTATTTTCTTCCTGCATTATTATACACCTTCTCTAGGCAGTTTTACATTTGTCATACCTTTGGCAGAAATGTATTATGCACAGCACATTTTGTTATCTTTCTTATTATTCTCTTGTCTCTCCTGCACAAAAAAATTATCAAGTAGTTTAATCTTGTTTATCCTGTTATTAATTTTATAAATGTTATTTTTACAATCCTGTTAAGCAATTTTATAATTGTTATTTACTGTTGTTTACTATCTTTTGTTCTGTTGTGGAGCTTTTCTCCTCGGGTCTCCACTGCAAAGGGGTCTCAACCCAATCGAACTAACCCTGTTAACAAATATCAAATAAATAAATAAAATTGTCTAACTACTTCAGTCCATAAGATAAACATGCACCACAAATACCATCAAAGCTCCTTAAACTATTATTTCCCCGTTAGTTCATTACAGAAAACATTTATACAGAGAGTTATATCCTGCCTATACGATATAGGCTACAGCCTGAAGCATAGCTGTGCTGAAGAGATCAGAAGAAGGCCAAAATATGTATGTCCATAGCTAGTGAGGTTTGAATTTACTGACCTGAATGCATCTACAGAGACTTAAAAAGAAAAAGTAAAAAGTCATGGACATTTAGATGCCATATAGCTGAAACACTTGAACTCCTTAAGGTATCATTTACATATATCCCAGGGACCTCTATTACAGGAGATTTAAGATATCACACAATACAAACTGTAACTCGACTAAGTTTTTGTTGTAGTTTTTAATAGCTGAGCTCAGAGGACATCATTCACTGACTTCTGGTGTGTTTTGATATTAATATTGATCTGGTAAGATCACAACAATTACAGACACTACTGGCCAGATTCCAAAAGATTGCCACTCCACTGCAGAGTGTGATGAGATAAGCATTTTCACTACAAAATTAGCATGTAGTTGAGCTTACTCTACCAAGGACTGGAAGGTATGCCAGAAAGGTGCAATATACACTGCAAGTACAAGGCAGCCAGCAAATAACAGAAGTATTCTCAAATAAACAATTTAAAAGAGAAGTGTATTACTGACAGTGAATGTGTCATGCTCATATAACATAGTGAATATTTATGTATAGCCTATGATGAAGAACTGTGTGTGAATTAAACAAGTAGAGCAGAATCACCCAGTAAAGAGTGTATGTAAATATTATTATACAATATATTTATAAAGTCACAGATGAAAAACATTTGTTATTGATGTTTATGTGACAGTGCCTTATGGAATTTCAGGATATTGCAGAATCCAATGAATATCTCAGGACAAAAAAAAACATTTTTGGTGAAGTTGAATGGCATAGCATGTTATATGGCTGGTATTTCAATGGGCAGTAGATAGTAGGAAAATAGAATTAGTGCAAAGATGGGATAACACACATGGAAGAAGGGACAGAGTGGTCTGAGAGATGGCCAGTGGGGCAGAGATTTTTTCAGGGATAGATTTGTTGGGTATGAACTCATAAAATAATTGGGTAACAGTCAGAACAAGGACAAAGAAGTGTAACACAAAGGGACGGTGTGATATATGCATACAACAGAGAGGCAGGCAGTACAGGGGAGCAGGGCAAGGCACTTACAAAGACAGACAAAGGAGAGGTTCACAGTAATGTGGTGAGTGTGACATATGTGGGAGCACATGCAATGTACAGACCCTTAAAATGGGGGAAATAGGAAATAAAGAAAATGGTAAATGTGAAGATGGATTACAGACATGGAAGAAGAGATAGGGTCATAGGGTCATAGGGTCATAGGTTCATAGGTTCATAGGTAGGTACTAGGCTATTGGCCCTAGGGCCTATATAAGCCAAGCCAAAGGTACCTTGGCTTTCGCCACCCAAGAAAATTATTTTCCTGTGCCCCTGTCGAACAGAGCCACAGAAGTCATCCCTGGGGTGAATTTCGTATCTCCCATCCAATCATCGAGATTTTTCTTGAAGAGTGCTAATGAGGAACTTTGTTTGATATAGATAGGTAGTCTGTTCCAGAGTATGGGAAGTCTCTGGGACAGGAATCTATCCCTCCAGCATGTTCTGTTTATTGTGGTGACAGGGTTTATGTCCCTAGAGCATGTAGCTCGGAGGGATTGGACTTTCTTTAAGTGGAGCATTTCCACCAGCTCTGAGTTTGACATAGATTTGTAGGTTAGGCAGAGATTGCCACTGAGTAGGCGATGTGCGATGGAGTAAAGCTGGAGATTTTTGAGACGGTCTGCATAGGGCATCTCTTTCAGGCCAGTAATCCTCTTTGTGAGGTATTTCTGTGGCCTTTCCAGTTGTTGTAGATGTCCTGTGAGGTACATACCAAAAGGGGCATTGTACTCTATAATATGTCTAATGAGTGATGAGTAGAGGGGAACAAAGACCTCTTTTTTCCTGGATGAGAAACCTTTTGTGATGAGGTGTGCCACATAGAAGGATTTCCTGACTACTGTGGCAATGTGATTATCAAAGGAGAGACTACTGTCCACCTGTGTCCCATGGTCTCTTATCACACTTTCGGTGTTAAGTGGACTACCACCTATGTGGTAGTTTATGGGTACTGAGTTTTTACCAAAAGGAATGACAATGCACGTTTTGGCATTGAACTTGAGGCCATGGCTTTGACACCAGGCATCTGTCTCAGCAAGGCCCTTTTGTAGGATGTCCACATCTTTTGGAGTTTTGATTATGGCTCCTAGTTTGCAGTCATCTGTGAACTTCATTAGCCAAAGACCTTCTGTTTTGGCCTGTTCTTCAGAGAAGTAGATACCAAACAGGAGAGGACCCAGGACTGAACCCTGTGGTACTCCACTTGTCACTGGTCTGAAGCTGGATTTGGAGTCTGCTACTTTCACAGTGTGGGTTCTGTCAGTGAGCCAGTTGGTGACCCATCTTGTGCCATAGGGATTTATACCTAGTTTAGTGAGTTTATCTATAATTCCAGAGTGGGGGATGGTGTCAAAAGCCTTGGCGAGATCTAGATAGGCTGTGTGAACCACCTTACCCACATCTACGGCTTTGATGACTGCTTCAAAGAAGTCTATCAGGTTTAGGAGACATGATCTGCCTTTTACAAATTCGAACTGGGTGGGGTCCTGAGTTTGGAGATTACCAATGTCATTGTTTATAAGTTCCATGATGATACGCTCCATAGCCTTGCAGACCAGGCTCGTTAGGCTAATGGGGCAGTAGTTTCCAGGGTCTGTGGTGGCTCCCCCTTTGTGGAGTGGGATAACTGTCGCTGTGCACCATTCAGTGGGCACATAGCCTGAGGTGAGGCTATGATTGAACATGGTACTTAGGTGGGGTGCCAGTTCATTCTGTAGTTCATGTAGAACACAGCCTGGGATGTTGTCAAGTCCCATGGATGCTGTGTTCTTGACTTTGGATAGTGTGTTTTTTACCTATGCAGCCATGATTACAGGAACTTTGCATTCTTCTGGTAAAGAGATGGGCCCTTTAGGAGATGACAAAGGGGTAAAGTTAGCACTGAACCTATCTGCCAGGATGTTAGCAATATCCATTGGTTCTGTATATTTAGTGCAAATGTGCTGTAACTCAGAGCAGATCTGAGTGTTGCCATTGAGATTCTTGACATAGCTATAGAATGCTTTGTGGTTGTCTTTAGAGTCAGTGGCAATTTTGTTTTCATAACTAGCTTTGGAGGATTTTATGAGGGATCTCAGCTTCTTATTGAAGCTGACCAGGGAGTTTCTCCAATCATGGCATTTTACTCTTTTTTGCAACAGTTTCTTTCTTCTGTTGTAGAGTCTGGGACCACCAGATTGGCTTCCTTTTTTTGGAGGATAGCATCTTGGTTCTGTTAGGGATTGCACAATCCATGCACTCATGTAAGTGCTTATAAAGTGCATTTGTGTAGGATTCAGCAGTCATACCTCTATTGTCCGTCAGCATGGGTGTCGTGAAGTTTGCCACTTCTGTCTTAAGAAGCGTGAAGTTGGCTTTGGAGAAATTTTTTACTGTGGTTTCCCTAATGGGTGGTGGGGGAGGGATGTGGATGTCTAGGGTGATTAGCTTAAGGTCGGATCTGACCAACGAGGAATTGACCTCTGGTGTGGAGCACCGGTTGCCCATGTTGGTAATAACCAGGTCTAGGATATTGCTGCCCCTGGTGGGGGTGTGGATAAGCTGATCCATGGCATTGGAATTTATGAATTCCAGAAAACGTTGAGCACAAGAGTTGGTACATGAGTAGTTTTCCCAGTTAATGGTAGGGTAGTTGAAATCGCCCATTATTAGGGTGTTAGGTTGTACCCTGAATATTTTCCAGTGTATAAAGAAATGAGGAGTGGGAATCCTGGGGCATGGTGGGGGATCTGTAGCAAGCTACATTTGGATTGCGGTCTTGCCCAGAGTTAGTTGCACTTGGATAATCTCGGATGCATTATGCTGAGCAACTAGCCTGGAGGTGTGGATATCCTTAATGAATATGGACATGCCTCCATCTTTAGTGTTTCGGTCCCGGATAGGTGGCCAAAAGGTGTGGTATAAGTTATAGCCTGGTAATGCAGGGGTGCTCTCTGGAGCCTTGAACCAAGTCTCTTGTCACTGCACAGATGTCGATGTTCTCCATTTTAAGGAGTGCCTCGAGAGAGTGCATTTTGAGGTTTAGACTTCTAGCATTGAGTAGCAAAACCCTCAGATTCTTCTTCCCTGTACCTGTTAGGGTGGTGAATTTGTCATTTGAACCTTGCCTAAAAAGGCACTATAGGGGTGGCTAGAGCCTTAGCCAGTATCCGGAATCCCAGGGACGACAGGTGCAGGCCATCTCTGGCAAAGCATCGTGGCTTGTCGATCATGTCATCCCAGGCAGACAGATACTGGATCCCCTTAGAATGACACCAGAAGCTTAGCCAATTGTTGAAGTCAATCATTTTGTCCTTGTAGGGTAGTCAGAAGGATGGGTATATATATATATATATATATATATATATATATATATATATATATATATATATATATATATATATATAGTTTGTGAGGATAGGCCCATCTTTTTGTTGGAAAGAAGATTGATAGAGTGTTGCTAAATGGGAGAGTAATTAGGTAGGGCAGGAAGTAATGTAGGCAGTGGGATGTGTGTTTGGGCAGGAGGATACACAATGGACCCCTCCCCCCAGGAATGGGGGAGATGGGAAAAGTAAAAATGGATAACACAAATGAAAGAAAGGAAAGGAAGGGGTAGTCAGATGGATGATTAGATGAACATGGGCATTTTTTGCATATTTGTTGGAAAGAAGAATTGGTAAAGTGTTGGAAAATGGAGAGCATAATTGAGTAGAACAGGGATACAAAGTATATAGAATGCCAGACATCACAAGGTGATAGAAGCACACCACATATGGATAGGGTGACACAAGCATACAGTATACAGGCAGACAGCATTGGAGGCAGAGAATATCACTGACAATGACAACCAAAGCAAGAGTTCAGCCCTTACATGTGCTACTATTTCTAAAAAGGTGACTGAATGCACCAATATGAACAATATCATTGCCTTAGTTTTGCAAACTGTGTTTCAGTGCACCTGAATGATAGATCAGTAATGGCTTATAGCAGGGTATATGAAGCCCTTCCTTCCCAGGAAAGTTATAACAGCACAGTGAAGTGCATGCTGAACTACCGACATGCCATATGTTGGCAGCAATGGCCATGTACACAAATGGTGTATTCTGAACCTGATACTGACACATGGACACATTCATGGCACAGCAGTTGACAACATTTGTAAATGTAGATCTATGGCAGCAAAAGTGATTGCTAAGACAAGGAAGCAACACAAGACACCTGGTACGACACAGTTGCACCTCTGCATGAGCACACACAAATGCAATAAAATGCTGCAAAACATAATAATTCCCCTGGTCCTTTCCTGTCCACTAACCAACCATGATGCATGTAAACCATAGTAAAGGTATGCGTTACTATTATTCCTAATCTCATTCAGCACATGTGAAATGTACAACATGCAAAATGGTGTTATGTTACAATAATGTGCTACTACACAGTATTTTAGCAGTGTAGGCATACTGTGCCTATTGTTTGATATGTGCTTCATGCAGAGTCATACACTATGGTATATATGAGCAATACTGTGATGCATCTTTCATGGTCATGTGTCCCAGATCAATGTACCAGTGGTACCATCACAGTATTACAGTATTCTCACTTGCAAACATTGGTACACCACTAATATTCACAAGTAGCAGATACCCACTAATATCAAATGGTATGTAGTTGGAAGCAGTTACTACAGTCAGCATGTCCTACTGTAGCAAAATTATGCAGTCAGATGTCAGGCATTTATGAAAACACATATCATCATATAGTGGACAATATCTACAACCAGTGATATAGCTATATGAATTGCCTGTGTATGGCATATATGCACACAATTTTCATTATGATGCCTGTGTACAGAACTGAAGGAAGGCATGTAAGGGCAACAGTACAGACACATGCTAAACATGTCCATTTATACATATGTGAGAAAACATATACTGAAACTTGGAAATGGTTTGACTTTTTCCAACTAAATATTGGCATCTCTGTTGTATGATAATAAAGTCACTATTGGGTGAAGGGTTGAGAAAGGTGTGGAACAGATATGAAAACCTGTTGTACACAATATAACAATACTCAATGGCAACTCTATCATATTTACAGGTGCAAAACTAGTCTTAAAATATTATTGCTGTACCAATATATGAAGTCATGAAAACAGACAGCAATACTTTTCAGGAGCTTGTAACTGTGGCACAACATTCCTGCATTAACATACCTCTCAACCTCTCTGCATGAGAAATTTGGACAAAGTCTAAAATAATGGGGGACAAAGGCGCAAAAATGGGGACAGAGTTTATATATTGCTCTTATAAATTTTGAAAGTTGCTAGAATAATAGGATTTGTGTTAGCATGCAATTTCTGAAAGATATGACATAATTATTTTGTGACATCAATCTTCAATGATTTGCCAGAAAACCACAGATTTTATAAGGAACAGACCACAGATATGAGGCAAAACTCTGAGCAGTTGAGAGGTATGCCTGCATATGAGTTGGCTGGGATATGTATTAACAGAGTCACTTGCAAATGTGTCAAGATGGATGTGTGCTACACATAATTAACATAGTGTAGACACAGGTGACCATGAGTTTTGCGTGCACTCTTGACTATATCATGCATCATTGTGGTGTGCTTTTTCAAATGTCATGATCTTACTTCTGCAGATACTGTACACATAAGTATGGCAGTGTACATAATGCAGAAGTAATTTGACTGCTCCGAATGTGATATTTACTAGTAATTAGAGGATATTTCCAATGTGTACACATATGTTGGTCATGCAGGTCAGCAGGGTCAGAGACAGACTCATCTGGAACAAATTATTTGAGTACATGGCACTGTCTACAACACCTGAATGTCCCTTATGTGGAATATGTCAAAGTGCAGAGATGCATAAGCCACAGGTACAGTAAAACTGAAAAGAAACACATACATGAACCCTGCCACAGGAGTGCAGAACAAAGTGATGCTAATAGGCAACCTGTCACTATTGTACATAAACAAAGAAACAAAACACCACAATGTTTTCCTGTTGTACATGACACATTATAATCTCATGTTTTAAACCCACTCACAACGTTAACATGAACAGTACAATAGTAGTTAATTGTAAGACAAAGGTACCTCCAAAAGTGACCAATATATTTTATGAAGGACTGTAGATCTACAATTATCACTGTGGTTTAGGACTAGTTAGTACTTAATAATCAGGTTGATGATTTGACTGCTTAATCTCAGAATATATTTACCAGGACCATAGCAGGGAGCAGTTTCTTATTTGTCTCATTAGTAAATATTGTTTTCCTATATGTAAGCTTCCTGTAAGATTCTTTACAGAAAAAACAGTAGTGTTAGCATTTGTATGCATGGAGTTATAGTGATACAAAAACTAAACACTATGCCTTTCGAGTAAGATAGATTATAGTTTCTGCTATTGCAGATCAGCATATCCCGAGGCAATGAATAGTCTACAGTATTTCAGAAGAGCTGCATTCTGAAACGTTTCTTGGACTTAGTCAAGGTCTCTCTAGATCAAGTCACCATTATTCTTCACGGGAGTTTGTATGTTTCACTAGATAGGAACAAAAGGAACTTGTAAAAAAAAAATGCAGTGGCATTTGCCAAGTATAATAAATTCAGTAAAGCGTTCATCTGTGCAAAGTAGCAGGAACAGAGGATATCAATGCAACCAGACAATCTGCACTGCAACCTGACCTTGTATGTCAGTGTTGCAAGTTACCAAACAACTGACTTCGCAAAGATTTTAGTTCCGTTCAGATTAGGAAAAGAGCATTTGCAATCTATCTATGTGAATATAAACTGAGTTTTTTGTAACATCAGTAACTGTACTTTTAAGCAACAGGTCATTGAGGTATTGTTTGTTATTAATCAATTACAATATAAATGGACCGTTGTAATTCAGCTGTATAAAGAAAAGAATAACTCAAGGTCCTGTTGAAATTCATTATCCAGTTAATCATAAAATTATGCAGAGATATATGTGTGTGTGTGTGTGTGTGTGTGTGTGTGTGTGTGTGTGTGTGTGTGTGTGTGTGCGTGTGTGCATCTACCTACCTAACCATCTAACTCTTTATCTATCTATCTATCTATCTATCTATCTATCTATCTATCTATCTATCTATCTATCTACTGACAAAAGATTAAACCTACAAAATTGAAATCCAAAATATTAAAAGCAAAGAACAAAAAAGAGGAGGCGATACTTCCTGCTAATTTTATATACCAGCTCTGTAATTTAACTAAAGTGGGGAAAGTATAAAATCCCACTCCTCACTATGCCAAAACTCATGCCAATCAAATGTCCAGAATTTTACAAAATATCCCCCATATTTGCTTCATATGTCTGATCTATTCCTCAACAAATTAGTAACTTTCTGCCAAATCACTGACTGTAAAACTCCTTAAATAATGACAGGCACTTCCCTTTTACACTTCTTATCCATCAGAAAATGAAACATAACGCAAACCCTAGTATCCTATGGACTTTCTAAATGTAAAACCCAAACAGCTAACATATCCTTCTATCTTAATGCCTTTCCAACTACATTACCACTAACTATGACCACTAGTGTTTGCTAAGATGCAGAAACACATGCCAAAGAGTCCCCAAACCAGCTACCGACATTTTATGAAATTATAGGATTTTGATATAAAATATCTGTAGGAAATAGGTTTGACATACTAAACATTTGATCAAATCACTAAGACCAATACATATAGATCTCTCTCTCTCTATTTCTCTCTCTCTCTCCTCTCTCTCTCTCTCTCTATATATATATATATATATATATACATTTATATATATATAAAGGACATAAATTATGCCATAGTTGTGCCTGATATGTAGATATTTGTATACACAATCTTTAAGTAAATAGACTATGCATACTGGGTAAATATTCTGATAAAACGAGCACATACATGTAACTGAACAACAATACCTGATCATTACAATACCAATGCTATAAAGGTTGTGGCACAGAACACTACAACAGTATTGAACATTACTGTCAATATGAGCATGGGATGTGTCTACCACCTACCTTAACAATTTCACATGCTACTACATTCAGTACTCTTTCAATCTTCCCCTTACTACACTTTTGGACACCACATGTAGAAGTATTGACAAACTGACATCCTTCTCATATCAAGTAGGGACTCATCCAAACTGGAACAAAAGAAACTACAAAATCCAAGGTGAAGGAAACGCAGACAGGAAGTAGTAAATCCACACAGTTTATTTAGAGGAATAAGCACTTTCTTCCCAAACAGTTAATTTATAAGGAACTTCATCAGAAACAGTATAGATTCATCCTACACCAAATTTATGTAAGTAAAAGATGGCATCATATCCTGTCTTGGAGCGCAAATGTATAAACACACCCCTAATATAAATATATGAATATGCATATAACACTATATTAGTATCAAGAATTTAAGAATATATAAATAAAAAAAACAATTATACACAAAAGGCATAAAAACAATATAAAATATGAAATAATTAGAACATTTTAAGAAATGCAAACACAATTACTATAAAAAACTATCTTTTGAGAGCTTTCAGCTTTAAAAGACTAGAGATAGAGAGACTTTCATTTAAACCTGGCCAATATATGGAATTCGATACATTTGCCATATTAATTCCAATTTTTCCAAAAAATAGGGCCATGCACCACCTCTTTCTGATACAGATACAACATGTTTTGCTAGTGCATTAACTTCACAACAATCTCTAATATTTCTCAGATGTTCCCCAATCCCATTTTTGAGTTTATATTCTGTCTTCCCCACATAAAACATAAACAGTTAGAACATAAAGCACAATAAACTAATTTCTCACTGTTAGAACAGCATTTGCTGGGTATCTTCACCTTCATATTATTGGTTATAAATGTATTTCCTTTAAAAATATATGGGCAAAATTTACAGCTACCACATTTATACATGTATCCCCCAATAACTGGAAGGTGATGATGCTTGGAGGTTTTTTAAATTAGAGCATCTTCTAAATACACATGTGGGTCTATCCTTCACAAGCTCCCTAAGATCCCTGTCACTACTTAATAACTTCCAGTTTTTTTTGCAAGATGTTCTTAATATGAATGCATCATTTGAAAATGTAGTGGGGAAACTGGAATGGAAGTTCTGTTGTGGCAACTGTGTTGGGGTATTCAAATCCAATCCACTTATAGCTGTTGAGCACTGTACAGAACCAGCAATGGTAGTACCTGTAACAGTAGATCTAGTTATATTTTGATTAGAGGTAGGATTTAAGATCGGTAGAAAGTGCCCATTACGCCTCTTATCCATAACTTCCCCCATCAGTTCATCTATTAGATTATTAGGGCACCCTCTCTTAGAAAACAGGTCCTTCACTTTCAAACATTCATTCTCAAATGACTCCCACAAGGTCAGCATACAGGCTGCCCTGACAAATTGGCCTTTAACCACGGCCCATTTTTGTGAGAAGGGATGACTACTACTATAGTGAAGGAAGCTATTGGAATATGTTTTTTTTTATGATAAATTTCTGCTAAGAAGCTGTAATTTATATTGTCTTTCTTCAGTAAAATGCCCAAGTATGGAATTTCAGTATCACTAATAGTGTCTGTAAGCTTCAAGAATGAGGTTGTGTTATTAATATAGTGCAAGAATGATTCAAGCTGATCCCTTGGTCCCTTCTACAAGATACATATATCATCAAGGAAATGGGTATATGTATGGCAAAAAGGAAAGAATGGTGAATCCTTTAAAAATCGCCTTTCCAATTCGAGCATCACTATATTAGCGTAAAGACCCCTACAACTAGAACCCATTACCACCCATTGGGTCTGCAGATAGTATTCCTTCTCAAAAATAATAAAATTACTTTTAAGTACCATATCCAGGAGTTGTTTATACATACTAATTTTTTGTTCATAGGTTCATAGGTGTGTACTAGGCTAATATACATGGGGCCTTTACAAGCCTAGCCATAGGATTACCCTTGCATAGTGCCACACGACCTTAGTTTCCAGTGTCTCTGTTGAGTAGAGCCACTGGTGTTATCCCTGGGGTGAATTTTCTGCTTCCCATCCACTCAACAAGATTTCTCTTGAAGAAGGTCAGCGAGGTGCTCTGCTTGATATGTATGGGAAGTCTGTTCCACAGCATGGGCAGTCTCTGGGTTATGAACCTGTCCCTCCAGCATGTTCTGTTAATTGTGGTAATGACGTTGAGGTCTCTGGAGTGTGTGGTGCAAAGGGATTGGGATTTCTTTAGATGTAGCATTTCTAACAGAGCTGGGTCAGACATGGCTTTGTAAGTCAAGCAGAGATCGCCTCTAAGTAGGCGCTAAGAGACAGAGAATAGTTGGAGTTTTTTGAGTCTGTCCATATAGGACAAGTGTTTAAGGCCTAGGATACTCTCTGTGAGGTACTTTTGCGGCCTCCCCAGTTGTTAAAGGTGCCTAATGAGGTACATGGCAAATGGGGCATTGTACTCGATGATTGGCCCAATGACGAAAGAGTAGAGGGAGACAATGACCTCTTTCTTCCTGGATGCAAAACCCTTAGTAATGAGATGTGCCAAATAAAAGGACTTTCTGACCACAATGGCAATGCGGTGATCAAAAGAGAGGTTGCTGTCAACCTGTGTACCCAGATCTCTTATAACGTATTTTGTGTTCAGTGGACTACCATCAATGTGGTAATTCATGGGAACTGTTTTTTTCCCAAAGGGGATGATGACACATTTTTTGGCATTGAGCTTAAGGCCATGGTTCTGACACCAGTCGTTGGTTACAATGAGGCCTTTCTGTAGGATGTCAACAGCACTTGGGGAGTTAGTAATAGCTCCCAACATGCAATCATCTGCAAACTTTGTCAGCCAGAGTCTCTTTGTGTTGGCCTGGACTTCAGAGAAGTAGATACCAAACAGGAGAAGACCCAAGACCGAACCCTGTGGGACTCCACTCATGACTAATCGGCAGTCTGACTTGGAGTCTGCTACTTTCACACTGTGGGTTTTATCTGTGAGCCACTTTGCAACCCACCTAGTGATATAGGGGTTGATGCCAAGCTTAGTCAGTTTTTCTATGATTCCTGAGTGGGGAATAGTATAAAAAGCCTTGGCCAGATCAAAGTAGGCTATATGAACCACCTTGCCTTCATCCACAGCTCTGGTGACTGACTCAAAGAAGTCAACCAAGTTGAGCAGGCATGATCTACCCTTCACACAACCAAACTGTGTGGGATACAGAGTTTGGAGATTCCCTATATCCTTGTTTGTTAGGTCCATGATGATGCATTCCATAGCTTTGCATATCATAGGTTCATAGGTTCATAGGTTGGTACTAGGCTATCAGCCCTAGGGCCTATACAAGCCTAGCCATAACAATTCCCTGGCTATTTCTTCCCACATTATTTACTTTCCTGGACACCTGTCTAGCAGGGTGACTGACGTGATCCCTGGGGTGAATTTCCTTTCTCCCATCCAATCGTCAAGGTTCCTCTTGAAGAGATCCAAAGATGCACTCTGCTTGACATGCATGGGCAATCTATTCCAGAGTCTGGGGAGTCTCTGGGTCAGGAACCTATCCCTCCAGCATGTTTTGTTTATTGTGATGACAAGGTTTAGATCCCTGGAGCGTGTAGCTCTGAGGGATTGGGATGTCTTTAAGTGTAGCATGTCCAACAGCTCTGGGTTTGACATGGCCTTGTATGTTAAGCAGAGATCGCCTCTGAGTAGACGATATGCGACAGAGTATAGCTGGAGTTTTTTAAGGCGGTCAGCGTAGGGCATCTGCTTTAGGCCTGTGATTCTTTTAGTGAGGTATTTCTGAGGCCTTTCCAGTTGTTGCAGATGTCTTGAGAGGTACATACCAAATGGGGCGTTGTATTCTATAATGGGTCTAATGAGAGATGAGTACAGTGGGACAATGACCTCCTTTTTCTGGATGAAAAGCCCTTCGTGATGAGGTGTGCCACATAGAAGGATTTCCTGACTGTTGTGGCGATGTGGTTATCGAAGGTGAGACCACTGTCCACCTGTGTCCCTAAGTCTCTTATCACACTTTCTGTGTTTAGTGTACTGCCACCTATATGGTAATTCATGGATACATGTTTTTTCCCAAAGGGGATAACAATACATTTCTTGGCATTGAGCTTGAGCTCATGGCTCTGGCACCAAGCATCTGTTTCTGTAAGGCCCTTTTGTAGAGTATCCACATCATTTGGGGATTCAATAATGGCTCCCAGTTTGCAGTCATCTGCAAACTTTGTTAGCCAGAGTCCCTTAGTGTTGACCTGTACTTCAGAGAAGTAGATGCCAAACAAGACTGGCCCCAGGACTGAACCCTGAGGTACTCCACTTGTCACTTGTCTGGAGCTGGATTTGGAGTCAGCTACTTTTACAGTGTGGGTTCTATCAGTAAGCCATTTAGCAACCCATTGGGTGACATAGGGATTAATGCCCAACTTAGTAAGTTTATCTATGATTCCAGAGTGGGGGATGGTGTCAAAGGCCTTGGCAAGGTCTAGATAGGCTGTGTGGACCACCTTACCCTTGTCCATGGCTCTGGAGACTGATTCAAAGAAGTCAATCAGGTTCAGGAGTCAAGATCGGCCCTTCACAAATCCAAACTGGGTGGGGTCCAGTCTTTGAAGGTTGCCAATTTCTTTGTTTATAAGTTCCATGATAATACGCTCCATGGCCTTGCAGATAAGGCTTGTCAGACTGATGGGACAGTAGTTTCAGGGATCCAAGGTGGATCCCCCCTTGTGGATTGGGATAACTGTAGCTCTGTGCCACTCAGTGGGCACGAAACCTGAGGTGAGGCTATGATTAAACATGACACTTAGGTGAGGTGCCAGTTCATATTGTAGTTCATGTAGTACACAGCCCGGGATGTCATCTGGTCCCATGGATGCTGTATTCTTGGCTTTAGAGAGTGCGTTTTGTACCTGTGTGGCCGTTATTACTGGAATTTGGCAATATTCCGTTATTGAGATGGGCCATTTAGGGGGTGAGAGGGGGGTGAAGTTAGCACTGAATCGATCTGCCAGGATATTGGCAATATCCTTCAGATCAGTATATTTAATGCCATTCTGTTTTAGCTCAGAGCAGATCTGAGCATTGCCATTTAGATTCTTGACATAGTTATAGAATGCTTTGTGGTTGTCTTTGGAATCTTTGGCAATTTTATTTTCGTAACTAGCTTTGGAGGATTTTATGAGGCATCTCAGTTTCTTACTGAGGCTAGTAAGGGAGTTTTTTGCATCCTGGGATTTTCCTCTTTTCTGCAAAAGTTTCTTCCTCTTGTTGTAAAGTTTGTTTATGGCAGGGGACCACCAGATTGGCTTCCTTTTTTTGGATGAGAGCATTTTGGTTCTATTTGGGATGGCACGATTCATGCATGAGTGGATGTGCTCGTACAGTGCCTTAGTGTAGGATTCAGCAGGTGAACTTTCAGTTCCCGTCTGCATGGGTGTCATGAAGTTTGTCACTTCTGACTTGAGTAGCATGAAGTTGGCTTTGGAGAAGTTTTTATGGTGGTTTCTTTACTGGGGGTGGGGTGGGATGTGGATGTTAAGGGTGATTAGCTTATGGTCAGACCTGACTAACGAGGGGGTGACCATAGGTATGGAGCATTGATTTCCCATGTTGGTAATGACCAGGTCTAGGATATTGGAGCCCCTGGTGGGACTATGGATTAGTTGATCCAGGGCGTTGGAATTTATGAATTCCAAGAACCATTGCGCAAAGGTGTTGGGACATGAGTAGTTTTCCCAGTTAATGGCAGGGTAGTTAAAATTACCCAGTATTAGGGTGTTTGGTTCTATCTTAATATTTTCCAGCATGTTTAGAAAGGTGTAGTGAGAATCTTGGGGTATGGTGGGGGATCTGTAGCAAGCTACAATTTTGATTGCAGTCTTACCTAGTGTTAGTTGCACTTGGAGAATTTCAGACACATTGTGTTGGCCAACTAGCCTGATGGTGTGAATATCCTTGGTGAATATTGACACTCCTCCACCTTTAGTGTTTCGGTCCTGGTTTGGTGGCCGAAAAGTGTGGTAAGAGTTGTAGCCTGGTATTGCAGAGGTGCACTCGTCAGGCTAATTGGGCGATAGTTCCCAGGGTCTGTAGTGAGTCCTCCTTTGTGGAGAGGGATAACTGTAGCAGTGCACCATTTGGCAGGGACAAAGTCTGAGGTGAGGCTGTGACTGAACAGAGCACACAGGTGAGGTGCCAGTTCACTCTGTAGTTCATGTAAAACACAACCAGGGATATTGTCAGGTCCCATAGAAGCTGTATTCTTGGCCTTGGACAGTGCTGTTTTAAGCTATGCAACAGTAATACTGGGTGCCTGGCAATCTACTGGTATTGTGATTGGTCCTTTTAGGAGGGGGGGGGGTAAAGTTTGCACTGAATCTGTTGACCAGTATACTGGCAATATCTGTTGGCTTGGTATATGCAGTAGCTCAGAGCAAATCTGGGTATTGCCGTGGAGGTTCTTTACATAACTATAGAAGGCCTTGTGGTTGTCTTTACTATCTGCTGCAATTCTGTTTTCATACCTAGCTTTAGAGGATTTGATGAGAGATCTCAACTTTTTGTTGAGGCAAATAAGGGAGTTTTTCCAGTCTTGGGACTTCACCTTATACCACATCAGTTTCTTCCTTCTGTTGTAGAGTTTGTTTATGGCAGGGGACCACCAGATTGACTTCCTTTTTTTTGGAGGAGAGTGTCTTGGTTCTATTGGGTATGGTGAGATCCATGCATTTGTGTACGTGTTCATACAGTGCATTGGTGTATGATTCTGTAGTCACACAATTATTCTACAGATATAGGTAATTCATCTTCAGATATAGGTAATCACAGAACCATTGTTCCCCTATTTCATGGGGTATAACTGTATACAAATCAACCACATCAACTATTAGTAAAAATTCATTATCATATATTATATTATTCATTTTCTTAAAAAATCCCAGGAATTGACACATAAATGGGGTTCTCCCATTAAATTTATCTTTAATTGCATCTCTAGGAATTTTGCCAGTGGGTGGGTTACTGAATCCCTGGCATCCACTGTAGATCGCATTGGGGCTGATATATGCTCTTATGTAATTTAGGTAGCCCAAAAATAACTGGGGTTATGGGGAATTCTGCTGACAAAAAGTGTAGTTTATCGATGGTTATTAAACTGTCGATAAAGAGGTCTTGAATAAATCCATTTATTTTTCTATAAGTGCCATTCATTTTATTTAATGAACTCCTGTTATAGGTGGAGGTATTCAGGATCAACCTCATTTTCTTGATGTAATCGTCCTTATTTATGATGACTACACCACCCCCTTTATCGGGTTTCACAATTCTAGTCCCCACAGAATGCTTAAGAAATTCTAATTCATCTATTTCATCATTACTCAGATTGCACTTTTGTCTCCTAGTATTATTGTTTGTACATAGAATTCTTATATCCAATTTATAAACCTTTTCAGAAATCTCTAAAGCCGGGTGAACAGGGGGTTAAAAGTACTAGAGACCCTAAAGGGGTCACAAACCTGCTCAACATTATGAAAAATGACATTGAAGTTAAACTACCTCACATATTGTTTGAGGTCAATTAATGTCTGCACTAAATTCACAGATTTACTTGGAATAAAGGTAAATAATAAAGGTAAAACCTTTTGCAAGCAGGTCACTAGCAGTAACATTCAATATTAAATCAGAAAAGTTATACACTTTAAAGTCCTTAGTGCTGTTTAATTCAATAGACACAGGTGGTAGAAAAAATGTGTTTCCGTCTAACAGGCCACTGTTTGAGTCCATTATGAGTTCATCCTCTATCTCTTCCCTCTCCATGACCCCCTGTTGTTTACACTGTTGATGCCCCTGGTTGTTGTTCATGCCTTGTCAGTTCATGAGGCATTTGGAGCACCTCAATGGGGGATAATCTTCCTCGTCTAAAAAATTATCCTCTGTGGCTCATGAATAATGTTAACAGTGGGGGCATTTGCATCCATCCTGGGGTAGTTATTGGTCCTACTTGGATATCATTCTTGAGATTGGGCTGGTGGGGGGGGGTATGCTGTATTAGTACTGTACTCCTTCTCATCCCTCATGAGTTTCTTTAATTTTCTATTTTTTATCACAGTCATTTGTTCATCAATGCTATGAAAAATTCTGGCATAGTCAGTAAGTGTATCCCAGTATACTTTTTGTAGTTTTTCTTCCTTCCATTTCCTTTCTATACTCTTCTATACAAACATTTCACATCTTCCATTATGCAAATACATCTTCTTAGGAACACTCAAACCAAATCCTGCACAAAAACCTACTTACCCCCTGTCCACAGATACAACTCCCTAATCTGGCCATCCCTTCTCAGCATAAACAAAATCCTACTCCAAATACAAAACCCCATACTCCAGTGGGGAAAAAAGCATCACAACTACTTCTCCATAACCTCAAAAACTCCACCACACAATTCAAAAGCATAATAGAGAGTGTAGCTGTACACCTTGACTCTGGCCCAGCACTAGCTGCACCTAAACAAACCCAATGCCCAACCCACCCAACTTCCTTGCATAAATACTCAACATATCTCTGAAGTGCAACACACCTCAGTTTCTTCCTCCAGTCTAAAAATATATAATTTCAATGCCAAAGCATCTGCAAAAAGATATCCTGCTTTCATTCATGGATTGATTTCTGTCAGCCTTACATCCTAATTGCTACTGAAACTTGGTTAAGTCCTGAAATTAAATATGAAAAAAATTATTTCTTCTTGTTATACCATAATTAGGAAAGACCAAATAGGTAAATGGGCTGGGGACATGGTCATCATCTTTCAAGCCATGTTACAAATCCATACCCACCTACCATCTATTCCATAATACAACACTGAAGAAGTATTAATAACCAAACTCTACCTAAGCAATCAGAACTCCATAATCACTGTAGCTGCCTACATCCACCCCCCCAAAAAAAATGCCAAATCTAAGAAATATTTATCATCTACTTTTATCCAAGAAACCACCCTGCTTGGTGATCTTAACATAGATTAGACCTCTAACATACCTAGCTGTAACACCCCCATAATATTAGCCTCTATTATTTTACTCAACTGATCCAACAACCAACCCGATTTGATAACATATCCAAAAAACATCCATACTAGATTGCATACCCTCAACTAATCATGAAAAATTTAAGTTAGTCTGCACCCTTCCAGACTCTCTCAGGGATCATTACCTAACCTACGTAAACAGAGACGGGTCCAAATGGAGAGGTGATGGGGGTCAGAATGGAGAGATGATAAGTCAGCAAGCAAAGGATAGTAGTACTGCTGAAATTGAATTCATCCTCAAGTCTTGGTGAGTACCTTCATGAAGTGGACCTTGTTTTTCCCAAAATCTCACCAAGATGACACTAATATATAAACTGTATTTTATATAACATATATCATGGACAGAAGTAGGTCAAAAATTGAAAAAGATAGCTAGGTGGACAAGACCCAGGATGAAAAAGCACCCAATCCTGGTAGGCGCACTGGTGCCAAGAATAGAAAAAAATAACGGTGTAGAATTGTCCAAATATGGAAACATTCCTACAATGGGGCCAGGCACAGGGGGAGGATGCCCCCCCTCCCCACTGTAGAAGAAAGTAGCAGTCCACAAAAAAATCACAAAAGCTGATAGGCCAAAGATGAGCCATAAAGATGATAGAGCGGACTATTGAGGATAAGAAAGAAAATATGTATTGCTACTATTATGCAAAAAAGCCCAGAATTTCCAGACAGAATATATATAAAAAGATTAAGGGAGAAATTAGAGGAAAGAGAAATACTTCTACAAGAAAAACTGTCAGCAGTCTGAAATAAAAATTGTTTTCATTAGTACAACAGATTTGAGAAAAACATCATATAGACCAAGAAACTCTGATCTGTTTGGAAAAAAAGCATCTGAGGAAGTGTGAAAATATAAACAACAAAAACTAGAGATTTTTGAAAAGTATTATTTATTTATTTATTTATTTATTTATTATTGTTTGTTAACCTGGTTAGTCCAGCTGGGCTTGTGGCCCATTTTCAGTGGAGACCCGAGGAGAAAAGCTCCGGTACATAGTATAAAATGCAGAAATTTGCAACATTACAATATAAAGTACAGAGATTTGAAAAATTACAAACATACAAAAAGCTCTGGTACTTAGTATAAAATGCAGACATTTTTAACATTACAAAATATAAAAAAGTACAGAAATTTGCAAAAACTTACAAACTTGTAAACTTGTAAAAGACTGGATTATAGAAGTTGACATATTACTGGTAGATGATGTGAGTTATATATGTCATAATTAGTACAGGAATAACCGTTTTACAATAGTATATACACTGTTTTGCAATGGAGAGGATGTCAGTTGGGAATATGAGTAAGATAGGCCAGAGGCTCGCATGCAAAAAGTGTAAAGAGATGTACAGAGAAAGATCTATGATATTGTGTTAAGTTTGGCAAAGTAACGATGATTTAGGTCTGGAGTTAGTGGTGTGGGTGATTTTTAGGTGGGAGCATATGAAGGACATTCCCATTTGGAGGCCAGATGGGAGAGAAGCATGGATTTGAAGTTGTTGTGGTTTGGTATTTTACATAGTGGTGGGGGGAGAGTGTTCCACTGTTTGGCTATGGTGTGAGACAGTAATAGTTTGCCAGGTGGGTGTAGGGGTTTGTGTACATGTAGGAGGTTTTGGCCTTTCGATCTCAGGGTGCAGCTAGGTGTGTAGGGTGTTAAGAGATTTGGCAAGAGAGGGGCATTCTCTTGGTTTGAAGATGAGTTTGTGGGCTGTTGTAAGTTGTATGTATTTTAGGTGGCTGTGAAGATCTAGCCAGTTAAGGGTGTGTAGGGAGTGGCAGTGATGGGAAGAGTTCCTGGAGTTGGTAGTAAATTTGCAGATTTTGTTGTAACAAGATTCGAGTTTGGAGTGGAGGCCGAGTTGTAGATTGGAGAATAGGGGAGCACCATACAAGAGAGGGAGAGAAGGAAGGTAGATGCGAGAGTTTGCCGAGAGGAGGGAGTAAGGTAGCAGTTATGTCTGTAGAGGAGACCGATTTTCTGGTGGGTTTTTTTGATTGCTGAGAGGATGTGGGACTTGAATTTTAGGTTATCATCAATGGTAATGCCAAGTAGCTTGGTACTGGGAATGATTTCTAGAGGAGTGTTATTGTGGCGTTTGATGAAAAATTGGTCTTGCTTGAATTGCGAGGTTTTGGTAGGAGTGAAAATCATTAGTTTTGTTTTGGTTGCATTTAGGGCTAGGTGATGGGATTGCATCCATGATTCGGTTTTGGAGAAGGCAATTTGAGTGTTGAGAAGAAGTCTGGGGGGGCAGGAGGCAGAACAGATGATGGTGAAGTCATCAGCGTATTGGATGACTGAGGCATTTGGGATGGAGTGGTGGAAGTTATTGATGAATATCTTAAAGAGGAGTGGGCCCAGTACTGATCCTTGAGGGACTCCTGTGGGTGTAGGTAAGAAAGGGGAGGTTGATTCTTTCCATTGCACAGCCTGTTGGCACATGGAAAGGTAGCTGGAGAACCAGGCTAAGGTTGAGGGAGACAGGTGCAAGTGAGAGAGCTGGGACAGGAGTAGAGGATGGGAGATTGTGTCGAATGCTTTTGGGAGGTCAAGAAATAGGGAAGATACATATTTGCCACTATCACATGCTAGGTTGACTGTTTCAAGGAAGGAGAGGAGGGCTGTCATGGTGCTGTGGCCAGGCCGGAAGCCGTGCTGGGTGGGAGAGAGGAGTTTGTGCTGGGTTAGGTAGGGCATGAGCTGGGAGTGGATGTTTTTTTCTAGAATTTTGGAGAGTATAAAAAAGAAATATGGATATGGGAAAGAAAGATAGATTTGATATGGTGCAATATTTATGCAAAGGTGAAAGACAAATTAATCAATATAAAGAAGATAGCCCCAAATATATTCAAAGAGAAATATAGGCAAAAGCATCTAGATATGGAACATTTCACAATAAAAAAAATAATATCACAAAGACGGAATGTAGAAAAGAAGATTAGTAAAGTAGAAGTTAAAAAAATAGAAGTTGAAGATATAGAATGCCTGAGAAGTGAAGGATTGGGTGTAGAAGGTCTAACACATATTACATCACAGCATGATGGAACGAGTCCCCAGAGTAAGGAGAAACAGGAAGATCAGGAGACATCTGAAGAAAAACTATGGACATGGGAAAGAAAAAGAGATTTAATATGGTGCAATATCTATGCAAAGGAGAAAACAAAATTAATCAATACAAAAAGAACAGCACCAAAGATATTTGAAGAGACATACAGACAAAGGAATCCAGACATGGAACACTTTACAATACAAAAAAACAAGAAGACAAAGAGGAAAAGTAGAAAAGGAGATTAGTAATGGAGGAAGTCATAGAAATAGAAATAGAGGTTATAGAGCACATGTGAAGTGAAGGATTCAGTATAGAAAGTCTAATTCAGAAAGCACTACAACAGGATAGAGCGATGGACATCCAAATTAAGGAGAAACCAGCAGAATGGAAAGCAATTGTTCAGGTGCCATATGAAGATATTTTGGAGCCTTCCACCAGAAGCCAGTTTAAATGTTCACTTGAAGCTGGACAGCAAAGGGAAGGAAAAGTAAACTGTGGACAATGACGCAGTTAATGTTGAGGAGTGATAGGCCATTGAGTTCCCATATGACAGAGCAATGGATCATAGGAAGATGCTATAGAACTTTCTATAGAATGCCCACAGGAAATGGAAAACAAAAAAATGTGTCCTCTATTTAGAAGAAAATGAGCTAAGAGAAGAGTTCCTTGATTTAATAGAGATATACAGACATATTAAGATCAATGAAATTAATAGACTGCAGAAGGTCAATAAAATCCAAAAAGTCAGAAGTTTGGTAAAACAAATGAACACAATAATTAGGACTATCTATAGAGTCCCACGCAATATAAGTAAACAGGATATATTACTGTGCAGCTAATTTAATAACTGATAAAATTCTACCACAAGAACACGGGGTAGTGAGGGAAAGGAAGGGGAGAAACTGAATACCATCATGGACATATCAACTAGGGAATACTATAAAGCAATTAAGACAAGAAGTATCAGTTTTAGAAGAGTATAGAATAGGGAACAGATCAACAAAATTACTTAGAAACATAGACATGATAAAGGTAATGTGCAGTATTAAAAACGAACGCGATCTATCAAGCAATATCGCAAATAACAAACTAAAAATCGCAGCATAGACAGAAAAACATAGAAGATGCAGAGACAAATATAAAGGTAAAGTACAAAATAAGCAATTTATTGCTGATCCAAAATGTTTTATAGAGAGCTGGGAAATAATGTAAAAGGAATTGAAAGACCACCAAAAAAAAGAAACAGATACATTTTGAAGAAGTATCTTTGAAGATCCTGTGGAACATAATAAAGATGCTGAATAGATGGAAGAAGTAAAAGAAAGAATATGAAGTTTAAAGGTACAGGATATGAAATATGATGAAGTAACAGTCAGAGAGATTGAAACAAAGTTAAGAAAAGCTTCTAATTGGAAAACCCCAGGCCCAGATGCAGTACCTAACTTCTGGTTAAAAGTATTAACATCTTTGCACGAAGATTTAGCTGCAAGTACAACTATTTATATGTGCATCCCAACCAGGCACCAACCTGGCTAACAACAGGAAAAACAATGCTCCTACTTAAGGGTTTATATGCAAATTATAGACCAATAACTTGCCTTCTGACAACGTATAAACTATACACTGAAATTGATGCAGACAGAGTTTATATTATAGTCATTTAGAAGAAAACCAAATTATGGCAACAGAACAAAAAGGCAATAAAAGAAAGTCGTACAGAACAAATGATCACTTGTTAAATAAAGTCATAGTGGAGAACTGTAAAAAGGGGAAGAATTTAAGTATGTCCTGGATTGACTACAAAAAAAACATTTGATAGTATCCCACATTCATGGATAAAAGAGTGCTTAAAATTTTATAAGATATACTCTACACTGACTGATTACATTATAGTGACCATGAAACAGTGGTAGACCACTTTGCAATTAAGCCATGCAAAAGGACAACTTATTATTTCAGGGATATAAATCCAAAGGGGGATATTCCAGGGTGACTCTCTATCACCGCTGCTATTCTGTTTTGCCCTTAATTCATTAAGCTGTCTACTTAACAGCTTAGGCCATGGCTATAATTTGGCTCCTAGAAAACAACAAAGTGCAAAGACTTCTCATCTTCTCTTTGTCGACAACTTCAAACTGCATAGCTCATTAGATGAGGAACTGAAAGTACAACTGCAAGTTGTCAAAACTTTTTCAGATGATATAAGAATGTCATTTGGTCTTGATAAATGTGCAAAAGCAACCTTTAAAGCAGGAAAACTGCAGCACCAAGAAAACATCAGTTTGGGACAATAATGTGATATAAAAGAACCTGAGCAAGAGGGAGTGTATAAATATTTGGTAATTTATGAAGGATCAACAATAAATCATGAACAAATGTGAATAAAACTTAGTAAGGAGTACTTTAGAAGACTGAAATTAATCCTGAAAATAGCATTGACATCTAGGGACAAAATCCAAGCTATAAACTAATTTGCTCTTCCTGTCCTTATAGTTTTGGAGTGATTCACTGACCCCAAGACATAGGTTCATAGGTTCATAGGTTCATACTAGGCTATCTGCCCAAGGGCATTTATAAGCCTAGCCCATAGTTATGTGGCTTTCACCACCCCTTTGGTTTGAATAAAAACTATGCCTATCATTTTTCTGTGCCTCTGTCAAGCAGTGACACTGAAGTAATCCCTGGGGTATATCTGCGATCTCCCATCCATTGGTCAAGATTCCTCTTGAACAAGGCCAGCGAGGTGCTCTGCCTCACATGTACCGGGATTTTGTTCCACAGCATAGGGAGTCTCTGGGTGATGAATCTGTCCCTCCAGCACGTTCTATTTATAACCGTGTCAAGGTTTAAGTCTGGCGCCCTTGTGGTGCTGGGGGATGTAGATTTTTGAGGTGAAGCATATTCATCAAATCTGGGTTTGACATGGCCTTATATGTCAGGCACAGGTCACCTCTGAGCAAGCGGTATGAGACTGAATAAAGCTGGAGTTCTTTCAGTCGGGCAGCATAAGACATATTTTTGAGACCCTTTATCCTTTTGGTGAGGAACTTTTGGGGCCTTTCAAGCTGCATCAGGTGTCTGGTCAGATACATTCGAACGGGCATTGTACTCAATCATAGGTCTAATGAGTGATGAGTACAGGGGACGATGACCTCCCTTGATCTAGATGTGAATCCCTTCATGATCAGGTGGGCGATATAGAAGGTTTTCCTAACTACTTTAGCAACATGAGTGTCAAGCGAAGACTACTGTCAACTTGGGTCCCCAGATCCCTGATGACTTTTCTGTGCTCAGTGGATTGTCACCTATATGGCAGCTAGGGGTAACCTTGTTTTTCCCGAAGGGTATGACTATGCATTTTTGGCGTTTAACTTCAGGCCATGGCTCTGGCACCAGTTATCCGTTTCTGTGAGGCCCTTCTGGAGGATATCTGTGTCAGATGTGTTTTCGACTATGGCCCAGTTTGCAGTCATCTGCAAACTTTGTCAGCCATAACCCTCCTGTGTTTGCTTGTACTTCAGAAAAGTAGATGCCGAACAAGAGTGGACCCAGGACTGAGCCCTGTGGGACACCACTTGTGACAGGCTTTGAGTCTGACATGGCTCCAGCAACTCTGACCCTGTGGGTTCTGTCGCTTAGCCAGTTTGCAACCCATCTTGTGATGTATGGGTTTACATTCAAGCTGATGAGTTTTTCGATGATACCTGAGTGGGGTATTGTGTCGAAGGCCTTTGCCAGGTCGAGGTAGGCTGTATGGACTGCCTTTCCTCATCAATGGCCTTGGTGACTGTCTCGAAAAAGTCAACCAAGTTTAAGAGGCAGGATCTGCCTTTGACAAAGCCAAACTGGGTTGGATCCAAAGTCTGCAAGTTCCCTATGTCTTTATTTATGAGTTCCATTATGATCCTCTCCATGGCTTTGCAGATAAGGCTTGTCAAGCTAATGGGGCGGTAATTTCCAGGGTCTGTGGAGGCACCGCCCTTATGAAGTGGGACCACAGTCGCCGGCGCCACTCCTTGGGTATGTATCCTGAGGTGAGGCTAAGATTAAACAGCTGTCCTAACTGTGGGTTTAATTCCTCGTTGAGTTCATGAAGCACACAGCCGGGGACACCATCCGGTCCCATGGATGCTGTGTTTTTGCCTTAGTGAGGGCAGTTCTCACCTGGGCGTTGGAGATGTTTGGGGGCTACAATCCTCTGGAATAGATATCTCTCCTTTTGGGGAGTTTGCACTGAACCTGTCAGCCAGTATGTTAGCAATGTGTGTAGGTTCAGTAATTTTCACATCATTTTGAACTAATTCTGAGCATATCTGGGAGTTTCCTCCTAGGTTTCTAACATAGCTAAAGAAGGCCTTATGATTGTCTTTAGAGTCCTTGGCGATTTTTCTCTCAAAATTTGCCTTGGATGATTTTATGAGAGCTCTTAGTTTTTACTTATAATGATCAAAGGTGTCTTACCTTTCAAGGATTTTGCTCTATCTTGTAGTAGCTTCCTCCTTTTGTTGTAGAGCTTGTTTATGGCTGGGGTCCACCAGACTGGACGCTTGCCTTTGGTACAGAGAGTCTTAGTTTTGTTTGGGATTGCCTGATCCATGCAGTCCTGTAGGTGCTGGTAGAAGGCATTTGTAAGTGATTCAGCGGTTTGAGTAATGTTTACCACTGGCTCAGGGGCCTTAAAGGAGACCACACTAGTTTTAGAAGTGTGAAATCGGCTTTTGTGAAGTTTTTCACTGTGGTCTTTTTTGTTTCAGGTGGGGGGATGAGGACCTCCAGCGAGATTAGTTTATGATCTGATCTCACCAGTGAGGGTATACTTCGGTGTTGAACATTTTGATCCCATGTTCGTGATGATGAGATCAAGTATGTTTTCACCTCTTGTGGGGATGGTGACTAGTTGTTCCATGGCATTTGAGTTTATGAACTCCAGGAATCTTTGGGTTAGAGTGTTCGGGCTTGAGTAGTGTTCCCAGTCTATATTAGGGTAGTTGAAGTCACCTAGTATGATGGTGTTTGGAGATACATTTATCCCCTCCAATGTTTTCAGGAAGGCCATGTGAGGTTCCTGAGTTTGAGAGGGTGGCCTGTAACCTGCTACAAATTGCAGAGCAGTCTTGCCTATGGTTAACTGCACCTGGATGGTCTCCGATGCATCGTGCGTTGCCACCAACCTTGAGGTGTGGGTGTCCTTTATGAATATGGACACCCCCCCTCCTTTCTTGGTGTTGTCCGGATTTTGGGGCCGGAACGTATGATATGAGGTGAAACCTGTTAGTGCTGGGGTGCTCTCAGGAGCCTTGAACCAGGTTTCTGTCACAGCACAGACATCGATGTTCTCCATATTGAGAAGGGCCTCGAGTGCGTGCATCTTGAGATTGAGACTTCTGGCATTGAGCAGCATTACCCTTAGTTTTTCCTTTTTGGTGTTCTAGGGTGGTAGGTTTAGAATTTGAGCCTTGCCTAAAAAGGCACTATGGGGGTGGCAAGAGCCTTTGCCAATATCCGGAAGCCCAGGGGTGACAGGTGCAAGCCGTCCCTTGCGAAGCAGCGTGGCTTGTCCAGCATGTCATCCCAGGCAGACAGACATTGGATCCCCTTTGAATGACACCAGAATTTAAGCCAATTATTAAAGCTGATCATCTTATCACTGTATTGTGGCATCATTCTAGGTGAAGGTAGGATACTGCTCAAGGTCAGGGTCATACCTGCCTGGGCTACATAATCAGAGAGCTCCTCGGCGTCCCTTTTCATGTAGTCCAAGGAGGTGCGTCTCAGGTCGTTGACACCAGCGTGGACAATGACTGAGTCGTACTTGTACCTGCTGTTGAGAGACCTGAGTGCTTGCGTTATGTGGCGGATTCTAGCGCCCGACAGGCAGCTTACTGTGACCTTCTCCTTACTCAGTCTGGTGAGCGGGACGTCAGTGTGTCTGACTATGGAATCACCAATGACAAGTGTGTCTGGCATTTTGTTTGGCCTCAAGGGCTGTGACTGTTTGACACTCTGACTGTGTGGTCTATGTGTTGCATGTGTTGGGTCGTGAGGTGGTAGTTGTTTGGGTGTCTGCTTTGGTGGCCTCTGCTGTTTTGGTAAATTTTTGATCAGAGCCTCCGAGTATGTCTTTGTGTGAGTATGTGTATGATTTGAAGTTGTGATGGTACCATGTGTGACTGGGTATGTATTGTGTGTGGTTGCCTTCTCCTCCTGTCTGGTCTTGCCAGTCCTATGTTGAGAGAGCTCAGCCTCCAGTTTGGCCGTATAGTTGCATCTCTCGCATGTATTTGTGTTTTGTGGGAGAAGGAGAGGATTGTCTGTGTACATGAGGCAATTGTAACATTGCCTCAATATTCCCAGGTTCACCAGTTGAGCTGGAGAGGACACTAGCAACTGATCCTCTACATACTAGAAGTAGTAGATAAAGAACTTTCAAAGGACTCGGGAAGTGGGTTTTAGGCTGGTGGGGTACTATCTATAATAAGAGTGCTTTATCAAGGTGCAAGTACTGTAGGAGTAAGTGCTAGGCTTTACAGATAGAGAATAGTCTACTTGGGAATCAAGTAGAGATGAACTTTTCAGTTATAGGATATGCTGGTTAGATCAGCAGTACAGTTTAGCGTGTTTTATAGCAGGGGGCTGAAGGGGGCTAGGAATTGGCCCAAAACGACCAATGGACTACTAGTTTCTGGCTGAAACTTCACCAAATCGGACAAAAAGGCCGCTCAGTGCTTCCCACTCCCACTGGTAAGCAAAGAAACTTCCCTCCTTCCTAATAAGGCAATGGATCAGTAACAGGAACTAAAAACAAAGCCCAGGGATCAGCAACTCTGAAACTGGACTACTCTAGTTCAGTTAAGTGGGAAACAAGAGATTTTTTTGTTTTATTACAGAGATAAGGAAAAAAACAGACAGTAAATGCTATAAATGCTGTAAATCGGCTAGCGCACTTTAGTGTGTAGCCTACAGAAACAATTTGCAACAATTAGTAACTTAAAGTGCAATAAACAGTGTAAAATGCAGAAATCACTTAAAGTAGCAGTAAAACAGGCGAAATGCAGTCGCTAGCTTAATAACATTGGGAAAGCCACAAAAATACTTATATCTGGTAGAAAGTCACTCTTTTAGCTCTCTGCTGCTTGGATCACTCTGCAGGCCACCACGAGGATCTGTGCAGAGTTGGTACAAGCTGGAAAACACGTGTTTAGCGTGTTTTATAGCAGGGGGCTGAAAGGAGCTAGGAATTGGCCCAAAACGACCAATAGACTACTAGTTTCTGGCTGAAACTTCACCAAATCGGACAAAAAGGCTGCTCAGTGCTTCCCACTCCCACTGGTAAGCAAAGAAACTTCCCTCCTTCCTAATAAGGCAATGGATCAGTAACAGGAACTAAAAACAAAGCCCAGGGATCAGCAACTCTGAAACTGGACTACTCTAGTTCAGTTAAGTGGGAAAACAAGAGATTTTTTTGTTTTATTACAGAGATAAGGAAAAAACAGACAGTAAATGCTATAAATGCTGTAAATCGGCTAGCGCACTTTAGTGTGTAGCCTACAGAAACAATTTGCAACAATTAGTAACTTAAAGTGCAATAAACAGTGTAAAATGCAGAAATCACTTAAAGTAGCAGTAAAACAGGCGAAATGCAGTCACTAGCTTAATAACAGTGGGAAAGCCACAAAAATACTTATATCTGGTAGAAAGTCACTCTTTTAGCTCTCTGCTGCTTGGATCACTCTGCAGGCCACCACGAGGATCTGTGCAGAGTTGGTACAAGCTGGAAAACACGTGTTTAGCGTGTTTTATAGCAGGGGGCTGAAAGGAGCTAGGAATTGGCCCAAAACGACCAATAGACTACTAGTTTCTGGCTGAAACTTCACCAATTCGGACAAAAAGGCTGCTCAGTGCTTCCCACTCCCACTGGTAAGCAAAGAAACTTCCCTCCTTCCTAATAAGGCAATGGATCAGTAACAGGAACTAAAAACAAAGCCCAGGGATCAGCAACTCTGAAACTGGACTACTCTAGTTCAGTTAAGTGGGAAAACAAGAGATTTTTTTGTTTTATTACAGAGATAAGGAAAAAAACAGACAGTAAATGCTATAAATGCTGTAAATCGACTAGCGTACTTTAGTGTGTAGCCTACAGAAACAATTTGCAACAATTAGTAACTTAAAGTGCAATAAACAGTGTAAAATGCAGAAATCACTTAAAGTAGCAGTAAAACAGGCGAAATGCAGTCGCTAGCTTAATAACAGTGGGAAAGCCACAAAAAATACTTATATCTGGTAGAAAGTCACTCTTTTAGCTCTCTGCTGCTTGGATCACTCTGCAGGCCACCACGAGGATCTGTGCAGAGTTGGTACAAGCTGGAAAACACATGTTTAGCGTGTTTTATAGCAGGGGGCTGAAAGGAGCTAGGAATTGGCCCAAAACGACCAATAGACTACTAGTTTCTGGCTGAAACGTCACCAATTCGGACAAAAAGGCTGCTCAGTGCTTCCCACTCCCACTGGTAAGCAAAGAAACTTCCCTCCTTCCTAATAAGGCAATGGATCAGTAACAGGAACTAAAAACAAAGCCCAGGGATCAGCAACTCTGAAACTGGACTACTCTAGTTCAGTAAGGTGGGAAAACAAGAGATTTTTTTTTTTTTTTTTTTACAGAGACAAGGAAAAAAAAAACAGACAGTAAATGCTATAAATGCTTTTAAGTGGCTAGCACACTTGAGTGTGTTAGCCTACAGGTAAAATTAAGCAACAAATAAATTTTTAAGAGTGCAAAACAGTTAATCAACACAAAAACAGTTTAAATAGAATGCAGAGCTGTATAAACAGGCTAAGATGCAGTCGCTAAGCAGTAAATATTCAAAAAGCCAGAAAAAAATACTTAAATCAGTTATAGCAAATACAGTTATAACAAATGCTCTGAAATATACTGTATATTTCCAATATGTTTGAGAAGGACAGTCAGAACACAAGAAGGTTCAGGCGAAAAAGAAAAAAAAAAGTTTTGTTTTACTTTTTGAAAAGGTAAAAAGGAGGAACAGAAGGCCTTATCAAATGTTCTCTCTGTATTAAGAAGAATGAGCTAATGACACTAGACTGGGAGGTGTGTCACAGTAGGGGCAACTGCAAAGCCACCAAGTATAAGAGCAAGACACCAACAGGGAGGGAGGGTGGGACAAAATAGCCTAAGACAACAAGCTATGAAAGTTTTTAAACAGAAAAAGATTTCTGAAGATTCTGAATAGACAAAGTGCTTTATATATATTAAATTATAAAAACAGTCATCTGTTAAAATAATCAAAAGATACTTATATTTTGTAGCTCAGTTGCGGTCAAACAACTTCTCCAGCCTGCACCAAAGACCAGAACAACAACTTTTTTTTTTTTTACAAGAACACAAAAGAACCAGCCCCCACTAGCCAAGAGATAATTACACAGAGTAAATGTTTCAGTTTATACAATAGCCTAAGACAACAAGCTATGAAAGTTTTTAAACAGAAAAAGATTTCTGAAGATTCTGAATCGACAAAGTGCTTTATATATATTAAATTATAAAAACAGTAATCTGTTAAAATAATCAAAAGATACTTATATTTTGTAGCTCAGTTGCGGTCAAACAACTTCTCCAGCCTGCACCAAAGACCAGAACAACAACTTTTTTTTTTTTACAAGAACACAAAAGAACCAGCCCCCACTAGCCAAGAGATAATTACACAGAGTAAATGTTTCAGTTTATACAATAGCCTAAGACAACAAGCTATGAAAGTTTAGATAAGAAAACAAGAAGGATGCTTCCTGCTCACCAAATGATTTATAAAAATCAGTGCATACCAAGATTATATATTCCCTGTTCTGAAGGAGGTATGGGCCTCCTAGAAATTGATTACATGTATAGATCTGCAATCTTGGGACTCCAGACATATCTGCTGACCTCACAAGACCCAAACGTAGCAAAAGTTTTGAAACATGAGGAGAATAAATCTAAGATAACTTCCCTGCTTACACTAGCAGAAGCATATTGGCGTCAAGCAGGAATGAAAATTAAACCACAAGTAGATAAAAATCCAGCAGCAACTGAATGTGCCAAAAAAAACTAAAGAAAGAATATAAGGTATAGGACCAGATGAGAAGGCAAGAAATGTGGAAAAAACATAAATATAGTTGCAAGTATAGAAAATGTCTGGAAGAACCTCATGTTGATCAGGAACGAATGCAGGAATGGTTAAGAAGAGGTGAATTTAAACCAAGAGATGAAAGGTTAATATTGGTGGCACAAGATAGTGGGCTACGTACATGTTGGTTTACAAAGGCCATTGAACATGTGGAAGAAACAGACAAATGTATGTTTGATAAAAAATAATTGGAAACAGTTGCACACCTTGTTGCTGGTTAGGACATACTAATGGCAGAAGGGCTGTATACTCAAAGGCATAATAATATGGCAAGGCTGTTACACTGGGGATTGTGCAAACACTATTGTATCGAAGTGGCTGAAAAACACTGGAAATATGAGCCAATAAGCATCATAGAAAATGATGAAGTCTACATCACATGGGATCCCCCATTACCAACATTTCAAAAGATAGAAGCTAGAAAACCAGATATAGTGGTCCAGGAAAAGGAGACAAAAGTAGCATCAGTCATTGAAATTGCCACACCCAGTGACTACAATGTCCTGTGTACAGAGAGACACAAAGTCATAAAATATCAGGATTTGCAAGCAGACATTAGAGCAATGTGGAAGAAAGATACCCATATAGCTCCAATAGTAGTAGGAGCAATGGGTCTTATAAAAAGGAGTCTACAATCTTATTTAAATATGCTACCAATACATGTAACTCCATTACTAGGCATATTGGGGGTGCTACAAAGAGCACTTTTGGCTGACATCAAAGAGTAAAGCAATACTAATTTTATGAACTTTAATCATACTTTGACTATTAGAAACCCAACATATTTGGAGAAATTAAAAAAGGAAGAAACAGGTAATTTGGAGAAGTGTAGAACCAGCTGAAAATGTAGGTATTCACCTCATTTTGAAGGAAATATAAGAATACTGCTGGAAAAGAAGTTAAAGCAGGTAAAAGGATGCATAAAGAGTTGTGTTCTACTGGATTTCACAGAAAACAGAAAATTATTGTAATTAAAGCACTTTAGATACAATTCTGGCAAAGCAGTGTCACTGCAGTTTGTGAGAATATGGACTCCATTCACAACTCCGTGTGTTAAATACTACCAAGGATGCTTTCTCTGTTCTTGCTTGAAAAATGTATGGACCATTTTCGCCAGAAATTAGAGACTCTGTAGATACTTAAAGCTAAGTGTAACTTGACAACATACATATGTTTCAAATACTCTTCTATTATCTAACACTGTTGGTATCTAAGTGATGCTGGTATCATTAAACAAATGGTACTTATAAATCTTAATAATATGCTGCTCTTTAACAAATTGTTTACTAAAGTTAATGCATGTTTTTTCTGTGCATTGTATTTGATGTACACTATAACACTGAACAGTACTGGCAGTCATAAGAACAATGTTGCGGACCATATTTTAATTTTATAAATGGAGGTTTATTTATAAGAAAAATACAAATTGAGGAATAACATAAAATAAAACACAGTAACTTTTCCAAAGTTCAGTTAATGAAGCTCCCTATTGTAGAAGCTCCATATTGCAGAATACTCAAAATTTATACAAAGTTGGCGAGTAAACAAACACAATTTTTGTTTTCTTTTCATCCTATTTATCCCCCCACATAATCGCTAGAAAATTCATAACTAACATGCCCCCTCCTAATAAACACCTGTGATAAATAGGGACACAATTGAATTGGAATGCATGGCTAGGCTTACAAAGGCCCTGCTGGTTTAAGCCTAGTATATAACTATACTATAAACATAGAAACAAGGATATTTCCACCGCAAACTTCAGTTCCTGTTCTACTCCACGAGGTGCATGTTTCCTGTTAACTGGCATTGTGAGTCTGTTTTACTTTTTCCTACCCACATCATATTTCAAAACATCTCTGCAGCTCCTACACCATTTTGTAAAAGCAACTGTAAGTCATGTACACATAGCAGATAACACTACTGTTTTTTTACCCAGGAGCATGTATGCCATATTACTTTCAATTTCTAGCTACCTTTGACTTGCTTTTCATTGTTTTTCCAAATATCATCTGAAATGGATCCTTGTGAATCAGAGGTACACAGGATGACCTATCACTTAACTTAAAGCTGGTAGCTATAACATCACTTCCCAACTTCCCAATTACCAAAATACCACTTTGATTAAAACTCTAGTGATTGCATCACCAGGAAACAATCATGCACACTGAAGCAACCCCCAATAGATTGACCACAAGGGCCAGCCAAAAAATATGTCAAAATGAAAAAGGAAAAAAAAAACAGAGATAAGCGAATTACAAGTGTGCAAGTCCTCTATACCTCATGTTGGGGGTTGTTCACCCCATAAGTGGAAACAGCTGATACAATATAATTCCAATGGTCTCCTCTTGTTCATACTTACATGATCTCCAGTTCAATAAATTCAGCATGCACTGGTTCTACTGAATGACTGAGATTTGCAGTTAATGAACAGTATTTGACAAATAGGCCATTCGATTACTTGGGCCTAATCCATGAGGATTCATAATCAGGTCCATAATGAAGTGTTCTGTTCCTAACAAATTATTTAATACAATCAGTAAACTGTGAATGGTGTTTGTTCAATAAAGAAATCCCTATCTTGCAAACTTTGTTTATTTATTTATTTCCCATGTGGCAGCCTGTTTATTATTCCAGTAGCTGGAAAGAAGATCAGGCGATCTCTTCCACAAGATACTTTGGTGTAAAAGACTAATGGTGGTAAACAGGTAGTGCGTTTTCCAGAAATAAGTAGGTATTGACTGCTCCTAATTTGCAATTGTCTACACATCTGGTAAGCCAGAGACCCTTAATTGGCCTTGACTTCAGACAAGTAGATGCCAAAGATGAGCACCAGGACCAGTCCCTAAGGGACTCCTTTGGTGACTGAAGTAGATTCCCCAGCTGTAGAGGTGGACTCCCCATTTTAAACAGATGCATGTTGATTCCAAAGAGATACATTTACATCATGCTCACTCACCTTCCTTCGAGCATTGTCTAGGTCACATTAATATAATTTTCAAGTAAGTTTGAGTGCTTATGGAACAGTAGAAAGGCACAGTTGTTCTTTTTTTCTATTCTGACCATATATACATTTAGATTTCCCTAAATAATTATTGATTAAAAGTTCTGAGGCTGTAAAGCTGCTTAAAACTCATACTAGAATCACAAAAAGAAAACTGCAACTCTTTAAGTCGTTGTTGGTAATGCCTCTGTTCTTCTTATCACAGTTCATCTTACTTGTTTCAGAAACGCTTACATTTATTAACCATATTGTGAATGGTAATTTATATCATGTTCTTGATAAATACCTGATACTGGTTTAAAAGTATATTATACTTCATGCCAATTGAGTAAAATAAGGCCAATTACTACTAAGCATTGGAGCAGAAGTGAGAAAAAACTAAATATCAAAATAAGCAATTGATAAAATGTATTTTCTCCTAGCATACTTAACCACCAAATAATGATTTTGAGATTGTTTAGTTTCAAATGTGTACTCAGAAATTGAAACACACCTAATTAGCTAACTCTCATTTAGAAATAGCCTAGCATTACTTATTAGCGACAGCCAATACAGCTGACTCTAGGAGATCAACTTTTACATCATGTACTTTATGTCTGCTCCAGAATGATTATTTAATGACTTATGACATAATGCAATAACACTAACATTGCACTTTTACTTCCTGTTACCATGGGTACAAATGTATGTAAAAAGACAAAAAAAAAAACAAAAATTACTTGTCTTGCTGTTCTCCAAAAAATATTATGTTGATCGAAGTCATATGTATCACCCATTAAGTTGGATTTGCATCATCTTTTGAAAAACACTGTGAACTTGTCTTGTCAGAAAATCAGCAAAATCTCATACCACCAATTTTTAGCAACTGGAGGCTTTGGTTAAATCGCCCAGAGCAGCTTCCTGACTAAGTAATATGAACACTAATGAGCTGCTGTATAGACTTAAGCTAAGAATATATAAGCTAAATCATATATAATTAAATCAGTTTATTTCAGTTTAGTGAGATTGCTTGTTCTACTGGCATTTTCAGTAGCTGTTTGACCCTTGTAACTCTTCTATTACAGATTTTTATTATGTTAAAATCAAATATTGGACGGCTTGTTTTTTAATCATCTCTATTCCTTCATCTGTTAACTCCCACCCTCTTTACCCAGACTGTAAAAACCCTCATTAGTCTCCTGAAATACAAAGAAATCAATCTACTGATCTCCAATATGAGTGCTGTTTTTATTTCTAGAAAAGACACCAGTATTGCGCATATTGAGTATGAGTGAGAAGTTAGTTAGACTATGAATTAGTAAGAATCCTTTTTGAAATCCAAGCAGATACTACCACAAACTGATATTCCACCAAATGTGCATAATCATGAATTTGATTGACAAGTAATGTAATTTGGATGGAAGAATACTGCTCTCTGCTAATATTGTTTTTTCTGCTTTTTCTGATCATCAACATTGCAGATCCCCTTGCACTGCATCATGTTCCATAAATGAAACCTAGAAAATGTGAACAGCATGCTTTTAACTATAATCCATTTGCCATGCACAACTTTTTTGACATTGATTTATTTGAAAATAAAATGTTCCTTTTATTAAATAACTGATTTACTGTTTGTGTAAATATGATACTAATTGTTGAAGCTTTAATGAGATTAAAGTTACTTTTCAATGACTATAGTATCTATAATGCACGAGTATTTAACTGCAATGGATATCAGGACATTTTCCTTCTTGTAGTCACTTTTTCACTTTATGATATTAAATACAAGTGGCTGGCCGCCCAGGTAGAAATCAAGCAGGCTGTCTTTTATTTTCTTATTTGATAAGTTACACAGCATGTGAAATCACAATAACATAAGTCATGTACAATCAAAGCAGTTTATCAATTTACCAGCATCCCAGATTTTGTCGTCTAAGGAGAAAGAAATTATAATGTTCATGCTATATTATAAAAATAGCTCTTTTAGCAGCAGTTAGGCACAAAGCCAATAGGCAATTGCTGGACACTGATAACTGTGTAGTTATCAAGCTCTCACATGTCATATTACACTGTCTAACTGCGGTTCACGCTCTCCCTTCTCAGAATTTTCATAGTGTTATAAATATATGGAATGGATATAATTTATTTATTTATTTGACATTTGTTGACCAGGGTAGTCCATCTGAGTTTGTGCTCTTTTTCACTTGAAGCCTGATGAGAAAAGTTCCAGAGTAAAGATTATACAAAAAATAAATATGGAAGACAAATAATACAATTCAAATACTCACACTACAGAATTAGATATGGAGGACAAGTAATACAAGTCAAATATTCACGGTACGGAATAAAGAAATACATGGGTTCACAAAACAAATTATACTAAAATGAACTTCCTAGGACAGGTTGTGTGGGTAGAATATTCAAAGTACAGGCAAACAAATTTAAATATAGATACAATAAAATGTAAATACACAAAGTTTAATTGATGACCAATTGTATTTTAGGAAATATCAGTTGAAAATGGGGTTACAAGTTAGAAGTAGGTATAGAGGAGCATTTAGGTCAGACCAAGGTGGCAGAGATGCAGTAGAACTTGTTAATGGCAGTGAGCAAGAGAGACTAGAAGTTAGTTTGTCAAGTAGTAGTAAGAAGTGAAATACAGAAGAAAGGCAGAGGATGAAAAAGGAATTTGAAGAGGTGTAGAAAGGAGTAGTAGCAATAATTGTGGGTAAGAATGTAATAGAGAGGAAAGTGAGGGAAGGGGTAATAGTGAGGAAGGAAGACAGGGATGGGAGGGAGGAAGGCATGAATGAGTAAGGGGAGGATTTTAGGTGGGATGGTTACAATAACATCTTCTGGTGCAATGCAGATAATGTCTGAGAGATGTCTTGAATTCTTGTGCATGGGTGATGTGTCTAAGGGCCAGTGGAAGCTTATTCCATGAGAGAGCAGGAAGATAGGAATATAGGTTTTGTCCTAGTGATTATTTCAGTTTATATATCTGTAAGCGGGTTTGGTCTGAGCTTCTGAGGGAGCATGGTGGGTTATAGAGGGAGACAAGAGAGGATATGCTAGGGCAAGAGGAGGGCTTATTTAGAATGTTGTGGGTGACAGGATATGCAAAGTTGGTTAGTGAAAATGTTAAAAAGAAGGGAGCCTAGGATAGAGCCTTGTGATATGCTCATTTGGTTCCACTTCATATCATCGAATTATCATTTCATTGAATTTCAAATCACCGAGACCAAATCGTCAAAAACTCATTTCATCGAAAACTCATATAATCGAATCTCAAATCATTGAAAACTATAAAGCAACTAGAAATAACATTCCACAAAGTTTTTACTACATTTATGCACCCCCATGTGGGGGCCTCCACCCCCCACACCCCCATTAATAAATATACCAACTCCAAGGTTGCACTACAGTGGGGGAAAAAGGTAATTTCCTAACCCCACTGTAGTGTGACCTTGTAGTTGATATATTTAATTATGGGGGGTACAGGGGGGCTTGCCCCCCTGTATAAACATAGTAAACAGTGTCTGGAATGTTATTTCCAGTTGCTTTATAGTTTTCAATGATTTGAGATTCGTTGATATGAGTTTTCGACGAAATTAGTTTTTGACGATTTGGTCTCGATGATTTGAAATTCTATGAAATGATAATTCGATGATATGAAGTGGAACCGCTCATTTTTATGTGAAGAAATGGAGATATAGCAGAAAGCCATTTGACGGATTGTTGTTTGTTAGTGAGGTAGCTGGTAACCCAGGAAATAGTTGTGGAGGAAAGGTTTAGTTTAGTTAGTTTATTAACAAGGATGGAGTGGGAGACAGTGTCAAAGGCTTTGGAGGGATCTAAGAAGAGGCAGGACACTAATTTATTATTGTCTTTGGCTAGGGTGATGGAGTTAGTAAAGGAGATGAGAGCAGTAGTGGTGCTGTTGTGGGCGTGGAAGCCATGCTGGGTGGAGATGATGAGGTTTTCTAGTATGAGGTATGACAGGATTTGTTTATGGACACAGTGCTCAAGGATTTTGGAAAGGGAAGAGATTATGGCAATAAAGTGGTAATTTGAGGGTTCTACAGAGTTACCACCTTTGTGGATAGGTATGGTGTGAAATTTCTTCCAGATAGTTGGGGCAGAGGATTTACGGATAGAGTAGTTAATGAGGAAGGAAACAAGGTATGCTATGGAGTTGGCAGCTATTTAAAAGCGAAGGCAGGTTGTCAGCTGTTAGGGAACATGGTTTAAGTTTGGAAAGAAGCTTTCTAATGTAGCTAGTAAGGATGAGATTTAGTGAGAATGGGGAGTTATGTAGTAGGTGTGTAAAGGGAAGTAAGGGATTGGTAGGGTTGGAAGTAGGTATAATTTTGCATATGGTATTGATAAAGTAGGTATTGAAGATGGAAGCAGTTTCTTGGGTGAGTTATTAGGGCAGAGATTAGCTGTAAAGAGGTTTCTGGGGTGAAGAATTTGGTTGACTGTTTTCCAGAATTTTTTGTGATATTTAACTTTTGAGGTGAGTGGGTATGGTAGAAGTTTTTTTTATCAATGTTTATTTATTTTTTGGCCTGGTTACAGAGTTCCCTATATTTTTGATAGTGTGTGAGAGATTTGTTTTGTAGCCAGAGTTTCCATGCAGAATCGACTGGGTTATTTTGGTGAGTCAGGGTGAGCAGCATGATTTCACTCTGATAGTTCTAGGAGGGGCAAGGGAGTTAAGAGTGTGTAAGAGGATGGAGTTGAATTGGTAGACAGTATCATCAAGTGAGAAGTCAGAGATGAAGGACCAATTGATAGTAGAAAGAATGTTATTGAAGGTGTCAGGGTTGAAGTTAGTTAACTTATGGCATTTTTTAAATTGATGGGATCTACTGAGGTGGGAGGGGGGATCTTTGGATGCATACTGGAGAGTGAGGCAGGGATTTAGGGTGATGATAGTGGTTAGGATGGAAGACAAGAATCCAGTCTGGGATGGAAATGGAGTTTGTGAGTTTGTGAAGAAAAGTAGGAGAAGATATAAGCTGAGTAAAGCCATATTGGTGTATGCTGGTGGAAGAGGAGTCAGAGCTGAGGGTGAGCCAGTTAATATTGACATCAAGAAGTATGACAGATTTGTTGGAAATGGAGTCAGCCATCCAGGGAAGGATCTGTTCTAGTAAGGGCATGTTGTCTCCAGGTGGAATATAGATGGCAGCTATAGTTATGGTTTTGTGGTATTTGATATTACAGTTTGAAATAATAAGTTCAGCTGGGTGAAAAGAGGGGGGGGTGGTTGGGGGGATAAATTAAGGAGGTCCGAGTACACAGTGGCTACACCTCTTCCTTTTTTATATGTCCTGCTGAGGCATAAGATGTTGCAGCCGGGAGGGGGGATTCAATGTCTCTGTTATGTGATTTTACCCATGTTTCAGAGAGAGAGAGAGAGAGAGCGAGAGATATGATGTTAGTGGAATATTGAGATATCCAGGGATGAAATTCAGTTGTCTTGTTGAGTATGCTGTGGATGCTGATAGAGGAAAAGGAGACGTGTTTGAGATTAGGGATTGGTACTTCCTGGTGTATATGAGTAGTGTTGATGGGAGAAGGGGAGCTGTTGTCAGGACCTGGGTTAGAGTGAATGCTGCCAGAGAGTTGAAGGGTGTTTCAGAGGTGGAGTATGAGTAATATAGTGGGGTGAGCAGTGAGGAGTTTCTGTTTGCTTTAATGATGTGTAAAGTTTTTCAGATGGAGTGTGATTTTGGTGAGAGATTATTCAGTATTGGAGAAGAGCATGGGTGATATGGGGGAGGAGTAGTGGGTCAATGTGCCTATTCACAAGGAGGAATTTGGGGAGAGGGGAAGAAGATTAAGCTGAGTGTGATAAGAGGTGAGGTAGGATAGGATGAGAGCAAGGCAGGATAACAGGTAAGGGATACACATGGTGACGGGTAAGTAGAAAAAGTGGGGGGTGTGAGTGTTAGGAGAGAAAAGATTAATGTTATTATGGCGGTATACAACTAGAGAGTGTGGGAGGGTGGGATAAGATAGGGGGTGAAAGGAGGGATAAGGGAGGAGGGATATAGTCTGATTGGTTGATGCTAATGGTAATAAGGGTGTAGAGGGGGTGAGTAATAGCAGGTCGGCTATAAATGAAATTGATGCAGGGGTGGGTGAGAATGAGGGTAGGGTAGGGGAGCAGAGTGCACCGAAGAGTAGCATGGGTGAATGGAGCATGCTGGACTAAGACACTTTACTTTATGAAGAAAACAACTGAAGCCTAGAGGGGTAAGTATAGTGACTGTTAATAGGTAAGATAGTAAGGGACACCAGAGCACTTGGATTTCAGTAAGTTTTGCCAGGTTTAGAACCTAAAAGAAAAATAAAACATGGAGAGGAGAGAGGTAGAGCAGACAGAGCAGGTTTTATTTGTTTAAGAAAGGCAGAAATGGGCGAGTAGAGAAAGGGAGCTTAGAAACAACAGGTATGTGGAGATTAGATAGTCCTTTGGGTTATAAAGGCTACAGCAAAGGCAGGTAGTGAAGCAAGTAAAGATAAGAAAGGAGAGTGGCAGCTTGTGAGGAGAAAGGCTCACAGTACTGTTAGTAGGGTGAGGGGAAGGTATTAGGGCTAAAGAGCAACAAATCAAGCTAGAGCGAAGAAGGATATACAGTATTTAACTTAAAAGTACAAACTAGTACAACAAATCAAAACCTGTTACCATTATAAACAAGGTTATAACAACAATTTGTATATTGTAAGAATTGCATAGGCAGTTCATGTGAGATAATGCCTTCCTAGAGAGCAGTGAATCTGGTAAATGAGACCCAATGGGTTGCAGCTTACAAGAAGATAAGGGTAGGAATCATGTATATAGAGGGCCCTGGTGAGCCATAAATGGCACATATATTGGCTTTTGAATCAAAGCCCAGCCCCTGTCACAAGTACAGTGGTGTTACTAATCAGGTGCTAACAAGATATCCCAACGTGGCGGTTTTGTAGGGTATAGAAGCAGAATGATGTAAGGTTACTGATCCCTCGGCTGTTTCACAATATGTTTTGTTGACACTGTAAACTAGGGACAAAGCAGCTGGGAAAAAGCTAGGTGTAGCTACTGACTTCCAGAGGGGGTAACTATAATTATCGTTGGTAGATAAATGCTGTAGACTAAGGGTGATTGGCATACTGACATAGGTGACTTGGGTGGCCTGTTAAGCTACCGAGCAACTAGTGCAGAGTAAAGCAAAGATTAGAGGCTTCCTGTTCCACCTAACTGTTACCGTTGGCCGGTAAGAGGGGGAGGGCTAGGAATTGCATGGGTATGAGTCTTAATATCTGCACGTGGACCAAGGCAGGAGTGCCAGAGTCAATATTACACCTGAAAGTCCAATGTAAAGTGGGGCTACAAAAAGTGATAAGCAATAAAGGAGCCAGACATGAAATGAAGCCAGAGCTACACATACATGAAGAAAATTCATACAGCCAAACCCATTGAAAATTATAGGCACGGAGTTCCCAATTGTAAATGTGATGTCTACAGTGCTATTGGACCTATGCTAATAGACACATAAAGCAGATCAGCAAATTTAAGTATGTTACAACCCTAAAACAGGTGATCTTACATAATATTGTCACATTCATTCAGCCAAACACATAGCAATATAATTGGCACAGTTTTTCCAAAACTGAATGTGTTGTCTAAAGTCATATCAGATCAATGCCAATAACCAACCAGATCAGAGCAGCATGTTTAAGTTCAGTACAAATCTAAACAGGGCAGTTTTCAGAAATATTAATGCAGTCCCAAAAGCAGATTTAAGAAATAATCAAAGGCACAATCAGTGAGTTTTCAGAAATAAATAACTTGAAAGTGTCATTACTGTTTCAGTGTCAATTCTTGCTGAGTATCACACTGCCGACTGCATTCTGAGAGGGGACCTGGGAACAGAGAGAAGGCACTTATACCAGAGGGGACATTTTAAATGCTGCAAGGAGTAGTGGGAAAAAAATGTGAAAGAAAAAAGTGAGTTTGGGAGATACAGAAGACAACAGGGTGAGAAAAACAAAAGAAATGGTGAGGATATAAAGAAGGATAGGAACATCTGGGCCAAGACTCCTCACTGTGCTAAGAAACAATCAGTGAAGCCCAGAGGGTTAAGTATAGTGACTGTTAATAAGTAAGATAGCAAGGCTTGAGGAAAGAAGTTTGGAAGTTAGCAGGGAGGAGGATAGACGGAGCAAGTGATGAGATAAGAGAACAGATACAGGAAGCCTGTGAACTAAATCAGTTGAAGACATAGGTGGCCTAAGGAGGAGTGGGATATGAAGAAGTGCTGGGAAGAGGGGGAGAAGAAGAGACTGTGGGGGATGGAGCAAGGAATAGAGGGAAAGTAGTGCAGTTGGCAGAGGTTAGAGATGATTGAGGCACTTGCTTAGTAATTAATAACTCGTACAGAGTAACTTAGGGTGAACATACAGGTTGGAGAGTCAACTGTTGTTGGGAGGGCTGTTTTGGCCACGTGATATCAGATGCTCTGGTGTTTGAAAAAGGATGGTAGATCACTTGGAATACAGTCAGTTTTGTCAGGTTTAGCACCTAAAAGAAAAATAAAATGTGGAGAGCAGGAAGGTAGCTAGAGTATGCAGAAGGAACAGGTTTTATTTGTTGAAGAACAGCAGAAAGGGGCGAGTAGAGAAAGGGAGTTTGGAAACAACAGGTATGTGGAGATTAGATAGTCCTATGGGTTATAAAGGCTACAGCAAAAGCAGATAGTGAAGCAAGTAAAGATAAGGTTGGAGAGTGGCAGGCTGTGAGGAGGAAGGCCCAGAGGACTGTTATTAGGGTGAGGGGAAGGTATTAGGACTAAGGAGCAGCAAATCAAATGAAGAAGGGCACACAGTATTTCAAATAACAGTGCAAACTAGTGCAACAAATTAAAAATTTTTACCATTATAAACAAGGTAAAAACAACAATTTGTGTGTAGTAAATTGCATAGGCAGTTCAAGTGAGATAATGCCATACTAGACAGCAGTGAACCTGGAAAATGAGACCCAATGGGTTGTGGCTTATAAGATGATAAGGGTAGGAAGAGTGAATATAGATGGCCCTGATGAGCCAAAAATGGCACATTTAGTGGCTTTTGATTCAAACCCCAGGCTCTGTCGCAAGTACAGTGGTGTTACTAAATAGGTGCCAATAAGATATCCCAACATGGCGGTTTCATAGGATATAGAAACAGAATGCTATAAGGTTACTGATCCCTCAGCTGTTTCACAAGATGTTTTGCTGAAACTGTAAAGTGGGGCAAAGCAGATTGGAAATAGCTGGGTGTAGCCACTGACTACCGGGGAGGGTAACTGTAAGCATTTGTTAGTATATAGGCCTAGGGTAATTGGCACACTGACATAGGTGACTTGAGGCCTGTTAAACTACAGAGAAACTAGTACAGAGTAAAGTCATGGTCAGAGGGTCTCTGTTCCATCTAGCTGTTACCGTTGGCTGGTAAGAGTGGAGGGGCAACGAATTCGGTATGCGTCTTAGGCAGGAGTATCCGAGTCAATATCACATCTGGAGGCCCAATGTAAAGCGGGGTTACAAAAAGTGATAAGCAATAAAGGAACCAGACATGAAATTAAGTCAGAGGTACATATAAATGAAGAACATTCATGCGGCCAAATCCATTGAGAATTATAGGTATGGATTTCCCATTTGTAAATATGATGTCTACAGTGTTATCGGACCTCTGCCAAAAACATAAAGCAGAGCAGCAAATTAAAGTATGTTGCAATTCTAAACAGGTGATTTTACATAACATTGTTGCATTCATGCAGACAAACACATAGCAATATAATTGGCACAGTTTTTCCAATAGTGAATGTGTTGTTTAAAGTCCTATCAGACCAATGCCAATAAGCAAACCGATCACAGCAGCAAGTTTTAGTTCAGTACAAATCTAAACATGTCAACTTGCAGAAGAATCAATACTGTCCCAAAAGTAGATTTAATAAATAATCAAAGGCACATTCAGTGTGTTTTCGGAAACTAATAACAGGCACAGTCAGTGAGTTTTCAGAAGTAAATAACTGCAAAGTATAATTGCAGTTTCTGTGTCTACTTCTGCTGAGTATCACACTGCTGACTGCATTCTGAGAGGAAAGCTGGGGATAGAAAGAAGGCACAAATGCCAGAAAGGAAGTTTTAAATGCCACATGGCGAAGTGGGAGAAAGAAAGTGAAAGAAAAAAGTGAGTTTGGGATGTACAGGAGATAAGAAGGTGAGAAAAACAAAAGAAATGTTGAGGCTATAGAGATGGATAAGAGGATCGGGGCCAAGATTCTTCACTATGCAAAGAAAACAAGCAGTGAAGACCAGAGGGGCAAGTATAGTGACTGTTAATAAGTAAGATAGCAAGGCCAGAGGAGAGGTTTGGAGGATAGCAGGCAGGAGGATATAGGGAGCAAGTGAAGAGATAGGAGAATAGATACAGGAAGCCTGTGAACTAAATCAGTTATAGACATAGGTGGCCTAAGGTTGGAGTGGGATATGAAGAAGTGCTGGAAAGAGGTGGAGAAGGAGAGACTGTGGAGGTTGGAGCAAGGAGTAGAGGGACATTAGTGCAGCCGGCAGAGATCAGGACACTTACTTAGTTGTTAATAACTGGTACAGAGTAACTTAGGGTGAACATATAGGTTGGAGAGGTCATCTGTTGCTGGTGGGGCTGTTTTGTCCAGGTGATATCAGATGCTCAGGTGCTTGAAAAAGAATGCTAGAGTGCTTGGATTTCAGTCAGTATTACCAGGTTTAGAACAGTTTCAGTGTTTGTCTCAACTGAGTATCACACTACCAACTGCTTTCTGAGAAGAGAGATACAACATGACTTGCTTAATTATGGTTTTACTGATAGTCACACAGCAGTGTTGCCTTCATAACGCTAGATATTTTTATTTTGTTTTTCTGCTAGAGAATTGTTATCTTGACCTTCCCAGCAGGAAATGCTTCACCCCTCATTGTTTCCTATTAGGACTTCCCATCTGCTTTGAATGTTGTGTTTATCAGAAGGAAGATGGAAGGATGTCTTCTTGACTGATTTTTTTTTTATGGAAGGGTAACATACCAACTAGTGATGTATAAGGTGTCCATCTGTGCACACACTTATTGGTGTAGAAAAAAAGTAGTCATTAACTTACTTTTAATACTCTTACTGACCTAAATGAAAGAAATTATACTTCACTAAATGGAACTATTTCATAGTTAATATTTTCTATTAGGGAACCAAGACCTCCTCCAGGAAAAGGCCCTTCGCATTGCACATATTTATTATCAGCTTTAAATTCACCACCATGTCAGGAAAGGTATAATTTTCTAAATGTGTCAATTTCTGACAACAATTAATTCACCAGATTTTGAGATCAAGAAACTGAGCTTCACCTAAACAATCCTGTTTACCAACATAACAACTAGTAATAATAATAATAATAATAATGAACTGCGGTGGTGGTGCTGCGGTAGCGTTGTCACCTCACAGCAAGACGTTGTGCCGTTTGATTCTCAGCTAGAGCGTCTTCTGTGTGGAGACATCCGTGAATGGGCATACCTTCGTTGAAGGTTGTGTGTCAGGGCTGGCAAACTCGGCACGTAAAAAATCTACTGGCAATCATTAGCGGACCGGAGTTCCGCTGTGGCGACCCCTAACTGGGAAAAGCCGAAAGACACAAACAAACAATAATAATAATAATAATAATAATAATAATAATAATAATAATAATAATAATAATACCTTTTTACAAAAAAAGTAAACAGGAGGCCCAAAGGAATTAGTAGTTTAAATAGTCTGTGAAGCAGTGTCTGGGTCCCAGTGGGTTAATTTTTTTTCTCTTACTGAGACTCAATGAAAAGCATAAACTATTTACAAGCTTGGGCAGTTGAAAGCATTTATCCTAGCAGTAAGGGACTTGACCAAGAAAATAAAACTAAGAACTCAAAGCATTAGATAAACTATTAAAATATTTCGGTTTGTTTGAAGTAGTATTTCTTAATAACCTTAATTTAAACCATGCCATATATCTGGACAAAGATGTGCTTTATCATGGGAAGATCTACATCTTGCAGGGTGAAAGGAAGGGCTTTCCACTTGAAAAGCACAATAAGTAAACAGCGTTGTTTTATTTCCCATACTCACTTGATGCTCTAATCTGCCGAATAATTATGACAAATAAGTGAGAAGTCCAACAAACCATCTTCCTGTAGGCTCATTTAAAATGCTAAAATTACTCAGACATTCTTAAATACTCAAAGAGAGTTGTTACTAAAAAATAAATACTTAAGAAAAATCAAGAAGCTTATTTGTATTCTGTCTGTTAAAGAGTATACATGCATACTACTGTAATGGGTGGATGGTTGGCTTAAAAGCAAATGCATTTTAGCCTCCTTTTATCTTTTAATCAGCAGTGAATTAAAATGAAAAATATGAGCGGTAACAAAGATTACTTAGCTCTTCCTTCTGCAAAACTGATTTAAAAAGAGCACATGCAAAAACAGAAGCTTATGGTGGGTCTCTGAATATGGCCTGTTTATTGTGTGCTCAAGCCAAGGATGCCAATAAATTCAGCTCAAGAGTTAAGCTCAGGAGGTGAATCTTGGCATCCATATTTAGAACACACGAAGCTGGTTCTGATCAGAGACCCAGTTATAATTATTCGCAGTGCATGAAGCTTTATCTGCTCCATTTACTACCAGTTAAGGAGAAAGCTGTAGGAGTGCTAAGTGTTTTACTGACCTTCAAAGCCTTTGAAAGCTGGTAAACCACTTAGCACTGTCAAACAGATATCAGGCAAAAATAAAGTGCCTCTCTATAGAAGTAATGACTTTAAAAGCTGTTAAGAGTCTTCAGTCGGCCACACCCATACCTCTAAACCTCTTAGTGAAAGAAATCTGGACAAAACCTAAAATAATGGAGGGACAAGGGCCCAAAAATGAGGACAGATTTTAAATGTTGCTTATATTAACTTAGAAAGTTGCTAGAATAACAGCATTTGTGTTAGCATGCATTTTCTGAAGGATATGAAGTCTGAAACTCAAACATATGTCAGTGTTTATTGATTTCCGTCATCAGTGATTTGTCAGAAAACCACAAATTTTACAAGCACAGACCAAAATATGAGACAAAAATCTAGACACTCTGTAAAAATCTGGACAGTTGAGAGGTATAGCTACACCTTTTGATTATTAGTGTGTCAAATTGATGTTTTAACAGCTTTTGAAAGCTATTTTACCTTCTGCTGCTATTCTTTGCTGGCTGGCACTATACATTGTCAGTTCTTAGCATGAAACACAATCTTTACATATATTCGGTGTCCTTAGAAAGCTTTTGTTAAGCAGCCCTAAGCACTGCTAAGATTCAGTCTCAGCTATGGACATCCTTAACAAATTTAATATTTCCCTTACTTTGGAGCATAATAGCAAAACTCCATCCACTATAAATGATTTAACTCCTTGTTCATGTGATAAAGCAGCTTCCCTAGATCACTTATGATTATTATAACCTGATCTATGTAATAAACTTACACATAGCTAGTTTGAATGTTGGCTTCACACTTGTTTTTGTGATCAACACTACAGCCCCTGCCATTAATATGGGTAAATGCCTTGGCACTTTTCCACTGTCATTCAGATTTATTCCAATGCTCTTTTCTTCACTGACTGGAACATCTTCCATCTTCCATATATTCTGGGGCTTGGATTTATAGCAATACACACACACACACACACACACACACACACACACACACACACACACACACACACACACACACACACACACACACATACACACACGCATGCACACCTATGTATAAGCATGCACACACAAATTCTCTGTGCACATTTATCACTGGCATGAGGAACATGATGGAATGCAATGTTAGGACTGAGCGATCACACAGAAACTAGCAAAGGATAACAATTAGGAAAGCAGGAACATACTAGGCAAGTGTTCATAAGATGCCTAGCCATATATACCTGTAAGCAGACAAGCATAAATATTCTTGCCATCCTTTTCAATCACTTAAAAGTACTCATCTCCTAAATCAAGCAGGGCCATTCATGATAACCCTGGTACACATTTCTGTCTACCCATTCAGTCATCAAAACTACCCTTAGTGATAACTGAGTTGGCGTAGCCAAATTAACTTATTCCATAGACAAAGAATACATTAAGTTAGAAACTTGTCCCTCCAGTGTGGCTTGTTTACTTGTTGATGTAGATTTAGGTCTTTGGTGTGGCTGTTAGTAGAGCCACTGGTTTTGTGAAGTAACAGGAGATCAAATAAGACTAGCCCCGGGATTCATGAAGCTTGAGCAAGGTGCCAGAGTAGCATCAGCGATCTAGCGCCAAATATGGCTGCCGAGCGATTCAGGTACGAGCTGTTTCCACATCCACTATCAGTGTACGCCAGAGCTGTGCAGCTCCCAGTGCATGTGTGCTAATTACCCCATGCACAGCAGTGTAGCATGAAAATGAAGGTATATAGCGATTCATGAAGTAGTGCAGGCGTAGCGTAAGCATGAATAAATGCAAACCAAAAAAAAAAAAAAAAACTGTTTACAATTTGTCAAACATAAAATTGAAGCCATGAAAGTCGGCCAAACTTATGTATTATAATGTTAATATATGCCAGTGGCTGAATATATAGCCAATGGCATAAAAAAATGCACAACACATAAAAAATAACATTTAATGTCATGGCCACACTAACGCAAAGTAAAACCACAGTGCATCTGTGCACAAACGGGATCACAAGGAAAATATATTTAGATGTCATAAAACTGCAATGTAACATAATTCATGAATTCCCCATAATAGTCAATGGCATGCATGCTACATCACAACCATGGCGCAAGGGTTGCTAAGGGTCTGTGACAGTGTTCTGTGCAGTAACTAGGAATTAGTAGTCAATGCCATGCAAATGAGTCAAGTAATACTGAATCGCAAACGCCCCGCCGGCGTAAGGATGTACCACACGGCGTAGCGCTACAACACTGAGGAGTGGCCTGGAGGTAAACATGGCATCAAGAAAGGGGTGCGCCACCATAGCTGTAAGCACATTGGATCATTGCTAATCCGGGTTGCCTGTTGCTAAGCAAAGCCACAGGATAGGGGTGTGGAAGTAGCCATAGCTTTGCTTAGCTGAGAGCACACAAGGTAACCAAAAGTGCATGTGAACGTGGATGAAAACGTACTCAAAACCCGGTGAATGGCTGTGAGCGGCGCGCACCACAGCTGAAACAGGAAGGATACAGGAAGACAATAAGGAAATGCTGTAGCATGGTAATTGCAGTACAAATGAGTAATTAACACCTAGGAACTCACAGTGGGCCATTGGCAACAGCTAAAAAGGCTGCTAGCAGCTACCTGCAGAACAAGAAAGGGGTGGTGCCATACAGCAAAGAAAAGAGAACTGTCACAGTAGAACAAATCAAACTTGCAGTAGATCAGCTACATAACACATTTCCCAACACAATCCTGAGTTGTGAAAGTACAAAACAAGAAAGCCGGCAGCTGGATGCAGGCCTGACAATGGGAGGGAAATTGAGTTGAAAATTGAAGTAAAGGGCAATAGATGAATCACGGCAGCCAAGTGTAAGTCAACACCAAAGGCCCCACAATAGCAGTACCTGCTGTAAAACCAATAATTAAGATACCCCGCAGCTGGAATTGCACAAACACATCCAATTACACCAGCACCATCCATTGCACAATAGTATAAGGTGTGAAAGCCCCACACACACACTTGTGTATTCCCAGACCCTCTGCACCATTGGTGTATACAGATGGGGAACTTTTAATATGTACATGTGTTGGAGACTGACGGTGGTGTGGACGATGATGCTGACAACCATCTCAGGCACCGAAGGGGGAGAAGAGTGTTCAGATCCAGGGTAACCTACCAGGGGCTACATGATCTGGAGATAGTAGAGCGTTACAGGGTGGACAGGGACATCATACAGCAACTTGTTGAGCTGTGCCAACCATGCTTCAGAACCAGAAGTAACAGAGGGGAACCCATCCCAGTGGACACAAATGTATGTGTAAGCTTGAGAATACTAGCCTCAGGTACCTTCCAAAGGCCAACTGAGGATATCATGGTGATCTAACAAGCATCAACATCCAGGGTACTCCACCAGTTCCTGGATGCCATGTTACCACATGCCAATGAGCACATATACTTCCCACGAATACAGGAGGAGTTGGCCAGCAATATGTGTCTCTTCCACCGTGTGGCAGACTACTCTGAGGTACTGGGTGCAATAGACTGCATGCAGATACACATCAAGTCACCACCTGGTGACCAGGGTAGGCACTACATAAACCACAAGGGATACCCCTCCATCAACTGCCAGGTCATGTGCAATGCCCAAGGCATTATCATGGATGTGTGTGCTGGCAGCCCTGGAAGCTATCACGACTCTCACATCTGGCATGCCTCACAGCTGTATCAGGTATTTGCCAGAGGGGACATCCCATATGGCCACCTGGTGGGGGATGCTGGCTATGCACTGGAACCATGGATGATGACTCCCATCAGAAATGCACACACAGCCACGCAAGAACACCATAATGAGGCACACGCAGAAACCAGAATCATCATAGAGCACGTGTTTGGGATGCTGAAATCATGGTTCCATTGCTTGGACATATCTGGTGGAGCCTTGCAGTACTCTCCAGGCACGTGTGCCCACATCTTCATAGTATGTGCCATGCTACACAATATGATCCTGCGGAAACAGCTGCAGCAGGGACAGAATGGTGAAGGCCCTCACAGCCCACCACCATTGCCAAGGGACCCACAGGCACAGAGGGACTCAGACCACGAACACCCTGTGCTAGCCCCAGTAGGCAGACGGAGGCATGCCCAGTATGCCCATGCCTTGGCAAAGAGGGAACATATAGCACACACACTGACAGTGTAGGCACTCATGGACTGACACCCTTCTCCACCTGCACACACAGCAAACATGGATGGCACACACACACGACCACCTGTAAATTGTCATGTATAGGTGGTCTACTGTGTGCATCCTACATAGGTAGCCCTCAACTATTGTACACACAACTGCCATTGGCACAAGGTAAGTCAATACCTGAACAGTAAATTAAGCTATCAGCATGTGTCCATACTGTATGTAGAGGTTCATAGATACATAGGTAGGTACATGCCCAACTGCTGAGGCCACTCATAAGCATAGGCAAAAAGTGTCTGCTGTCACCACCCCATCGATTAACTAACTGTCCCTCTGTGGAGCAGAGCCAATTGCGGGATCCCTGGGGTGTATCCACTGTTCCCCACCCACTCTGCAAGGATTCCCTGGAGTGTTAGTGAGGGGTTTTGTATAATGTAATCAGGGATGTAGTTCCAAATAATTGGGAGTATCCCTGACAGGAATCTTCTCAGATGTTTACATGTTACATAGTATACCTTAAACACAGCTTGCATATATAGGTAGTTTTCCACAGAATAATAAACATGTGGAACACACAACCGCTGAAATGTGCATTAATCACCCTTGCACTACCAGTGCCTGCTCTGAGAGGTAAAATAACACTGCCAGGATTAGAACACACAACCATGTACACAATCTTCACAATAACATACCACTAAGCTACCTGAGATGTACCAATGGCAGTTGTGTATACTGACAGGATAAAACACAAAAGGTAGGAATGTGTGGAAATAGGACAAACTGGCATGTACCCAATGAAAGGTGTATGTTTTATATATATATATATATATATATATATATATATATATATATATATATATATATATATATATATATACATCATCATATATATATATAGAGAGAGAGAGACAGAGAGAGAGAGGTAGAGAGAGAGATATATGTCGATATATGGGGCTATACATATATATGTAGATATATAGATAGGTTAACAACATCTACATAACCATGGAGGTACATATAAATGGGATACCTACCACATACTGACTGCTTTACATACCGATGCACGTAATCTCAAGGCTTAAGGTCCGAAAGAACACAGTACCGAAACACCAGATGCGAGAGGTTTAAAATCACGATGTTAAGGGACAGTTAGTCAGTGCTTCTGGTGTTGCGGTTCAGGTAGGTTACTGTGTGTAAGTGTGTTTCTGAGGGCTGTAGTGTGTGTAAGTGTGTGTTCTGAGTGTGGTGTGTGTTCTTGGGGGACTGTAATGTGTGGGTGTGGGTTAGCTTTGTGCATCTGTTTGCGTGATCTAGGAGGTAGAATATTAAAGTAGGGGGTGTGGGGGGTGCAGACACCTACATGGGGGGTGTAGGGAGGCTTGCCCACCTGCTCATACGTAGTGTAGGATGGTTTGTTTGGATGTGGTGGGTAGCAGTGTGTCTGTGTGTGCGTGTGTGTGTTCCATGTTCGTGTTACTTTCGCAAGTTACTGTCGCTGTCGGTAAAGTGGGGTATTGGAGTCTGGGCCTGGTACTATGTGCGAGGGAACTGTATGGTTTTGGGATTACGTAGGTATCCTGTATACAGCAGTTGAAGTGTTCATATATGTGTATAACATGGACCATAGCAATCACACATTCCGCCATGACCAACCTTTATGAACAAAGGATATGGAGAGTATATGCCTATACACTATTACAAATATGTGCTATGGACATGAGCCAATGATAGTGTTACCACCTGTCCCACTTTGCAAGGGACAGTCCCTCTTTGGGCGGTTGTGTCCTGACCAAATATATTAAATGTGGCAAATGTCCTGGGATTGTAGGACATAATTATGTCCCATATGTAATGTAATAGTTGCATACAATAGTTCTTTCTGTATCTAAAATACCTACATGTTACAAGAAACAGGATAAGCAACTAAACTGCTACAAGAATAAGCTTATATTTAGGCAAGAAAGGAAAGTTCTATCCCTTGTACTGACCGTGGGTTTGTGTTGGCCTGTAAATTCTGATGTGTGTCCCGAAAATGTCCCACTATGGCCATATGAAAAGGTGGCAACCCTAGCCAAAGAGGGTCAGTCACCAACACAACTACAATGACTGCAAATACCTATGACAGAAATACACAGCTTTCATGTAGCAACACTTTATTACATTCTGATGTATTTCTGAAAGGATTCAAGGACTAACATCACCTGCATGCTATACAGGAACCACATAACAGTGCCTTAATGAATCAGCCTGCAATTACCATAGTATTAGTCCACTAAAGGATAGGTGTTCAAATAGGGAAGGAACCCTCACGCACATATCGATTATGTATAAAAGCAGTTCCTACACACCTGCATCTGCTATGCACACCCACCAACATCACCCCACACCCAAACAAATTACAATACAAACTGTAATAACATCACAAATCATTCACTCACTGTACGACATCTGCAGAAGCCTTAACATACCTTGTCAGAGACACACTAACATGGCCCTATGTGAAATAGTTGCTGTTATACAATGGAACAGCTGCTGATGTTACAGGGTTTGTTTGCACTAATCCCATTTCAGAGGGTTGTGTGTACACCGGGATGTGTTACCAATTACTGAGTAACAGCACAGTATGCTACACATGTACACCAAATCAAGGATGTCTGGTGAGCACACTGTAAACCACATAACAGTTCATGCATAGCCATACAGCCTTGAGCTGCCCAAACATCCTTGCCAGACTTAAACATCTGCAGAAGTATCAGGTACAAACAAACCCTGCATAAGTAGCAATGTTCTGAAATATAACAGCTGTACTCACATGTAGAACAAAATTGTCTAGCCATTACACACAATCCACGGGAGTCATGAAGCTAATATATCTCTGTCTGTCTCCATATAGCTGTTGAAATACATCACAAACAACACATCCAGGCTGTCTTCCTCGAAAGTAAGGCAAACGGACAACGCCCAAAAGGAGTACTCAGTTATACACCACTGTTGCCATGGTATCGGCTAATGGAGTAGCTGCACAGCTGATGTGCATCTAATTAACTACTTTGGAACACCAATTGGTGGTCAGGATACCACATGTTACCGATATTTAACTAGAAAAGGATGGCTTATCACACATTCAAACCATCCGTATATACCAGCAGAATGTTACAAAGAAGATTGAAACACAAACTGAAAAGGATTGAATCAACAGTTAACGACACCTCGGGTTACTAATAAGGTATGTAGAACAGTCAGTATGTCTGTGTATTTAGTACCTGTTCTGTAGTATTTAAAGTGCATGCAATCCATATAGTGGAAACAGTTATCTTGTAGTGATGTATTGTTGAGCATAGTAACGCTTGTAGTATTTGTGTGTACTGCTGTAGGTCACAAGGCAAACACTGCATACACCACAAGGGATGCTATATAAGGGCTTTGAACACAAATATTCCTCACCAGCCACTGTCAGTGGCAGGGCTGGTCCAACAAGTATGTGCTATAACAGGGGATAGTATATGTTGATATATTGTAACAGTAGCCATATGTATGGGTGTATTACTGAGAATAACATGTTGAAGGTTGGCCCACTGTGCAATTATGATTTGCATTGTGGGATATTGTGCCAATAACTGTGTAATGTACAGTATTGTAGGCAGATATGTATTACAAGTTACATAGCATTACTGTTATGTTAGGCAAACATTAGTTATGTCTATTGGCATTTACAATACACAATAACAGGATACATATGACTTTTAGTCACCCGACAGTTTATCAGCATGATAGCAAAGTAAAATGGAAGAGCTAGTTAACTATCCATGCACATAAGACATGTAATAAGTGCAAAGGTAGGTACTAGGCTGTCTTACCAAGGGTATTTATAAGCCTAGCTAGAGTGTGTTGGCTTTCGCCACCCCATAGGTTAGTTCCCTGTGCCTCTGAACAGCAGAGCCATTAGTTCCCTGTGCCTCTGTCCAGCAGAGCCACTGCAGTGATCCCCAGGGTACATGTCTGTCTCCCATCCACATGTCAAGGTTTCCCTTGAAGAGTGCTAGTGAGGGGCCCTGCCTGATGTACATTGGAATCATGTTCCAAAGCATGGGGAGTGTCCGGGTCAGGAATCTATCCGTCCAGCACATCCTAGTCATCATTGTGGTTAGGTGTATATCCCTAGAGCATGTGGCTCTCAGGGGCCTCTGTTTAGGTGGAGCATATCCAGCAATACTGGGTTGGACATGGGCCTTGTATGTCAAGCAGAGATCACCTGTGAGTATGCGGTATGCAACCGAGTACAGCTGGAGTTTCTTAGGTTGGGCTGCATAGGTCATCTGTTTGAGGTCAGTAATCCTCTTGGTGTGGTACTGTTGTGGTCTTCCAAGCTGTTGCAGTTGTCTTGTAAGGTATATCCCAAATGGGGTGTTGTATCCTTTAATGGGTCTAATAAGTCATGAGTAGAGAGGCACAATGGCCTCCTTTGATCTGGATGCAACCCATTAGAGATTAGGGGGCCATGTAGAAGGATATTCTAACCACCTTGTCATTATGGGTATCAAAGGAGAGATTGCTTTCTACTGGGGTTCCTAGATCCCATATTACCTTTTCTGTATGTACGGGACTAGCACCTATGTGGTAGTCCATGGGTAATTAGTTATATCCAAAGGGGATGACTATGCACTTTTTGGCATTCAGCTTGAGGCCATGATATTGACACCAGGTATCCGTCTCAGTGCGACCCTTCCAGAGGGTGTCTGTAACAGCTGGGGAAACAATTATGTCCCCTAGTTTGCAGTCATCTGCAAACCTTTTCAGCCAAAGCCCTCCTGTGCTTGCCTGTATGTCAGAGAATTATATACCAAACATGAGGGGTCCTAGGACTGAGCCCTGGGGGATGCCACTTGTAACTGGTATACAGTCAGACCTAGGGTATGCAACTCCCACTGTGTGGGTTCTGTCCGTGAGCCACTTTGCAAACCATCACATGACGTAGGGGTTAATGTTCAGGCGGATGGGTATGTTGATAATACCAGAATGAGGAATGGTGTTGAAAGCCTTTGAGAGATCTAGGTAGGCTGTGTGGACCTCCTTACCCTCATCTAATGCCTTGGTAACTGTCTCTAAGAAGTCCACCAGGTTTAGGAGGCATGGTCTGCCCTTAACAAAGCCAAACTGGGAGGGGTCAAAGGTTTGGAGGTACCCAATGTCTCTGTGACTGAGATCCATGATGTGCTCCATAGCCTTGCAGACCAGGCTAGTCAGGCCTATAGGGCAATAGGTCCCATGGTCCATTGTGGTGCCACCTTTGTGGAGTGGGATAACTGTTGCTGTGCACCATTCAGGGGGCACTAAGCCCAATGTGAGGCTATTATTGAACATGGTGCATAGGTGGGGAGCCAGTACGTTCTGAAGTTCATGTAAAATGCAGCCTGGGATGTTGTCCAGTCCCATGGATGCTGTGATATTGGCTTTAGAGTGTGCAGCTTTGAGAGGGAGGGGAAAGGTAGCACTGAACCTATCTGCCAGGATGTTGGCAATATCAGTTGGTTCTGTAATGTTCGTGCCTTTGTGCTGTAACTCAGAGCAGATCTGGGTGTTGACATTGAGATATGTGACATAGCTATAGAATGCTTTGTGGTTGTTGTTGGAATTAGTGGTGGTTTTGTTTTCATAGCTAGCTTTGGAGGATCTTATAAGGGATCTCACCTTCTTACTGAGGCTGACCAAGGAGCTCCTCCATGCATGGGATTGTACTCTCATTTGCAACAGTGTCTTCCTCCTGTAGTACAGTTTGTTTATGGCAGGGGACCACCAGATTGGTTTCCTTAATTAGGAGTATAGCATCTTGGTTCTGTTTGGGATAGCACAATCCATGCACTCGTGTAAGTGCTTATAGAGTGCATTTGTGTAGGATTCAGCAGTTGTAACAGTATTGTCCATCTGCATGGGTGTCATGACGTTCACCACATCTGTCTTAAGAAGCATGAAGTTGGCTTTGTAGACATATTATACTGTGGTTCCCTTAATGGGGGTGGGGGCAGGATGTGGATATCAATGGTGTTCAGCTCATGGTCGGATCGGACCAACGAGGAGTTGACTTCAGGTGTGGAGCACCGGTCACTCATGTTGGTAATGCCTAGGTCTAGGATATTGTTGCCCCTGGTGGGTGTGTGGATATGTTGATCCAGGGCATTGGTGTTTATGAATTCCAGAAAGCGTTGAGCTAATGAGTTGGTACATGAGTAGTTTTCTCAGTTAATGGTGGGGTAGATTCAGTGAGACTATGTGATGAGTGTGGTGTGGTGTGAATGTTTACCTTCTCCACATGACTGTCAGGGTCAGGCTTGGTTGGAGAGAGCTTTACCTCCAGTTTGGCTAGATAAGTGCATCTCTCACAGGTTGTAGTGTTGGGTGGTAGGTGGAGAGGCTTGTCTGTGTACATGAGGCAATGTGTACATTGCCTCAAGATGTCCAGATTCATCAGATAGACAGGAGAGAACACTGGCAGTTGACTCTTGGACATGCCTGAATATAGAACTACTTTCCCCTAGATAAGTGAGGAAAGTGAGTACAAGAGCTATTTTACTCTAAGCAAGTGAGAAAAGTATGTACAAAACCTGTTTACCTCTAGGTAATGAGGAAGATTGAGTGCTATAGTAATTAGTAGCTTATGTAGTGCTTACAAGTTCTGAACAAGTGCTGAGCATGAATAAGCAATCCAGATAGGGTCTTGGATAACATAAACACACTGCCCCCAACAGGTACACAATCATATATCCATGTACACCACAGGGCCCTGTACCCACAACTATGCAGGTACAAGCTGCACTCAGGCTGCATGGGACCTGTCCACATCACAGGTTGTATCATACACATATGGCAAAACAAGATGCTCTCCACATACACATCATGTAAAACATAGCTCCATGTCAGGCTGTGTACACACTGAATGGTGCACACCAACAGGTATCACAACCCACAAAGGGGGAGACACCACTGATAATGGGAAGTACTGCACTACTACCCTGCTGAGTCTGGTCTGGAAGGCCATGAACCTTGATCAAATAATTGATGTCAGCAGTACAGATGTAGATGACAGTAAGGTTGATTTCACACTGCATATCATAACCTTGCCAGGTCATAGGACATCATCACCCATACTGTGTACCACCTACACTCGGTATACTAGATGTACATTCCTATGTCACAGGAGTGTTTTGCAATGGGACTGCTGGCAGAACCAACACTACAGAAGGTGTCTGAATAATACATGCTCATCACACCAGTGGCAGCTACAGTAAGTCAGGGTTAATGAATTGTATTCCCCCTCATTGTAGTCCATACCTCACAGACAAACAGAAGGCATCTGCCTATTGAAGTATGTGAATGACTATGACCTAGGAGCAATAGCCGACTCAGGAGTGTTGTGGACAACATACAGAAGGGGCTTTGTGGGTGAGGTGTGTGTGACATATGGCCACAATCTGACAGCTACATATTGCATTGTCACCCCTATGTTAATAACCCTGTACCCATGAACTACCACCTAGGCAGCGGTCAACATAATGGACACTTGTGTGTAAGGGATGCAGCTGGGCAGTTGTCTTTCCTGTGATAGCTACGTCACCACACCTGTCAGGTAGTCATATGTGGCAACCCTAATAATGACAGGGTGCCATCCATGAATTTAGAGATCATTGTCCAGCCATACACAACACTCAAGTGACCCATATCAGATCACATATTTCCTTTAAGGGGTATTGGCCATGTGCAGATGGCCTACACCAGCCTTCCCATTCCCCATCTCCACTATGTAGCATGATGCATACCCTGAATAAATCCATGTCCAACCCAGTGATGTTGGACATGCTACATGTACACATCCTGATCTCAAACACATACTTCATGGACATCCACCTTCCACATGCTGGACAGATCCTTGTCCCATACACTTTACATAGTCCTGCCATACTATGCATTCCTGTCCATCAAAGCTGCACATCGCTCCCCTCTCAGACATGGTGTGATGACTGCATGGTAAATGTATCATTAACCCTGTGGATCAGTAATGTGGCACTGCTCCACCTGGCCCCAGAGACCCACCTGTTGGCTACTGCCAGGTAACCTTTCATCCTAGATTCATACATGGCCCATGGCATATAGCCTACTAGTTGACTTTGACTGTACATGCTATAGTTGATATCCATCCCTGCAAATACCATCTGGCTAGCCAGTGTCCCATGTGTATCACATGTGCAACACAGGTGATACATGGCAGGATGTTGAATTGCTGTACAGTGCCATGTAGATGTATATGGCAGAACACATACATGTAAAACCTTATGTGAGCAAGTCTGCAGGGTCACAGGTCATGTCTGTTAAGGCAGTGTAAGTCTTTATATGTGACATATACACAGCATCAAGGTTGACTGCATTAATGTGGACACATCCAGCCATGTGCTGATAGGTAGGAACACCAGTACAGGCAAACAGACATGCCCACATCAAGACAGCATCCACATGGAGTATGAGCAATGTAATCAGGTGACACACACACATATATGGTGATAATATCCACTCACCATTGAGTGTCACATGTGTGTGACACAAACACATCAGTGTCATGTAGGTTTGCAAATACAACTATTTAAATGTAATAAATGCGATACACATGTATGTTCAGCTGTAGCTCTGTATGTCTCTGTGAGTTACTGTGACCTGTCTCCATCATTATGTCTTCCAGGTATGCCGCGTGCAAGGCTACCCCCTTTTACCTGCTTGGAGGATGAGGCCCTCATCCCATACCTACTTGACAATCATGATATCCTGTTCAGCCATGTGCCACAGGATGCACAGCAGTGGGATGCCCTGTGGATGGAACTTCGCAGGAGGGTTAATGATGTGGGTGGCCACAACCACACATACCAGCAGGTGTGCAGACACTGTACAGACCTCATTAGATGGGTGAAACAGCATGTGAATGCAATCGCCAGGGAACAAGGTGCAACAGGTGGTGGACCACCAACCCAGCCCCCACTCACATGTACCGAGGAGCTACTGGCCAACCTGGGGACACCTGCAGAACCACATCCACAAGCCTTAGCTGATATTGTGGAGGTGGGTGTCTCTCAACCACTGAGCCTGGAGTTGCCTGGTAAGTCAGTACTGCACCTATAACAACTATATTCCATATAGTTGCATGTGTCACTGTACAATATGTAATGTAACATCATATGCAAGGCATGTATACACACATGCCGCATACTATAGTATGCTACTCTGTGTATGCACACATGTGCATACACCATAGTATAGTCTAATGTACTGGTGTATGTGTTAACATGCACATTGCACCCTGTAGCCATCATACAGGCATGGATAATGCTCATACTGCTGTGTTACTCCTATTTAGGTACCTCTGGCATTCCGCTGTGACAGCAGCCCATTGCAGGTGAGACTGTTATTATTTATCAGGAATCGTAATGCACAGATCTATCTGCCATGTGGCCATTTACAACATGTACACATAATGTATGGTCCTGTCACAATATACAGGTCGGACCTGCAATGCATCACAATGCCTACCCATGTGCAACACTTGCAAACTATGTGAATCATCTCACTGACATGAATCCTCACAAACTGTCATTGCCAGATGTGTGGACAGCTGTGCATACAATGGTGGAGGTGCTGTTCACTGTAGGGACATGTACTACAGATCAGAACTACACATGTGGGAATACAAACAGTACTACACAGTGGGCTGGAGTATGGCCAGCCCACAGGATTCACTGGTGTGGATCATAGCCCTGCTATGAATGTCACACAATGTGATGTGCTATCTTGACATGTCCATGACATCTAGTGGCCTGGCTGCAACACTGCCTACCTAACCTGAAAACATATCCCACATACCACCCTTTGTCTGCATAACCCTGTCGTCAGTGGAGCATATGACATCTATGGGTGTATGCCATATGGGACAACACAGACATGTGAAATAGATGCCCATCACAATAATTTGGCCAACACATGTACACACATGGCCATGGAGGATGGCCAGAGACATGGAGCAACACACACAGTAGACGTGATGTGCTTGTGTGTACACCCTGTCATACAATGGCTACACATGGTCCAACTATGGCCTTTGTGTAATGGTTATATTGTAGATGTGGAACACTAGACATCCTACAGGCCTGTGCACATCTTGTGTAGGCGTAACATCAATCCACCACATAAGATGTGTTGAACATCTTGAGGGTGTCACAACATGACAGCAGTCACCTGTACAGTATCCACATCAGCCCACAGATACAGTACATTCCCCTTGCTGGTGTCGGACATCAATGTCATACTTGCTCCTCGTGTGTGTGTGTGTGTGTGTGTGTGTGTGTGTGTGTGTGTGTGTGTGTGTGTGTGGTACACAGATGTCATGTGGGACATGGTGTACCGACGTGTTTGCCATGTCTGGCCATAGTTGCCAGGCAGCAGCAATATGGTTGCAGATGTGCAGGGGTGTCATCCGTATACCCTTCAGTGACCTGTGTCACAACTTCCACATCATGGTTTAGTGTGTATACACCTCAGTGACGTGGGTCACATTCCACAGTATATATGTATTGTATCTGAACACAGTCATGGCTATGAACTGTGTCTGTAACTCACACTGTATAGCAATAGAGATGCCTCATGATTCCCTGCAATGGCCATGCACATCAGCTAAATGTGCAGTATATCTGTAGGGCAGACAGACAACACTGCATTGGGACACCATTACCCCACTGTATATTTGACAGGACACCATTGTGTTAAACATGTATGCATGTCATTGCACATGTCAGCAGATCACATGTCATACTACATGTGATTGTCAAGGTCATATGCCACACATCAGGCAGGTGTACTGTTAACCTGTGCTGGTCTACATGGTGTAACACAGGGATGTATGCTAACTACTACTATGATTGTGTAATTTGCATGCCATCTGCTATGACACATGCATGCTGTTGTGTGCAACCCAGGGATGTATGATAACTACCACTATTATTGTCTGCGCTGCATGCCGTCTGCCGTATCACATGCATGTTGCATGCCTTCTGTCATATCACATGTGTGTGTGTGTGTGTGTGTGTGTGTGTGTGTGTGTGTGTGTGTGTGTGTGTGTGTGTGTGTGTGTGTGTGTGTGTGTCTATTGTATAGATTGTAATGTACAGTTCTTGTCTGCCCTCACAGGTGATGTAGGTGCATTGCCCTCCTGCGGTACATCTGATGTTAGTGTCCCCACAGACTCTAGCAGTGATGATGAACATATGATTGAGGCACAGGCAGAGTTGTCAGGGGCTGAAACTGTGCCATTGGTTGCCATTCCAGCTATATCCCCCTCATCCCCACACACAGATCCCATGCCTGCACATACCCCATCACCAGTGGCCATAGAGGAAGGACAGTTGGCGTGTGGTAGCTTGGAACAGGAAAGTGTGGGGGCTATGGAAGGTGTGCCTGCACACCATGGTGTCAGCCAACTGACTGGTGGTGCCCCACACAGGCACGTGGCCAGTGCTGCTCATAGGAGGACCTCTGGCCAACATGCTCCTGCAAGACAGAGCGCAGCAGCTGGTGTCACCAGATGCATGTTTCAGGCTGTAATGGAGGCACAGGCACATGCTGAATGGCACAACAGAGAAGATCAGAGGCTTCAGAGGGCTGCTGTCCATTCTTTAAACAACAACATCCAGGCAATGGTAAATGCTCAACAGCAGATTGCTGAAGCTTTGGATAGATGGTTGGGTGACATGGTTGGAGTCCTTGACCATGGCATGACAATCCACGAGTGTGAGCTGTCTGTGTTGGAACATCTGGTAGGAGTGAGGTGTCAGGCATGTGGACATAGGCCTGCTACATCACCTGTTTCAGGTCTACATGTACAAGCTACCTCACATGTCCGCTCCCATAGTGGTGATAGCAGCAGCAGTGCATCTGGTGCTGTGCTGTCCACACCATGACACAGCAGGCCATGTGCACATGGCCTGGGATTGTCCCAAAAGGGACATGGTTCCAGTGGACAAGTGACATCAGACAGTACCCAATCTGCACTTCTGCCTGGTAGTGCTTGTGCAACCCCTGGCAGGCACAGGTCACATGTCCATGGCTGGACACCGTGAACTGTAAAACCTCACCTGTACAGTCTGCAGCTGTCAATAATACCCCTGTGTAGGCCAGACACATGGCAGAACTGTGTGCATACATACACACACACACTGGAAACATATGTAGGGCACCGCAACACACACATGCATAACATCCACACATGCCCAATTAGATCAAAGGCCCTAACCCACACACATGATGTCATCCAATGGTGCAGCCTAGGCCTCTGGCAAACATTATCACCCTGTGCATATGATGATGCCTGTGCTGCATCCCTGACATCCACACCATCGGTGCAGGGACATGCTCATATGGTCTGATGCACAGGGTGAACAGACTAGGAAGATAAGTGTAGTTTACAATTGTTGAGTACTGTTGACAGGCAGCAGACATACCATGTACTACAGGTGTACAATGCATTTCGTACTGTTAACAGTATGTGTCTTGTGTAACAACAGTAACTGCATGTTGGTCATGATGTTCTGCTGTCCTCCTTCAGGTCTAATTGCACGTGCCGGTGGATGTCAGTGTTTGCAGTTAGTGTCCCATATGTCAATGTGGACTACTCACAGGTATGTATGAATATACCAGCATGCACTGTGTAGCTGCCACATACCAGTGAGAATGTCCCACATTCCAAACACGTCTACTGATCCAAGAGCATGATAGCTGTGTATTAAGCTACTGTGGCTACAGACGTGACATCCATAAAGGGTGACATCACAGGTACAGTTACATGGAGTGGTGAGGTAAGAGAGTGGTCTAGCTGATTACAAGGGTAGAGGCCAGTGGGAAGTGTGATGCCTCATTGGGAATCAGTAATACACATTCCCATGACAGGATGCCAACACACAACTGCACCCACACACTCAGGTATTGACACACATGTATTCAGTGACACAGTAACACACCCACACACTCATGGATTCACCAACACAGTAACACACACTCACACACAGTTGCTACTGGTGAGGTGAGGACCCCTGCCTATGTGCAAATCATCATTACAGTACTGTGCACCTACATGATGTGCCACAGAGAATACACATGTACAGGTAGTCAGTATGGCCTAAGATCGGGGACATCAACATGGATAGTAGAATGCATTGCCTGGATGGGGGGAGGGGTCTTATCAGTTCAGTATGGTAACATACATCCTCACTCCAGGGACCAGACAGCCCTACATACACACACACACATACACACACTGTGGCATTCAGTATTGAATACACCTATGTCACGCACATACAGATACCTCACATGTGTGAGATACATGCCCCTGCCTATGTCCTGCTTTCTACATTGCAGTCTGTACAGATGTGTACACTAGTGTACAGGAGAGTGAGTAACAATTGAGATGTATTCCCCACCATACGTGACATATATGGACACACACGCAACCACACATGCCAGTACTGTGAATCACAGACCTGCCTAGCTCATGATATGTATGACAGATGTACAGCAGTATTGCATGCATTACAAACTGTACTGATGCTTCCTGTGGCAACAGTGCTGATATATGCACATGGGACATCTTAACTGTTAACAGGTGTCAAGTGATTTACCTTTGCTGTCACCCTGACCGCTGTCTAAGTTGTGTGTTATGTCCTTCAATTAACAAAACCATTGCTTACCGGTTACACAGGTTATTGTAGGACCGCTTGTGACACACCTGTGAGCTGTCCACAGCAAACATCCATCTGCAAAGATGCCCCACCACTTAGTTATTTCCACACATCTGTCCATACCTGAGGTACATCTTTCTGTACATTCAGCATATCACCATATACAGTTGGCAATGTTGAGGCTGCATTGCAACTGCATGATGTACTAGGATACACGTCACCTGCATACATCAGCAACTGCACATGCATGTTATCTGAATGCACAACACTACATGTACAGGTGTGTAGGTCCTACAATCCTGTCATTTGGGCATGTTTGTAGGCATTGCAATTGGTGGACATGTGTAATGACATACATGACACATGGACTGTTGTATGATATGATGGGTGTAATGGGTGACCGGTACAGAGGGAATGTTACCTCTGTCAACATTGATATCACACCTTATGTACTGTTAGCATTCAGCAGCCATGGACCTACATTCCATGTGCATGTGTGTAATGGCTGTAGCCACCTGTTTGCACAAAGGACAACAACAGCTATGCTATTTACATGTATGTTGTGTGTGTGTGTGTGTGTGTGTGTGTGTGTGTGTGTGTGTGTGTGTGTGTGTGTGTGTGTGTGTGTGGCATGTACATACCCAGGGCAGGTACATGTATGTCATATCCATACATGAGGGTGTGTACTGGTGTACAGCAACAGTCATCTGCTAATGGTGGAAAGTACCGAGGGCCCCTGGTATGTGTACAGCTGACCTGGTTACAGACAGTGGTATCATTGCATTGCATAACACATGATGCAACTGTGTCAGTACATGGGTACTCTCTACAGTTGATGTAGAGCTTGGTACAGTCCACTGGTCAAGGGTCACATGGTGGTGTACTCTTATATGTCCTACAACATGTATGGATGTGTGTTGGTGGTCTGAGGGCATGGTGGTGTCTGAGGTTTACATCCTAGAATGCAGCATGTGACACTGTGTCCTGCACATGACTCATCTGTGATGCCTTTCGTGGGGGTACCGGTCAGTACATGTGAGTGGCCTTTATGTATGTGGGGACACCACCACCTGGAGCAGTCCATACCTGTGTTATGGCCCACATGTCTGGTTCTGAGGTATATGGTGGTAGTGCTAGGTTCTGAGGTATATGGTGGTAGTGCTATTGTGCACTACAGAGCCATCAGCCAGGTGTTCCTCACTGCACAGATGTCAGTACTCCCCATTGTTGGATCTACAGTGACCAGCTGTGATTATGGACGCTACACATCTAGCACTGGTTAGCATAAGAAAACAATGCAGTTGTCCTGTAGGTGTCAGGGAGTTATCCTGTGTTTAGGACATTTGCCTTGGAATGGCACTGTATGGGCGGATGTGACTTGGGTATTATCCCCACTCCCTTGAATCATGGATGCATGTGATATGTGTCAAAGGCCTGTCTACTGTCAGCCATGTCATCCCAGAATGACAGCAGATGTTGTGTAAAAGACCGGTGTCAAATATATGTAGAGCAGCATTCCTGCTAACAATGACAACTACTAACACCAGAGCCCATTACAATGTGTTCTTTACATCTACCTGTAATAGCATGGCCACTGTGGCCTTCTGTGTTTAGAATCAGAGTGCATCCCAGTCAGCCCTGTGCTACTAAGTGTATGAGCATGCCCAGTATAACCTTGTGTAGATGGACACATAGTGCATTCCAAACAGCCCTGTGCTACTAAGTGTGTGAGCATGCCCAGTGACACCTTGTGTTGGTTATGTGCCTCTGTGTATGGGCATGGCCATTGTAACCCTGTATAGTGGTAGTAGTCATCCATTCCACAGATGGGCATACTCCAGGTCAGGATGGATTCCTACTTTAAACACACAGGTTCACAGGTATGTACATCTTAACTGCCAGCATCCCTGTTGATGTCCGCATTCCTAGAAGGTCATAATGACAGCCTTGAAATGTGTAGTCTGTGTGGCGTGACTCGTAAGTATGTAGTATTGTAATAGTGATCTGTAAATAGGCAGGTGTTCTGTTCCCACCACTGGCGTGTGTGTATGTCTGTCCCCGTTTGCCAGAGGACTGTAAATTGCTTTTAGACTGCTCACACTCCATAAAATTTATATACCCACCTTTGGCAGGGCTACTGATGACACCCACCTACAAATACACCTCTGGGAGTGCTGTGTCCCAGTAATCTCGGTAGCATGTTCTGTAACTGCGTAATGCTGTAGTGTAATAAAGTAGTTAGGTCAGTGTTCTAATCCCAAACTTGCCATGTGTGTGTGTGTGTGTGTGTGTGTGTGTGTGTGTGTGTGTGTGTGTGTGTGTGTGTGTGTGTGTGTGTGTCCCTGTTTGCCTGAGGACTGAGTAATGCTTTTAGACTGCTCACACTCCATACATTTCTTATACCCACCTTTGGCAAGGCTGATGATGTCACCCATCTACAAATACACCTCTGGGAGTGCTGTGTCCCAGTAATCTTGGTAGCACGTTCTGTAACTGCATAATGCTGTAGTGTAATAAAGTAGTTAGGTCGGTGTTCTAATCCCACACTTGCCATGTGTGTGTGTGTGTCCCCATCTGCCTGAGGACTGAGTAATGCTTTTAGACTGCTCACACTCCATACATTTCTTATACCCACCTTTGGCAAGGCTGATGATGTCACCCACCTACAAATACACCTCTGGGAGTGCTGTGTCCCAGTAATCTCTGTAGCGCATGCTGTAACTGCGTAATGCTGTAGTGTAATAAAGTAGTTAGGTCGATGATCTAATCCCACACTTGCCATGTGTGTGTGTCCCCATCTGCCTGAGGACTGGGTAATGCTTTTAGACTGCTCACACTCCATACATTTCTTATACCCACCTTTTGCAAGGCTGATGATGTCACCCACCTACAAATACACCTCTGGGAGTGCTGTGTCCCAGTAATCTCGGTAGCGTGTTCTAAAACTGTGTAACTCTGTAGTGTAGTAAAGTAGTTAGGTCAGTGTTCTTATCCCAGACATGCCAAGTGTGTGTGTGTGTGTGTGTGTGTGTGTGTGTGTGTGTGTGTGTGTGTGTGTGTCTGCCTGCGTGAGACAAGTACAGTGCTTTGTAGTAATCGCTGTAGTGTGTGCCCTAAACATGTATTGCTGCAGTGTGATACAGTAGGGGTTTGTATACAGGACATGGCAAGTGTGTGTTTGTCTGTCAGAGCCTGTGTAGAGGTGGCCATGATTGTCTTACCATTGGACATGTTTGGGAGCAGGTTTTGTAGTTTTCCTATATGGTATCTGTCTTATGACACATTGGCCACCTCACGAGGAGTACAGCTGTCAGTCAGCCATGGGACTGTGTTGGCAAGCCATACCCATACATCTGGCAAAAGGCCTGGTGAACAAAGTATGCAGCCCTACTAGTACCCAGTATATGTCCCGCACCCATGTGCCATGCACAAACAAACTTGCCTAGGATATCCCGCTATGTTGCTAGTACCATGCACATTGATGACAGATAGTAGGCATGGTGTGAATGCAGTGGCCTGCAGAGGACATGGCACCCTGTACAGTGGTACAATAGGCACATATATGTGGACATTGTGCCTTCACTATGTTCCACACTGAATGCCTGCAACATATGTGGTGCCATCAAATGTGATCCACAAAGGCCAGACAATGCTGTACACATGTGCCCTGTATGGACCCATGCCACTGACACCACGGAATACCTGTATCATACTATCCATGCAGGTGCAGGGCCGACCTGCTCACTATAAGCAGGTTTCGCCACACCAGGCCAGTATTGGCATATCGGGGTATAACAGGCTGTGTACACAACATGTGTCTGCCAAACCAGGTACACCTGTACATGTCACTGTACAGTATTGTGGGACATGCACATCCCAGGCAATGTCCATGTGAAGGACTATCAAACACAGACATGGCATGCATTGCAAAGCTATGGCCATACACATTGGTAACCAGGATGTCAGGCCAGATAATGCAGTACCCATCTGTGTGGGACATTGCAGACACTACACCCCTGCACTGCACACCATTGTCAGGTGATGCGATGCCAAGGATTACCCCTCACCCAGCCTTGTACAGCCATCTTGCACAGCCAACCACTACACACCCATGAAGCAATGCATACCTGCATGCCAGTACTGGCACCCTGTGTCTGCATGTGGGTTGTGATGCTCCCAACCACAGTCACTCCCAGTATAACCCTCATTGGCATACCAACAGATGTCAAGCACTTTCACATGCCCTAGCCCATAGAACCTCCAGATATCCCCTGTGGTGCATGTGGTCCTGTGCATTACTGCAGTGTGGCAAACTAAGTAGTTATGTTGTGTATTTGTGGCCCTGGCAAAGGTGTCAATGCATGTCCATTAGAGAGTGTGGTTGTGGTGACAATGGCATCCATTCACATGGACAGCCATGTGTGCCACACCTAATGTATGTCTACTATATCTGTTGCAGATGTCACTCACCTACACACATATGTTCTTACAGCACAGCAACATGTCACCTTTGTGGCACATGTAGTAACGTCATGCACATGTAATAGTAATGAGTAGTCAGGGGTTTGACCCCTGTACTGTTCGGCATGTGGCAGATGATGCTTATGGTTAAGTCTCCAAGCCCTTTCCTGGTGTACTTTGCCTGTCCCACCCACACACTCTCTGGTGGATGTGAAGGAGTACACCTGCACAGCAGCAGCATGTGTATTGTAAGTGATGGACATGGTCAGGTGATGGCCTCTGCACCTATTGCAGTCCTCCTCTAGCTGATTGCATGTGGTACAGCTGTGATGGTGTTCCCATAGCCATCCGCATGATAAACACAGTACACTATCTAGGGAAACATGTTGTTATCTGGCCATGACAGTTGCTGTGAGTGATACCTGGATGTGTGTTCTGACAGGCATCACAGATGATATCTGAATGTACCTCAATCATTTTCCACAGTGGGAAATAGCCTAAAGACAGGAGGGTGATGTGCCACACATGACTACAGCATGTAAGTGTAGCTATGCTGCATTGAGACTACTGCCTGTTTAACATGTGTGTGGTAATGGCTATTCTGCATGTTATAATACAGACATGACAGTACTCTGTTCATGAGGGACCCCATCTGTAGGGCCATCTGTGAACTGGTCAGTGTGTGCAACCATTTGTTTCCTGTGATACACACTGAACACACATCTGTGCACAGCAGAAGCATGGTGTGAGGATTGCAGACAGTACATGATGATAGGGATGTGTTACTGCCATTGCATCCCTGACTGGACATGTGTCACATGAGACAGTGGTATGACAGACACTGTGTGGGGTTCCCAGTGACAAGCCAATAATGGGCAACTGTTCATAGCTGCGGTCACACGTCTACTACACATTGTACAGTTGGCATGCAGTATATATGCATGTGTTGTGCTCCCTCTGCAAATGTATACCATCTGTTGTGTTGGGTTGCTGGTGATATCTATGCATACTGTCGTAGGTAATCCTGTATGCTGTTGTCCTGTATGCTGTTGTCTATCACTAAGCCATATGTGGGTTTAAAATGCAACACCATAGGCTGAATGGGTTGGGAGGTCCCGGCAGAAACTCCTGTCCCACTTCAACTGACCATGGCACTGGGCACAAGCACATCTGTGGCCCAGTCATATACATCAATCTCTGCTGGCTCTGCACCACCTTCTGGTGGTACCACCACTGAGGATGGAGCATGTCCCCCCTGGGAACAGGACCAGACAGGTACATATCTGCTGTTGTGTGGTCCCGGATGTGTTGTGTTGGTAGCTCCCTAAGGGGTTCCAAAGCCAGATACATCAGTTCAAGGGAGCAGTGTCATATTTACAGGGTGATGCTGCCCCTCTTGGACAGCCCCCAGCACTGCCTCCTTTGCAGCTGTGTAGGTGCAGTGGCAGTTGCCCATGGCTGGGGACCTCCGTCCCACTGTTCCCATGGGCTTGTGAATGCCGAACACCCATCCCCATCCGGGGTGTATCCCCCCCACATGTGTCATATACCAACCCTGTATGCTGTCTTTTCTGTGATCCTACCTATCCTCCACTGCCATACCTACACTCCTTCCCCAACATCTGACCCTCACCTATGGACACATAAGGCCAATCGGCTCCTAGGACAACATCTGCCCTATACATAGCTGTCCATTACACACACGTGCCCACTGGACACATGAAACCCTTGTAATATGCATCACAACATACTCCTGTTATCCTCACCCCTGTCCCTCAGGCGCACGATCCTGGTATGCACATCACTCCTACATGGTCCAGGTACACGTGATGAGGATGACCCCATTGTACACACAACACTACCAGTCCCTCTATGGTTACCCCATTTACCTTTATCATGATGATGATGTTGCACACAGCACCTTGCAAGAGTACTGTTCACACATAATGATTGGACAGGTACTGTTGTGTTAATGTACATTACATGCACAGAGTGATGTATACAGCCAATGTACAACTATTTGTGTGTATGACTGACACATGTCTGTCTGAGGGAGTCTTGTGATCACATAGAGCAACACCACTACATAATACAGGCATCGCTGGTGTTTCCCATTTCATTCATTTGTAATGCTTTGTTGCCACATGGTATGTTCCTGATACATCTCTATATATGTATGTACCTATATGCTGGACATAAACACTCACATATACATCTACATGATGGGATACATTCCTATACTGTTGAATGACTGCACTGTATGATATGTTTGTGGTACTGTCCGTTGTCTGTATATCTGCCATGGCATATTGGTAATACACATTAGCTGTGTGTGCAGGGTCCTGGTTCCGACCCTTGCAAAGGACGTTTATTTGGTTGCAGGGCAGAACAAGCCCATTGGATACGGAGGGAGTAAGGCACATTAAAGCAGTTGGGAGTGGGTGTGCGTGGGTTTGCACGGTGTTAAGCACTGCTGACCTCTGGTTACAGCCTCTTACACTCGGTTAGCCTCTACATTGCTTTTCCAGTGCAATACTGGAATACTGGTAGCCAAACATGCTTACACCTGCTCGTTCCCACACTTGCAAATGCACCAACATTGGTGCTTGCATCTGTCACTCACACCCCTGGGTGGGAGCGAGGACCACAGTATTACCTTGTGATGCCTATTACATCGGACTGCATGACTACAGTATCAGGACTGGCTGCCCATTAGGCGACGGCATTGCATTCGATTGTATGGAATCAGCGGTCTGTCCAGTGAATCAATCATATTTGTGTGCACCTCATACAATCTGCTCCCACCTTGTGATGCCTATTTCATAAGACTTCATGACTACAGTATCGGGAATGGCTGCCTATTAGGCGACGGCATGGCGTTCGACTGTATGGAATCAGTGGCCTGTCCAGTGAATCAATCATATTTGTGCATTCCTCATACAATCTGCCCCCACCTTGTGATGCCTATCACATTGGACTACATGACTACAGTCATAGCTGGCCTTAGGCATAGGCCAACTAAGCGGCCGCCTAGGGCGATGCTTTAGTAGGGGCACTTTTCCAGTATTTATTTGGTGTAGGTAGACCAGAATGGGGGCACTGGGTGGTGTGGTGGTGGGTGCCATGGTGCCCTTTTGCATAGGGCACCAGTTGACTTAAGGCCGCTCCTGACTACAGTATCGGGAATGGCTGCCCATTAGGAAACAGCGTGGTGTTTGACTGTATGGAATCAGCGGCCTGTCCTTTGAATTAACCATATTAATTGTGTGTTCCTCATACAATCTGCTTCCACCTTGTGAAGCCTATTACATCGGACTAAATAACTACAGTATCGGGAATGGCTGCCCATTAGGTGACGGCATGGCATTCAACTGTACGGAATCAGCGACCTGTACAGTGAATTAATCATATTTGTGTGTTTCTCATACAATCTGCTCCTGTCTGGCTGATACATGGGAACTGAGACTCTTCAATACAGACAAGAAGTTGAGTTGTGGGAGCCACATCTGTCAGCTGAATCATGCTACCATATACCTATTATAGTTTTGCCACCTTTTCAATTGGCCAAGGTGGAACTTTAGGGTTACCACCTCTCCCACTTTGTGGGGGATACTGCGAAAATAATCAAGACATAGCAAATGTCCTGATTGCAGGACATTATTATATTCTACATTTCATTAATAGTTGCATAAAACAGTTATTTTATATATGAAACTTCTATATGTTATGTGAAGTAGCATAAGCAATTCAAATGTTACTAGATTAAGCTTTTATTTGTGCAAATAAGTATAATCCTGTACTATGCATGGCTGTAGGTATGTTTTGTCCTGGAAAGTCTGACATTTCTACAGAACATGTCCCACTTTGGCCATTTGGAAAGGTGGCAACCCTATAGGACCTGTATGTAGAGACATCAGACTTTGCAGGGCAACACATACCCACAGCCAGTAGAAAGGGGAATACTTCACTGTTTTGCCTAAATAAAAGGTTATTCTTGTAGCATTATAGTTGCTTATACTGTTACTTATAACATTTAGGTGTTTCAGGTACAAAATAATTGTTTTATGCAACTACTACAGACAATATAGGAAATCTTTGCCCTAAATCACAGGACATTTGCCATAATTACATTTATTTTGCAGGATACAACTGCCCAAAGAGGAGTGTCCCTCACAAAGGTGGACAGGTGGTAACCCCAACCCTATTATTCTATGACCTTTCTAAGGTAGTCGGTGGAACATGCACTTTCTCTCACTAGCAGACCTCTCATACAAATGGGGAAGAATGAACACTGAATCAGGGACACTGCATAACAACCTCAGGGACACATTTAGAAGGTTGGTGCTATTAACCTGACACATTGACGAACCCAGAGCACATATGTATTCATACACATTGTCTGAGGTACATGCTGTTTAGGACTTTTACATGTTGTCATTATTCATTATGTGTATTCCGCCACCTTTCCTCCTAATATCACTAGTTCTAGGAGGGTTTAGTTGGAACTGTGTTAGATTCTGATTCATAATCGGGGACAGTTCAATGATATGGTCCCTATGTGTTCCCTCAATGGTTTACGGACTGTCCAGTAGATGTGCTCTTAAGGTTTGGGAGGTATGGGTATCTGTTCTACACACATAGGAATATCACCCACGGGGCGGTCCTAATGCATGTCTGCCAGCCAACATCTGCATGCCTCGGCCCATAATCATATACCCATAGTTCCCTACCTGCCACAACTCTACAGCACTCATCCTTACTGTGGGTGCAGGTGGGATATGAACACACCCCTACACACTGCCCACTCTCCCCGTGTTGGGACACATGTCATACGTTGTGTCAACCCATGTGTTATCAGGCTTGCACAACCTACTTAGTTCCATGTGCAGCTACATCCTGGTCGCAGTAGACTTTACTCACATTGCCTGGAAGAACAAAATTTTTGGTGCCCCACATGGGACGTCACTGCCCATGTTAAGTGTAGACCTTGTAGATCTCTCCCGCTGGTAGTTTCCTGCCGGTGGTCTGGGAAGCAGTGTTGTATTTACCTTTATTGCGTGTCTGTATGTCTCACCGGCCTAGCTGGGGGGGTGGGAGGTAGAGATTTGTTGACTGGACCTCCCACCAACATATGCCAGGTCTGAACATATGTTACCCGTAACTGCTGTAACATAACCTAGGTATATACATGTGTATATTTACTGTAACATATATATAAATCTATGTACATTAATATATACAGATATATCTGCATATGTATTCATACATGTATATTCATATCTTGCTGTATATATATATATATATATATATATATATATATATATATATATATATATATATATATATATATATATATATATATATATATATATATATATATATATATATATATATATATATATATATATATATATATATATATATATATATATATATATATATATATATATATATATATATATATATATATATATATATATATATATATATCTATACATCTGTGTGTCAAAACATTCCACGCTCATATGCACTTACACATGCGTAATGGTGTTTATATATGCTTCACCAGCATACAAGAGCCTTATTCATTATAACACCGACATTTCACTCCAGTTATCTTGTAATCGGTATGTAGCACTTTATACAGTGGAAAGATGTCACAATATGTTCATGTACGGATTACCGATGGTAATTGGAATGTGATACAGTGTGATTCGACCCGTCTCTCTTCTGCACAGCCTATTATTCCATCTACTGTCGATGTTTGTATGTGCACATTCCTTTTATTTATGTCAACAAATGGAATGCATGTGTTACAGAATTTGTACTTCAACATATTGTTGTCTGCAAGTGAGTATGCATACATACCTATTCCAACCTAGCTGACCTCCACAGGGCAGTCCATTAGAACTGGCCCATTCAACCCTGGCACGCCTGGATCCATAATTGCATACCCATAGTTCCTCCACCCCACCCGTGTTGAATTTAGATGCGTAACATCCATTATCCACTTATTATCGCAGCCATGACACACCTTTACACATTGCCCTCTCCCGAGCTTTTGGGACCCTACACACATTTTGTCCCACCTCGTGTATTCACAGGTTCTCCCTCCATGTATATTTGCACATATGTGCATTTCTTGGGGTTTTGGAATCCGTCCATTTGCGCTTTCCAATTTTTGGAGGTCCCAGCTTGGGACTACATTCCATCTGTGTGTAAAGTAGACTTAGCAATTCAACGATGTTACTCCCACTGGTAAAACCCTGCCGGTGGTGTGAGTGGCGGTGCTCTGCTCACTCCTGGGCATCTTTTTATGACATAAGATGAAAGCACTATATAATACCAACATGGCTCTTGATTCCCTTCACATCCCTTGTGTATGCTTTATTGTTACAACATCCATTCTTTATATATGTATGTATATATATATATATATATATATATATATATATATATATATATATATATATATTTAATGTATGTATATATATATCTATACACACACATAGATATGTGTGTGTGTGTGTGTGTGTGTGTGTGTGTGTGTGTGTGTGTGTATATATATATATATATATATATATATATATATATATATATATACAGATATATATAGATATAGATATAAATGTGTGTGTGTATATACTACATCTGTACATATAAACATACATTTCCTATGCTGGGAGCTCCTTACACCTGCGCAGGCGCACATGCCTATGCTTACTGTGCGTTACATATGTTTACTGCCACTTATTTGTCCTTACTTGTGCCTTATTCATTATGACAGTGCAACTTTGATTGAAAGGATCTGGTTAATAGTCCCATGCAATACACATGTTCACCTTTACATGTTTAAATGTCGGCTTTACAGCAGAGCAACATTCATTCCACAATGATATGTGCTATAGTCGAACTTGAACCGTAAATGCTTTTCGTTAGGTGGATGCTCTAATCACTACACTATTGGTGTTCTGCTTCATTTATATGTATACCCATGGTTCATAGTTACCCAAACACATGCCTCATCACTTCACTTACACAGCAGGCATCAATTTTCCTGTTGGGAAAACTGCACTACTACACATGCACCATTCCCTACTGGTCTGGAGCCATGCCACATGTTGACTCACTCCGAGGATATTCAGACCTCCAAAGTCTATAGTCCTGGCACATACATGTTTTTGATTGTCAGGGTGTTCATGTGGTCATTCGGGTTTAGGCTTGTCCGACTGAGGACTGGGACTGCCCTGTACCTAGTTGAAAGTTAGACTTAGCATGGGGAGATCGTTTTTTCCACTTTTAGCGTCCTACCTGTGGTTGGGGATGCAGAGGTGTGCTCACCTATGGCCATCCCGATATATAACAGCACTAAATATTACGGGGGGTTCCGCTGCAGTTTCCCTTCACATTTGTTATGACTGCTATATTGTGACCATGTTCATTCTTCATATCTACATATATATATTGTGTGTGTGTGTGTGTGTGTGTGTGTGTGTGTGTGTGTGTGTGTGTGTGTATATATATATATATCTTATATATCTTATATATATATATATATATATATATATATATATATATATATATATTGGTCTGTACATACACATGCATATACACCTGCATGCTTATTTACATTTCCCATACCGCCACTTACCGTCGTGCATACGTGCTTGCATACCCGCTTACGTCTAGGGTTGCCACCTTTTCAAATGGCCAAAGTGGGGCATTTTTGGGACACACATCAGATTTTACAGGCCGACACATACCCACGGTCTGTACAAAGGTTAAAACTTTACTTATTTGCCTAAATGAAAGCTTATTCTTGTAGCAGTTTAGTTGCTTATTCTGTTTCTTGTAACATTTAAGTATTTTACATACAGAAATAATTGTTTTATGCAACTGTTACATGAAATATGGGACATAAGTATTTCCTACAATCACAGGACATTTGCCATTGTATTATTTCTGGTCAGGACACAACTGCCCAAAAAGGGACTGTCCCTTGCAAAGTGGGACAGGTGGTAACCCTACTTATGTCTGCTTTAAAGCACCTTAATCACCCTATATCTGACTGCCACTATACGAATGTGTAAGGTATATATTCCCGACGATGCATGTGGAGAGACGTGCATCATGGTCAGGTGTTTAATCACAAGTTGTAGGTTCTGTAGGTCCTGCTGGAGGCTGAACAGTCTTGTGGACAACTACTGCTCATACAACTTGTGTCCAGATGTCTACAGGACTGGACATCGTGTCGTGACACCAAGTCTAATGTTTAGAACAGATACTTATCCCATGAGGGATATCCAAATATTGTGGGGACCGATGCCCCTGATTCCTTTGGCTTTACAAAAATAAGGTAGGGT